>NC_043704.1:131667046-131751244 GCF_006229205.1 Suricata suricatta
ACACATCCGCAAAGGCAAGGGAATCAAGAACAAAAATGAACTACTGGGACCTCATCAAGATAAAAACTACTGCACTGCAAAGGAAACAATAAAAAAGACTAATAGGCAATCAACAGAATGGGAAAAGGTAGTGGCAAATGGCATATCAGATAAAGGGCTAGTATCCAAAATCTACAAGGAACTCACTAAACTCCATACCCGAAAAACGAATAATCCTGTGAAGAAGTGGGCAGAAGATCTGAACAGACACTTCTCCAAAAAGGACATCCAGATGGCCTACAGGCACATCAAACGATGCTCAGCGTCACTCATCATCAGGGAAATATAAATCGAAACCACACTGAGATACCACCTCACACCAGTCAGAGTGGCTAAAATGAACAAATCAAGAGACTATAGATGTTGGCAAGGGTATGGAGAGACAGGCACCCTCCTACACTCTTGGTGGGAATATGAACTGGTACAGCCATTCTGGAAAAAAGCATGGAGGTTCCTCAAAAAGCTATCAGTAGAACTCCCCTATCACCCAGCAATAGCACTGCTAGGGACTTACCCAAAGGATACAGAAGTGCTGATGCATAGGAGCACATGCACCCCAATGTTCATAGCGGCACTTTCTACAATAACCAAATCATGGAAAGAGCCTAGATGTCCATCAACTGATGAATGGATCAGGAAGATGTGGTATATATATATACACAATGGAGTATTACACGGCAATAAGAAAGAATGAAATATGGCCATTTGTAGGAAAGTGGATGGACCTCGAGGGTGTCATGCTAAGCGAAATAAGTCAGGCAGAGAAGGACAAATACCATATGTTTGCACTCATAGGTCCAACAGGAGAAATCTAACAGAGGGCCATAGGTCGAGGAGGGGTGAAAGACAGTTGGGGAGAGAGAGGGACACAAAACCTGAGAGACTATTGAATACTGAAAATGAACCAAGGACTGAAGGGGGAGGGTGGAAGGGGGTGATGGTCATGGAGGGGGGGGCACTTGTGGGGAGAAGCATAGGGTGTTATATGGAAACCAATTTGACAATAAACTATTATAAAAAAATAAATAAATAATAAAAAAATAAATAAAATAAATAACAATAAAAAGTCAAAAAGTCAAAAAAAAAAAAAACCATACTACAGACATTAAAATACACTTCTAAGCCTCTGCAATGAAAACAGTGTGGTATTGTTGCATGAGTTGCCAGAGAGACCAATGAACCAGAGTGGGAAATTCCAGAAATTAATTCAGCCATCATAATGGTGCTATCAAAAACATGGTACAGGAATGGTCTTTTTAACAAATGGATAGACCTTGCAGGGAAGAAGGGGAGGGAACAGAGATAAAAACCAAATGTATTTCTCACACTGAACCCGATTCCAAATAAACCAGAGATTTAAATGTAAAAAATGAATGTATGCAAAAAAAAAAAAAGAATCACTAAATTCCTCCTATAACCTGGGAAGTTAGAAAAGCCTTCCTAAATAGAACTAAAATCCAACTATGAAACTCATATTACAAGAAAAATATCATAAGCAAAAAAAAAAAGAAATATAACAAATGAGAAGAAAACTTTTTTTGCAGATTTATCACTGATAAATATAAATGGCTGATAACACTACAAAGAGCTTTCCAAACTGAGGGAAAGAAGATCAAATATCCCATAGAAAGTGGCTCTTAAACATATGAAAAGACATTTAACTCCACTCCTAAGATGAATGCAAATTAAATGTAGACTGAGATACCATCTCTCACCCTTCAAATCGGGAAAAATCCAAAAGTTTTACAGTTTACTCTGTTGGCAAGGTTGTGGGGAAACAGATACTCCCACACACTAGTAGTGGAAATGCAAAATGGTACAGAAGAACTGGGCAAATACATCTAATAAAACAACATAAGTATTTACTCTTTGAACAAGCAATTCCACTTCAAGGAATTTACCTTGAAGATAAACTTAAAACAATATGAAAATACATATGCACAAGGTTATTCACTGCTGCCTTATTTGCAATTTCAAAATACTGGAAACTACTTAAGTACCCATGTACAAGAGATCGGCTGAATAAACTACATTACATACATACACACAATAAAGTAGTAAGTGTACATATAAATTAAAGAGGAAGGTCTCTATAAAGTGATATGAAGTGATTTTCTAAAGAGACTGACAAATGACAAAAGTAAATTGCAAAAGGACATATATACTATGCTGTGTTTCTTAAGAAAAAGGGAAATAAGAAAAAATATAAGAAAATTTATCTGCTCATCTTTATAAAAGGAAGGATGAACTGGAAAACAGTAACACTGGATACCTTATAAAGAACGTGGTGGAATGCGGGAAATAAAGCGACATTTTTCTGAGTATACCTTTTCATAAAACTTTACTTTTTGGAAAAGTAAATGATCATTTCCTACATACTGAAAATAATTCCATTAACAATGGAAAACACGCAAAAGCTGACAGCAAAGTAAAATGAGTGAATTTAACTATATTTCAAATTAATACTATATCCATTCTTAAGGGATAAAAAAGAAAGAAGTAGTGCAAGTAATTATGAGTACAAAATCTGATTAAATATACTCACAGAATTCAGTGGGGGTGAGGAGAGAGTACTTCAAACAAACCTTGAATTTTTTCTGGTAGATTTGTCCATTGTAGTGGTATAATGAACCAATTCTGAAACTATTTCAGATTATTGAGCTGAACCTGTAAGTTAATGTGTTGATGCTGTTGGAAGCCAATGTTCTCACTATGAAAGAAGAGACATATAAAGATGGAAGACAAAAAAGGACTCTGTGGAGATGAATTAGAATTAGACACACTGGTGTGACCTAATGATTTCTTAAATGTTTAATATGTTTATCAGTATGAATGTATGTATACATCTATGCATCACTGTAGATGTGTGTGTGTGTGTATGTATGTGTGTGTGTGTATATATATATACACCTGTATTTCCTAGCTCTGTCCCTCTGTCCTCTCAGCCTAAAAGTCAAGACCTTATAGAGATGAGCACAATTCAGTAACAATGAGCACCATAGTGCTCAGATCTTGCTCGCTAAGAACATTCCCCCACTAAAACCAGAACTCTTCAGAGAAGAGACAGAAAAGATCAAAGATAAGTCTGTGATCATCTGTTTGCCAGAAAGTAAGAAAGCACTCAAAAATGTGATAGGGGAGGGGCATCCAGGTGGCTTACTCAGTTGAACATCAACTCTTTTTTTAGGTTTATTTGTTGATGGGGGGCAGGGAGGGGCAGAGAGAGAGAGAGAGAGAGAGAGAGAGAGAGAGAGAGAGAATCACAAGCAGGCTCTGTACTGTCAGCACAGAGAACATGACCTGAGCTGAAACCAAGAGTTGAGCACTTAACCAAGTGAGCCACCTAGGCACTTCAAGCATCAACTCTCAATTTCAGCTCAGGTCATGATGCCAGGGTTGTGGGATCCAACCCCACATCCGGCTCTGCACTGAGCATTGAGCCTGCTTAAGATTCTCTCTCACTCACACTCTCTCTCTCTCTCTCTGCCCTGCTTGTGTGCTCTAAAATAAAAATATTTTTAAAAATTAAAAAAAATAGTGTGATGGGCAGGTCATCTGGGTGGCTCAGGTAATCATCCAACTTCAGCTCAGGTCATGATCTCACGGTTTGTGAGTTCTAACGGCTCTGATGGGTTAGCACAGCCTGCTTAGGATTCTGTATCTCTCTCTGCCCCACCAAAACTCACACTCTGTCTCTCTCTCAAAACTAAATAAACATTAAACAAGAAAATGTTTAAAGATAATAATGTCACAGGGGAATTCTGTAAAAGGTAAAATATGGGCCTCTGGGTGGCTCAGTCGGGTAAGCGTCATCCAACTCATTTCAGCTCAGGTGATGATCTAATGGTTCATGCATTCAAGCCCCATGTAGGGCTCTGTACTGACAACACAGAGCCTGACTTAGGATTCTCTCTCTCTCTCCCTCTTTGCCCCTTCCCCCACATACATTGTCTGTCTGTCTGTCTCTCTCTCTCTCTCTCAAAACAAACATAAAAAAAAAAAGGAAGGTAAAATAAAATGGAGTCACTTATATCAGGGGTTTATAAAATGGAGCAAAGTGCCTGTTAAGAGAGATGGGCCTTATTCATATCCTCACCAGGTAGAACCATGAACTTTGTGGGTCAAAGTGCAAATATTCCAAGGACTCAGACTACAACTTGTTAAAGTAAGAGACTTTGCTTGGTGATAGCCTTAACCAATTATATTCAGCCAAGATTACTTTTCTGCTGCCAACATTAATGAAAAGTTTTTGTTAAAAAAAGAAAAAAAAAACACAAGCATTCCATTTTGTCTTTAAAAACCCTTGACTTATGGGGTGCCTGAGTGACGTCAGGCGTCCAACTTCAGCTCAGGTTGTGATTTCACAGTTCCTGAGTTCGAGCCCTGCATCAGGCTCTGTGTTGGCAGCTCAGAGCCTGGAGCCCGCTTCTGATTCTGTGGCTCCCTCGCTCTCTGCCCCTCCCCCTCTCATGCTCTGTTTCTCTGTCTCAATAATAAATAAAACATTTTTTAAGATTTAAAAAAAAAAACACCTTGACTTTTGTTCTGGGGTGGAGGTGGGAGGGTGCAGGGACAGACACTATTTGGACTGCTGCCCAAATCTGTGTCCCCTGAACTGCAACTCTGAGACCCCATGTAAATGCTTTTGTTTTACTTTAGCTCAGCCTCTTTTCTCAGTCAACATTTCTATGCACTTTCACCAACCAAACCTGGACAATTTATAATTCAGGATTGAATTATAAAGCATTGAAAAGGATATCTATAAGTTCATACCAATGATAAATGACTGAATGAATAATAGTTGACCCCTGAACAATGCCAATTTAAGGGTGCCAACGTCCCACAGAGTCAAAAGTTCACATATTAACTTTGACTCCCCAAAACCTTAAATTACCAATAGCCTACTACCGACCAGAGCCTTACTGATAACAGTCACTTAACACATATTCTGTATGTTATAGGTATTATATACCGTATTCTTAAAATTAGGCTAATGAAAAGAAAATATTAAGAAAATCAGAAGGAAGAGAAAATAAACGTACAGTACTGCACTGTATTTATGTGGAAAAAATCCACATATAAGTGGACCCACACAGTTTAAACCCACACTGTCCAAGGTCAACTGTGAATCAGTCCACCCATCAGCATCGTTTCTGCATACGTCAGAATGCTGACGTCGACAGGAAGGAGGGCTGGACCCGGCAAATCAGCAGTCTGCAACCATTACAGAAAGAACTGTACCAGGGAAGAACCATCAAGAGACGCTAAATCTAGGCAGAAATTTTGATGAGGAGCAGGATATCTCCATGATCTTAAGGTGTTTCCCCAAAGACTGCTTATTAGTTGCGAGAGAAAAAATTGTAACTCTAGAGAAATCTGACAACAGTGTGACCAAATGATAAAAATTAACATCACCAATGTGCCTCCAGATGTGATATCCTGAGAAGGACATAGCATCATCTATGTGGTATTCTGGGTAGAATGTACAACCCGAATCTAATCCTGAGGAAACAGGAGACAATCCCAAATAAAGAGTGATAGACAAATGAAGAACCATATTCCTCAAAAATGTCAGTGCCAGAAAAGACAACGGCCGTGGAACCATTGCAGATCCAAGAAGGCTAACGAGACATGACAACCAAGCGCAGTAAGTGATCCTGGACAGGATTCTTACTGAAGAGGGAGAATGCTAGAAAAATATTATTGGGTCATCTGACAAATCTGGATTTGGATGACAGGTTAGAGAAAAGTATTATATCCATGTTAAATTTACTAAAGCTGTTCATTATACTCTAGTTATGGAAGAAAATATCCCTACTCTTAGGAAATACACACTGATATACCTTTAGGATGGTGCATCAATCTCTGAAATCTCTGTTCAAAGAGATTTTTTTTCCTCAGGAAAACAAAAAACTGGGAGAGAGGTGTTTGAGGGAGAAGGGAGAGAAAAATATCCAAATGACAAAGCCAATGAAGTAAAATCTTAACAGGAGATGAATCTGGAGAAAGAATATATTATTCTTACTCCTATAATTCTTCCCTAAGTTTGAATTTATTCCTATAAATATTTTTTAAGCCAGTCATTTACTTTTTCATACCACTTTATTTCCACATGACCATTAAAGACAGCGTGACTTCATGACGTGACGTGATGGTGAGCCCAGTCTGTCTTAGACCAGAGTCTCGCATTGGTTTTTAACTATCAGATATACTGCATTCTGGGTGTTAGATTTAGCCTCACCTTTACTTCTTCCAAGGTTGGTTGTTAGGTCTTCCCTATCTTATCTTTTGAAATTCTCTTTCCTCATCATCTTTCTCCTATTTTCTGCAACTGCAGGCCCCTGTTACTATAGCTGGACTCTGTCTCCGGCTCTCCAGTGTATCATATTCTGGCCAACTTTATATTTTACACATTTCCAGAAAAAAATTCTGTGATCTGGATTCTAGCTCTCATACACTAACTTCTCAAGATGTACTAAACCCATTCCAACAAACAACCTGAGGGCAGAATTGTATCTTTCTCACTATTGTACGCCCAAGGCCAAGTACAGAACCTATCCTGTATTAAGGATTTCAGTGAACATTTATTGAACTCAAATGTTTAACTTGTTCCACTGCTCCCAGTTTTCCTCATTCTAGCAAACATCAGGAATGCTCTGTTTCCTCCCTTCCGTTGACTCACCGGATCTGACAGGGGTCCACTTAACGTTTCCTTTCTAAAAGATGCCTTCTCAGTTACTCGAGCCCTAAAAATGTCCATCATGTTCAACTCCTTAGAACACAAGGGCTGTACCAATAACTTTAGCACTTAAATAACAATATTGGAAAGTCTGTTTTAAGTGGCATAATGCCATGACAATTTCAAAAGTTGTCTTCCTCTCTTATTTTGATCAAGGAGAATAAATACTGGAAAGAAGCCAGTTTGTATAGGCTAAAGAAAAAGATAATAATGGTAGTTTTTTATTTATTTATTTTTTAATGGCAGCCTTTTTAAAAGAGGGGAGGGGGAAGAATGCTATGGTCAAGTTAATTTGGAAAAATGCCAAGAGAAACTGAATTAAGCTCCACCAGGTTCTCAGATATTTTAATATAAATCAATGTGTACTGTGATTCTCCTGGAGAGGAAGAAAGTATACAATGCTTTCCAAATTTGACTAAGGGCTCTTTTTATTTAGAGACTCTCCTGAGGAAAATATATCACAGAATATACTGGAAATGCCAACTACAATGTTAGTGGGAGAAAACATCAGAATATCTGGAATGTGCTAAAGACACAAAAACAAAAAGAAACCACCAGCTTAATATTAGGAGAATAACGTGAGGTATCCCATGTATGATACAAGATAGCAACTGATTCTAATAGCAGTTACATATAGATCAAATCCCTGTGAGATCTAGATTAAATACTTGTCTTCAGGATCCAACTACAGTTCTGATGTGAGCTTAACGCTGCCTCCTCCAACTCTCCAACTGCAGATGACCAACTCCATTATCAGCATCCCCCAATAAAACACAGACACTGAGCAAATGAGAGGTTCTGCCTGAGAAGCATTATAGTAGTGCTTCTTAAATTTTAATGGGCATACAAATGGAAATTTGATAAAAATGCAGATGTTGAGGGAAGCCTGGCTGGCTCCGTTGGCAAACATCTGACTCTTGATTTCAGCTCAGGTCACAGTCCCATGATTCCTGAGATTGAGCACCGCGTTGGGCTCCCCACCTCAAAATAAGTTTTGTTTTTTTTTTTTTAACTTTAAATAAAAAAGCAGGTGTTGACTTAGTAGGCATGGAACTGAGCCCAATATTCTGCATTTCCAGGTAACACCAATGCCATGGACTATGGACCATACTTTGGGTAAGGGTTTCAGGCACCTCAGGACAAAAAGTGGAGGCCCCTAAATTACAAGATCCAAAGCTATGTCTTTCAAACTGCTTTTCAAAGGTCTAATCTTCCATATGAAAACAAGCTTTCAATCATTTATAAAAAGAAATTATGTGCAAAGAAAAAAGATGTTAACATCCCTATTATTGGCTGACAATTATTTTTCTTTAGAAATGGCAGATTCCTGCCAAAAGTCATAAAAGTACATGTAAAAAAAATCACATTTTGGTCTAAATCCTCATTTATGGGGCAGCTCCATAGCTCAGGGGTTAGAGCACTGGTCTTGTAAATCCTCATTTACTTCTCTTTCCAAAGGCCCACACCAATGACACAGAAACATGCTGCCTTCTATGGCGGTCAGGAATTGTTTCCAACTTTACTGTCTTACAAGGCTGCAAAGAGAAACTATTAGTGTCCTGCCTCCGCCAAAAAAAAAAAAAGACATGTATGAAGCCAGCATCTTTCTCAATGATTTACTGAAAGCAGCAGCTCATTTTAATAAAACCATCCCAAAACATAAAATTGATTGAACCAACTGCTGTGGTGCGCCTATACAACAGCTGATCAAAATCATTCAAGATTTTTATTCTTACAGAATTCTTTCAGGCTTTGGGAATATTTTCCCATTCTATACTTTTATCTTAATATTGAAATCACGGACCTAGAGAAAAAGGATTTTTAAATCTGTGGAATAAAGTTTTGAACAAAGTAAATCAACTCAAGAAAATAATAAACCACATTATATATAACTTAGACAATGCACATACTAAAACTACAATAGTCACTTTTGTAAAATGTATTTTGAGTAACAAACTTAGGAGTTTAAACTGAATAACCTCTTATGTTGTCAAAAAACTGTGTGGCTTTTTTGAGGCATAACGCTGTCAATTAGCAAAGTATTATAATATTACATGCAACATATTACCTTCATTCCTTACCAAAGAAAACTTTGTGAAATTAGAAACTATTTCTCTTTATAACTGGTTTTCTTGATATTAAATATTTAAGATTTTATTTCACTCAAAAGCAATGACATTTATCCTTTCACTGCATGTTAGATGATGCCTTTATTTTACTTTTTATAATAAACTGATTTTATAGTATTTTTGTCACAATGAAGGACAAAGATAAGCCAACTGTTTAGATTCTTCTCCTTTATGTTGTGTCTTTGATCACTAACAATGCTGTGTGAACAGCCAACAGAAGGCTGACATTTCATAAAATATGCAGTGATAAAAACTAATACTGTAGCATCTGGGAGCAATATATAAAATGCAGAAATACACCTAATAACTGTGATCTTAAATTACAAGTTACTAAAAGCTAAATAAAAAGCATACCTAAGAATAAAAAAAGTGGCAAAATTACAAAAAAGGTTTTTTGTACTTCTATTTCTAAAAACAAAGTTTTAAAAATAATTTAAGACTCTTAACATTTTCCCTGCTATTCTATTACTTAAAAGCAATCTATCTTCTAAGAACAGGGTTTCTGTACTATGTACCCTTTCAACAACTGATGAACACATTACAAAACCACCATGAAAGGCACTGTAGAAAATGCAGAGGAAATTTCTTTTTCTCAGATAATGGAAAAAAGCGGTATTGCCCTTTTAAAGACACGATGCCAGAGACCATCACTACAACCAATTTAAAAAATGATATTATCTAAACAAATATACTCTTAATGCCAATACTAATACATCTTTTCACAATCTAAGCCTTAAATTAGTCCTTGGTACACCACAGCAAGCAAATTGTGCTCAAATATACTTAAACAATTTTAACTTTACTACTAAATATTTGCTTTTTAATACCAGGAAGTAGGTAAGGTACTCTAATAAAGACCATCCAAGAGCGATCATGTGAGTTATCTTGGTAGCATTTGGTTTAATATTCCATCTGTATCTGTCAAAATCACAGTCCAGGAGAAGTGTTCTATTGTTGTTTTTTTTTTTAAACATGTACCTTTAAGGGGAATGAAAAACTAAAAGCCCTATTCAGCACTTCACAAACTCTGAATTACACTTTGACTAAAGAAAATATACAACAGTTAAGTATGTGGGAGGCAATTGTCCTGGTGCTTACAATTAGCATCTGAATTTAGGGATTTCACTGCTTAATGCACACCCATCCGCCTGTTGTTCTTAGCATGGCTTCTTATGTCACTTAATGGAGATAAATACTCTTTTCCCTCCTCATATTTACATCAACGCTATTTAATTTTTTGAAGCTGTTATAATAGGTTAAACAGCAGTCTCAACATCACTTTTCATCTCCCACTGGACAAAGAATGGCATTACAGGACCGAGAACAGAGAATGAATATTTACATTCATAATGTTCCTAACTGTAACATTTATGTCAATTATGATTTTACATTTGCAAATACAATAATTTTTCGTTTCAGTTCATACTTTGCCATTCTTTTAACATTAACTTTGTATAGTTATTAGAATCTCAAAAAAATCATATCTGTGAAATACACGATGTTGTCAAGCCACTGGAAGAAACACTTAAAGCTAATAATGTGTCCAGTAATGTATTCAGCTTTAAACTTGTTTTCCTACGAAAGATAGCTTTGGAATATTAATAAGAAATTCTGATAGTTTTGAGTTTACAAAATATTCCTTTTAAAAATATTTTCATTAACTTTTAATTATTTTACATCAGCTTACATATCACATAAATGATATACAAATTTCACATAACTGTTTTAATATCAAAAATAAATTATTCTACTATTTTGACTACTGGATTTAAAGGGAGTATCAGTATTACGTACATTTAAAAGAAAACAAGCATTACCATTTGAAAACCAGTGACATCAAGAGTAATTATTAAAATTTATTTTTAATGAAAAAATTATACATACAAATAATGGGAAGAGGAAAGGCAATTTTCTGTTTCTCTTTTTCATTGGTCAAAAAAGTGGTAAACCATATTCCTCAACTGTACTTAAAAAGGCACTGTTAAATTAGCTATAGAATATTTCTGTCTCTCTTCTTGAATGTAAAGTCCATGAAAACAGTTTCCATACTTCTTATGCATAACTCTTTGCCTAGAGTGTTTGAGTTAAGTAATCAGTTAATATTCATGGAACTAGTGAGAAAAAAATCAATTTTGTCCTCTGAGATTTGTAATAAATTATACTTAGCCCATAAGGGAGACACAGAGAAATATAATATGGTATCTGCTCTCTTGATACTTAAAATCTAACTATCCACATAGGGCTTAGATCCAACTAAAAATAAGAGTACAAAACACCAAACAGTTAAGTGTTTCGTGAGAAGCAACAAAGCAAAACAAGAGTTCAGAAGAGGGAGAGATCACAGTAGGCCATACTGTTCCGGAAGATTTCACAGAGAAACACAGACATGAGCCGCAAGTTCAGAAAATTAAGCTTTGGATGAGCAAAAAGAAAAATGGGAGAGAGATGACCAGCACAAAGGAGAGAATGAAAATACTGTGAAATGAGGAAAGATGTGCAAATGTAGGATTTCTCAGTATGCTGTAACCATCTTGACAAATAGGAGAATTTTTGTCACTGACTAGTAGAGGAGACGGCTAAATGGTAAATTAGGAGAACTTTATAAAAGAACTTTGAGTATAGGGCTAGAGATTCACAATTTGAGTCTACAAAGTGGGACTCCTTAAAGGTCCTAAGCAGGGGAGTGACAGAGTGGAAGCAATGCTTTAGGAAGATTAATCTGACAACAATATATGGCACAGATTTGAGGATAGCAAAGTCCTCTGAAGTATTCTAGAAATAAGGGTGTAGAGGAATGGATTAAGGCTGGTTTGGGGAATGAACTGGCAGGAGCAAAACCAACTAAAACCGTACAGTGACTAATTAGAGATGACGTAAGGGAGGAGAACAGTGAATTCTTAGGTCCGAGATAAAGAATGTAAAGGGTAACAAGAGGGAAGCCAAGAACCAATAATGGTTCTGGATTTGACTGAAAACAAGTGAGGGGCAAAACGATGCTTTCAGTTCCAGATATTCACTGTGGTGGGAATCAAAGTAGTCAAACCAGTAGGAAATGAGAGAGAAAAGCATGGGAATGAGCTCATATGTACAGCTTCAGATTTTAGAGTTCTCAGTGAAAATGTAACAGTTTAAAATCTTCAAAAGGAAGGGAAACAGTAAATAGCAGAGACTTAAGGTTATTCTACACTATTTAACAATGTCTATAGACATATCTGTGAACCTTAACTAAAATAAAAATGGAATAACTGGCTTTATTAGATAATCCCAGTCCAGAAGGAATGACTGAAGAAATAAGGACATGATATCCACAGAGAGGGCATGAACCAAAACCTTACCCAAAGTTGTTAAACATTAAGGGTCTTAGAAAGTACTACAAGGAAGCATGAATTTTAAATATGGTTTTTGTTTTAGAAAGAAAATCTTAGGATATAAACCAGAGAGAAAAACTAAGTATCTGAGAAAACTGTAAAACATAGAACTTCCTGTTGTACTGTTTCACTAAAACGAAACAAAAAGCTGAGACATTTTTCTTTTAAAAATCACTCCTAATTCTGGAATGCATGAAATGCAAATGTTCACAAA
This sequence comes from Suricata suricatta, assembly GCF_006229205.1. NCBI lineage: Eukaryota > Metazoa > Chordata > Mammalia > Carnivora > Herpestidae > Suricata > Suricata suricatta. The sequence continues at coordinate 131,679,536 of NC_043704.1, forward strand.
GGACTAAAAGAAAAACATTTTCATTTGCTCCTTATGCTTTATATTAGTTATATTTCTCTCCATTTTTCATAACTGCATTATTTCTTATTACTGTTTTCTCAAGTTTAGGACCATATCCACATAAACCAGATATTTATGTATTATATTTTGGTTATTTCCTAATTTTAATAAAATATTCCAACGAGAAAAAAATCTAACATGCAATGTACATATTTTGTAAAACATACACACAACCCAATTTGAGACTAATTTAAGGGTGCAGCCTACAGAAGAACAGTGTTCACAGGGAAAACGGAAATTAAGTTCTCAAACCCTACCCCACTCACTATTGAGCCTAAAACAGAATAATAGCACAAACTTCAGGAAAAGAGACTTAGAATACCAACCATATATGGAAACATATAATAAAGTTTTAAAAACTTGTTTTCCAGAGTGCACTTTATCTGAAGAACCCTGGGAATAATTTAATTGTGTCAAGATTTAGGGATTCCATTGGAAAGGGGAAAGCTCTCGAACGTTTGATCTTCATCATGATACATAGAGAGGAGATCCGCTCATTCATCAGCACAAGAAGCACTTGTTCAGATAAGTGTGTGAACGTATGCACTCTCTGGGTGTCTCCCCTACTAAAAGATATTCAAGCTAATCAATAAGTCAGATATGTTCTCAAAAATGCTAAGTGGTTGTTTATGTGTGTTAGATTTTCTGTATGGCATATTAATGTACTTTTCCTGTAATGATATAGTGAACTTAGTGACGAGAAACACGTGGTGTGTCTGCTGCCTACGTTTTCCCTGACAGCACATGGAGTGTAAAACTGGCATTGTAAACTGAAAAGAAAGAAATTAACTTCAGAGGTATGTAGCATTGGTTCTATCTTATACATGAACTGCTAAATTTAAACACTGATGGATTCACTATTAAAGACACAAATATATATAAATTAGCAAGTATCAAATATCTACTTAACTTACTAAAATAAGATACAGGATTGAAAATCATAAACGGGTCTTTATTTAGCTTGTCCAAGGAAAAAAGTTAATCCATTTGAATACAAATTATACCTTGTGGTTTGGAAAAAACTCCAGACTACAAATTTATGTTAGACCTAAGTGGCAATTTGGTCTTCAGATACACAGAAAATACATAATTGTTTTCTTCAATTAATGCAGTTTAATAAAAAACCTCAAAAATGTTAAATAAAAGCACTCAAGTATCTACTTTATTAAAAGATGGCTGTGCTAGTAAAATTGTTTCTATAACATAACAATCTGCCACCTCCAAAAAAAAAAATCAGCAGTTGCTTAAATGAATGGAATGCCGAGCTATTTCTCTGGTATTAAATAAAATCTAAAGGAAGAAAGAGAAAAAAAGCCTGTCTTAACTCCTCTTCCTTACCACATAACAGCAGAACCTCAGTATTCACCTATTCCCTTGTCACTAAACACTGAGGATGTGACAATGGCAGGCTCCAATGGCAAAAGACTAAAAGAATGATGTAAGCCGTCACACTATAAAACATGTGGCTCCTTTATCCATAAATAAGGCAAAAACCAAATCACATCTATTCTCCATGCTGACTTCTAGCAAGTAAGCCAGGAAAACTATTTATGACCTTTGCAGAGGTGTCAAGGAGAAAAAAGCAGGAGAGAAGTAAAACAGGAAAGAACTAAAAATTTTAAGACAGGGAGGCAGAAATTTGAGTTTGAGGTTTGATTCGAATTGAAATAATTAAACTGGCTACTTAGAAACTGAATGTGCATATAAGTGTCCAAAGACTGCAAAACTGCTGTGAAAGGCAGAATAATGTACCAACTCCCTCAAAGATGTCTGCATCCCTAGAGCCTGTGGATGTGTCACCTTACGTGGCAAAAGGGACTTTCAAGATGTGGTTACAGTCCGGGACCTCAGAAGGGAGAAGTTATCGTGACAGGCTTACCCTAATCACATGAGTCGTAAAGGAAGATGTGACGAGGGACCGGTCAGAGAGGAGCAAATGAAGAGGACACAACTTGCTGCTGCCGGCTCTGCAAACAGAGGAAAGAGCCGTGAGCCAAGATACAACTCCCTCCCGAAGCTGGAAATGGCCCTAAGGAGATGCGGTCCTCGGTCCTGCAACCACAAAGAACTGAATTCGGCCAAAGAGATGACTGAACAGGGAACAGATTCTCTGAACCCTTGATTATAGCTTCAAGAGAGGCCTGTTGGACTTTCGACCTACAGAACTGAGTTTAAAATTTTGTTTTGTATTATACCACCAAGTTCACAATAATATGCAAAGGAACAATAAAAACACAGGGGTGCTAGAAATAATGAAGACAGGATAACAGGCATACAAAGCACTTTCCCAAGCAAACTGGGCTTATGATCACCCTGCTCCGATCTAACACCCACACGCACAACAAACTATTACTTGTTTCTGATACAGAATCATTGTATCCAACACAGAATTCAAACTCTTACCTTAACATGGAAAGTTTTAACCCAAGACATTTTAAGTTAACATGTGTTAAGTAACTTCCAGAAAAGAATTAAACTCCCCCAAGAAGTTGCAAATAGTAATCATGTACCTTTCCCCCCAGTAACAATTAAAACTTCATTTTACATATTATTACATACTAGCCTATTTCATTCTGTATTATATCCTTACTTCCCATTTTTACCTAATAAAATTTTCACTGCCTCTGATAACAATTCAAAAAGAAATAAAATAGGAAAGGTTTGACAAGCTCTCCTGAAATGTCCCTCTTCTTAGGCATGTTAAAAACTATTCAGTCTAATACAGGGGGAGAAGACCTGAGAATGTTTCAACAGAAGACACAAATGTTCTACTTATGCTTACACACGGAGGCTCTGCGTTGAGATGGGAGGAAAAAGTGTTATCTTTAAGAAAATCGAGACAGCAGCCTGCTGAAACAGCATTTTATCTTTCAACCCAAGCTACTTCTAAGGAAATCTGAATTTTCTTAAGCTTAAAAGACTGTAACTTTCTAGAACAATACGCTGAAGAATAAAGTCATTCTGAACTTAACATAAATGCTTCTTTTAGTTCACTGTAATTCTCACTAAATTTCATTTAAAATTAAATATAAAACTGTAGGTACTATAGAAATCGATATCAACCAACAATCCATTATTAGATGTGGTATGGCTCTCCTAGGAATGACAAATTTCATGTTGTACTAGTCCTGGGAAGAATTAATATTATTTCAAATAATTCAAGAGTCACCGAACCCTAATTCCAAAGCTATTTAGCATTTAAGTTAAATAGCTTTGGAATTAGTTTCAAATTAGTTGAAGCTTAGTGTCAAGAAATGAATCTGCTAACCAATGCAATTAGACAAGATAATGAAATAATAGTTAAAGTTTAGAAGAGAGCAAAATGATTCTTGTAGATTAATGCTTTTTTATGTGGAAATACATACAAAACCAAAAACAAATGATTATCAAAATAATGAGTTCATTGCTATAAATTAAATATATAACTTTCAAAAGCTTTCTTACATATCAACAAAAGCAACTAGAAAATGTAAGAAAAGGATGACTACTGTTTCTTTCTGAACTATCAGAAAGGTGAATATGCCATCAAGAGATGTGGAGGTTACAGATAAAATAGGTTTGGAAAAGAAGAACAGGAAATCACTCTTTACATACTGACTTTGAGATGGCAATTAGTTCTATGGAGATGTCAAATATATTAGTTAGATAAAAAACTTGGGAGTAGAAATAAAACTCCACCTTCAACTGTGGAGTTGAATACTTTGGTATTTAAAGATACGAGATTAGATAAGATTACCAATGCAGTGACTGTAGATAGAAAATATATAAGGTCAAATAACTGAGCTTTGATGCCCTCCAACTTAAGAAGGAAGGAAGAATATGAGAAACTAATAAAGGAAAGTGAGAAGCAACCAACAGGACAGAAAGAACCAAGAAGGCACGATATTCTGGAAAACAGTGAAGAAAGAATACCAAAGAGAAGAGACTGTCATTAAATGCTAACAACAGGTTACAAGTAAGGACAAGAATTGGAGCATCTGGATGACTCATAGGTTAAGTGTCTGACTCTCCATTTTGGCTCATGCCGTAATTTCCCAGTTCCTGGGTTTGAGCCCCGCTGTATCAGACTCCAGGCTGATAGCACAAAGTCAGCTTGGGATCCTCTCTCTGCGCCTCCCACATGCACTTGTAGGAATTCTCTGCCTCTCTCTCTCTCTCTCTCTCTCTCTCTCTCTCTCTTTCTCTCTCTCTCTCTCAAAATTAACTTTTAAAAAAGGGGACAAAAATTGACCACAGGATTTATCAACATGGATCTTACTGGCAACCATGATATGGTGCATGCAGAATAGTGGTGGAGACTTTTTCCATAACTGTGATGGCTTTAAGAGAGAGATGGGGGGCACGTGAGTGGCTCAGTTGGTTGAGCATCTGACTTCGGCTCAGGTCATGATCTCAAGTTTGTGGGTTCGAGCCCTGCGTCGGGCTCTGTGCCGACAGCTCAAAGCCTGGAGCCTGCTTCTGATTCTGTGTTTCCCTCTCTCTCTTCCCCTCCCCTCTCATGCTCTGTCTCTGTCTCAAAAATAAACAAAACATTTTTTAAAATTTATTTTAAAAAAAAAGAGAGATGGGAGGAGAAGACTTGGAAACAGCAAATATAGACAATTTTACTGCCAAAAGGAAGAAAGAGGTGGGACAAAAGGCAGCCAAAAAAAGTGGGATAAAATATGTTTTGGGGCGCCTGGGTGGCTCAGTCGGTTGAGCATCCGACTTAGGCCTGGGTCATGATCTCATGATTCGTGGGTTCTGTGCTGAGAGCTCAGAGCCTGGAGCCTGCTTCAGATTCTGTGTCTACCTCTCTCTCTGCCCCTCCTCCTCTCACAGTCTGTCTCTCAAAAATAAATAAATATTTAAAAATTTTTTTTCAAAAGTATGTTTTTAAGATGAGAGAAACAACAACATGACTGCATATTGATGGGAAAGAACTAGTAATGAGGGGGAAATTAGTGAAGCAGGAGAGAAAAACTGCTTTAATCCTGTAAAACCACTATGTGATATTTTTATTATCCCCACTGAACTGAGAGAGGCACAAAAAGGGTTAAATAACTTACCCAAGGTCATACAATGAAATAAGATGTAAGGCCCTGGGTTTTACTCCCTATATCATGCTGCCTTTAAAGTAAAAAAGAAATTCGTCTACCCCTAGAGGTAGTATACACATGTACAAGACAACCAATATATAAATGTATGTCTGCTAAAAGTTTGTTAACAGTAAAAATTTCAAGCAGCTTCTACATTCACCAAAAGAATGAATGAATTATGTCAGTAAAAATCTACAGTAATATTTCCCATGATAAAACTCAATGATAATATTTTCACATTAATAAAATGGTCATTTTCTGCCCATTTCTCAAATAAAGCTAAAATTCTTATTTTTCTGTGGAAGCAGGTGGAATGAACTCAGGAAATGATTGCCTTGTGACCATTTGGAAATTTCTAGGATCAATATTCAGTCAGTGGTGTTGAATATAAATTTCTACATCCTTACTGTTGTGACTTTTCTGACAATATAGATTGACTAAAAACACGGATTTTCAATAACCTCACAATAACACAACCCTACATTTTACACAATTGAATTACGGACAGCCATTTCAATGACATACCCGAAAGCAGTGAAAGGGAATACATAATAGCTACATTCTTCAACAAGAATAGATCTCAGAAACAAAACACTTGAGAGGAAAACTTAAGTTATAAAGGATATGTATCAAAAAAAAAGGTAAATAACAAATGTTGGTGAAAATGCAGAGAAGTGGGAATTCGATGAGAGTATCTAATGCCACAGCCACTTGGGAAAATAGTTTAGTAGTTTCTTAAAAAGTTAAAAAATAAATATATCAGATGAATCAGCAATTCTCCTCTCAGGTATCTACCCAAGGGAAATGAAAACACCTATCCACACAAAGACTTAAACGCAAATGTTCTTAACAGATTTATTCATAATAGTCAAAAACTGGAAAAAAGCTACGTATTCATGGAATGGATTGACCATGAATGTACTGACAAAACATAATGTAGTAATATTCACCAATAAAAAGAAATTAACTATAGATACAGGCTACAAAGTAGATAAACCTCAAAAACATGCTCAATGAAAAAAGTCAGGTATAAGAGACCAGATATATTATTTCATTTACATGAAATATCCAGAAAAGGCAAAGCTATTGAGACAGAAAATAGATTAATGGTTGCCTACAGCAGAGGGAGTGAGGATTAACAGTTAATGTGCAAGAGAGATGATATTCAAGTGATGAAAATGTTCTATAAATGATTCATGATGATGACTGAGAAACCTGGTAAGTTTACTAAAATCTCAATGAACTGTACATTTGACTTATATGATATGTAAAATATGGCTATATTTATTTTCTAAAGGGTACAATAATTCCATTTATCTAAAACTTAATAAACAAAACAATGTTATTTCTAATGTAATAGAAGTATACAGGCACATATACTGAGAACCAGATTTGTTTCTTGGGAGAGAGGACTAGGGGAAGAGGATGGAACTTTAGCATATCTGTTACTACTTTATTTCTTTTTAAGAGAGAGATCAAGACAAGGTGGGTAAATACATGCCTATTCTATTATTTTCTGAACTTTTATTTACTAAGTTTGAAATGTTTCATAATAATTTTTAAACTAAAACATTAAAGAACCCAAGAGAAAATAAAGAATATGGAAGCAAACATTCATATAAAAAGCTAATGGAGCTAAATGTACCTTTAAAATGGAAAACACAGTCACAATCAATCAGCTCTATAAAGTTACATAATAGGAATGCCTGGGGGGCTCAGTCAGTTAAGTGTCCAACTTTTGATTTCAGCTCAGGTCCTGATCTCAGGTTGTGGGATCAAGCACCGCCTCGGGCTCCATGCTGACAGAGCAGAACTTGCTTGGGATTCTCTCTCTCTCTGCCCCTCCCCTGAGCACTTTCCCCCTCTCTCTCAAAATAAATAAACGTTAACAAGTTAAATAATAAATAAATCAATAGTAATTAAGCAACCTCTATGCCTAAGTTCATATAAATGAAGAGATACAGCAATGCATAAAACAAGGCCTCTGTTTATCATGAAAGGTTGGGAAATAAGTCTACAAATATAGCAGAAAAAGCCCAGGACTGTGAGTCAGAGGACTTGGTTTTGAGGTCCAGTCTGAAGTTTATAAAGGACGGGACTATGAAACAGCGAAAAATCACTAAACCTTCATCTCCTCCAAACTTTAGTTTCCTCGTGAGTAAAGTACAATGATAATGGTTATATTACAAGATTGCTGTTGAGTATTATACAGACAATAAAGCTTAATGCTTTACTGTCTGGAATGTGTAGGAAATTCCAATAGATGCTAATTCCTTCCTAGTCACTGGACTGTTGTATAAATTAACTTAGATGTATAGTAAACCATATAGAGAAAGTGTTAAACCACTACCAAAAGATTATTATATGGTACCATAAAATCACTGTAAAACTAAATTTACTGGCAAACAATAGATAAAAAGAATACATTATTATGAAAAGAACTATTCAGGAAAAGCTTTAAAGAAGAGGAAATGTCCTTAAAAGACAGGCAAAAATTAGCTATGTGTAAATGAGAGATCAGAACTAAAGAAGCGAAATTCCAGGTCTTTAGAACAAGTTCTTTTCTATCGGAGACTAGATACCTAATACAATGATTCATCTAGGTTTTAAAATGCAGAGAAATGTATTTCTTTCCATGTAGAGAAAATCACTAATAACCATTAACTGTATAATATACTCTGTTTCTCCGCCCTAGCTATACCTAAGAAACATCTAGAAACCCTTAAAAAAAAAAAAAAAAAAAAAAAAAAAAACCACTGATGGCCAGACTTCAGCCCCAGAAATCCTGATGAAGTCAGGCTGGAATAGAATCCTGTCATGAGTATGTTTCAAATATGTAGCCAGGATGAAGACTAGTGCTCCATTCCAAAATTCTTACTCTGATCCTCAATTAGTGGCTGACTGAACATTGATTATCTCTCTCCCACAATATGTTTTTAAAGCAGTATTTTTAGGAGCACCTGGATGGCTCACTTGGTTGAGGGTCTAACTCTTGATTTAGGCTCTGGTCATAATTCCAGGGTCATGGGATTGAGCCTCACATCAGGTTCCACATTGAGCGGGAAGCCTGCTTGAGATTCTCTTCCCCCCACCCCCCATCGCCTCCCCAAGCCCCTGTCCCTCTCCCCTGCTTGCTGACCCTCTGTCTCTCTCTCACATTAAAAAAAAAAAAAAAAAAAAAATCAATCATTCTACATGTTTCTATGAAGGTATTTTTTAGATGATTAACATTTAAATCAACAGATTTTGAGTGAAGGTGAAAAAGACTACCCTATGCGTGGGCTTCACCAAACTGGATGAAAGTCTTAAAAAAAAAAAGGGGGGGGGAGGGGGATGAATCTCCTCTAAAGAAGAGGATATTCTGCAGCAAGGCCTCTGGATTTTTAACTGCAAGACTAGCTCTTGCCTCCTGGCCTACCTTGCAAATCTGGGACTTGCCAGCCTCCACAACCACAGGAGTAAATTCCTTAAAATCTCCTGCCCCCACCCTCACACCCACTATTAATTATGTTTCTCTAGTGAATCCTAGCCGATATATCAGTTGTCAATGAAATGGATTTAGATAATAAGATACAACCTAGTCCTCATCCCTACCCCAGGAAAATTTTTTCAGTACAAATTTATCAGGGGATAATTGTCCAAAAATGAACCTCAGTAACATCTTAAAAGGTTTCCTGATACAATATTTCATTAAAGAGATATTTCAGGGAGAGAGGGGATCAATTTTGTTGTACTAAATTCAAGTTTAAGTACAGCTAAAAGGTTACTAAACTGCTAGCACACTTCCCAACCTAAGACAGTAAGTAAGATCACTTAATCTTGGGTTACCTCAAATCCTAGACATGGAAGAAAATGGTATAGAACTTTTGAGAATCATCCCAAACTCTATACCGACAACAGGAGATAAGTTTTCTCACATTGAAACTGTGAGAAAGGAACAACTCACGGAGGCGAGAAAATTACAAAACCACTGCACGGCTAGGCAAGAAAGCATGCCATGACCTGATGTCTGCAATAAGCATAGGAAAGAGAATACGCACAAACCACACATTTGCCAAACCTGCTTCAGTCAATTCTCCCCTCTGCCAAGAACAAAGTACACAAACAGACTTCTTCTTGACCGAAGTGAGGTAGCTCCAGAGGAGTATACTATACAGAGGAGTCGATATAAGGTTGAGGGGGATGGGGGATTGCTGAGTCCATACAGTAACAAATTCCACAAGTGTATCTCCTGACTCCCTGGGACTTAATACAGTTAGAACTTTCCTATTCAAACACGTGCCATTCCATACACTTAGGGTAGATAATCTATACTTTTTAAAAACTGATTTAAGAAAAACTAAGCCAGAACTAGTTATCTGAATTAAAGCAAATAATAAAAATCACCTCAAAGAATTTTTTAAAATGTTTATTTACTTTGCAAGAAAGAGAGCATTTGTGAGGAGGGAGGGAGGGAGAGAGAGAGAGAATGAGAATATATCCCAAGCAGGCTCCGCACCATCGGCGCAGAGCCTGACAGGGGGCTCAATCCCCCGAACCATGAGAACATGACCTGAGCTGAAATCGAGAGTTGGATGCGTAACCAACTGAGCCACCCTGGTGCCCAAAGATCTTTTCAAATTATGATAGGGAATCTCCGATCTGGCCAAAACACTGTACCAAAACTCCTCTTAAACGATGAACTTCTGTTAAAATTTGGCTAATGTGAAAGTTAGGTCTTCGGGCTGAGCAAGACAATGCTATGAAAAAGAAAACTGTAAAAACTTTAAAGACAAAGAAAAAAAACTTAATGTCTAAGAATAAAATAATTTAGTCATTACAACTTTTTAAGGATTTTTACAATAAAAAAAAAGAACAGGCGCTAGCCAGCAAAAACTACTGCTCATTTGATTCTGCCACAGTCCAAGTTAGAAAAAAAACAAAACAAAACAAAATACGACATTTTTCTTTAAAGCAAAATCCACTGCTCTTTTGTCAAACTGAAAGGGAATATTTTGATATAGAAAGTATCTTCTATCTCCAGAATAATGTAATCAATTACATATTAAGCCTCTACCTCACGGTAGTCTTTTAAAGAAATTAAATACACTAGTCGCAGGGTACTCTTCCAGGAAGTACAAAAATCCAAAGACAATCCCTGCCTAAAAGGTAAGTGATATAATCCCACACCACACTTCACCATTCCTATGCTTTCATCTATGCACTTGTCTTGACAATTATTTTTATTTATTTATTTTTTTTTTTTGAGAGACAGAGAGACAGTGCGAGCAGGGAAGGGTCAGAGAGAGAGGGAGACAGAATCCGAAGACAGGCTCCAGGCTCTGAGCTAGCTGTCAGCACAGAGCCTGACGTGGGGCTCCAAGCCACGAACCGTGAGATCATGACTGAGACGAAGCCAGACGCTTAACTGACTGAGCCACCCAGGTGCCCCTTGACAATTATTAGAAGAATTATGTAAACGAAACTATCATATGTATTAGTATACCTTATGCTGCCATGGAAGGAATGTTAACAAAAAATCCATCTAGCAAGACAGTTAAGGTTTTACCACTGAGGTATCTTCAAGTGAGTTATTACTGAAAACAACTAACAATTAACCAATTAGTTATTTTTTTTTTCTTTTAGAGAGAGAGCATGAGTCAGGGAGATGGACAGAACTGGGCGGGGAGACAGAATCTCAAGCAGGCTCCATGCTGAGTGTGAAACCCCATGTGGGGGTTGAAGCAAGGCTTGACCTTGGGCTATACCCCACGACCCTGGGATCATGACCTGAGTAGAAATCAAGAATCAGATGCTCAGCTGACTGAACCACCCAGGCACCCCTAACCAATTACTTTCTTAACAGGCCAAATCAGTTCCGCCGGTCTAAGGAAATCCAATGATATTAAAAAATTATCCACAAAAACATACAAACTACATTCTGTACATCATCTACATTGTGTAGACAGTGGCTATGCAGTATGTATAGTAGTTAAGAATATTACCTCTAGGGCCAAAATGCCTGGGTTTGCATCCTGGCTACATAGGAAAAATTACTTATCATATCTGAGCATCAGCCATTTCATCTGTAAAGTGGGGACCTAACTCATCAAGTAGGTGGGAGGATTAAATGAGATAATTTGTATAAAATGCATAGACTTACACCTAGCACTTAAAGCTCATTCAATAGTATTTGCTACCTACCTTCACCACCCCTTCCTCCCACTCCCTCCTCTTCCTCCTACTATTACTACCAATCCTTCCATATATTTTTCTTTCCAATGTAATAAGGCCACCTTTGCAACATTTCTTGGCATCTGCTTCCCAGAGCATTTTTTTTCCTTACATAGTTTGCTGGAATATTTTATTTGTGGCTGGCTCTGACTTTATGTTAATTGTGCTTTTTGTTTCCTGCAAAAATGCAGTGCCTTACTATTGCTGTATTTAGAATTGTAAATTTCAAAATCTATAAATAAAAAGTTAAAATAAATAATTTTACAGGAAGCTAGTCCTGATTATAAATGCAGACTAATGACTTTTTCCCCAGCAAAAGAATAAAAAGAAATGATTTGAAATAGCCCAAAATCTGTTGCTTGTAAATAGTATTACACAGTATTGCTTTTTTTATTGGTTCAAAATTAGGTATTATTAATTATTGAGTAAGACCTCAGTGAATTATTTTGTATAGGTTTTAGGTCTGATATAAAAATTCTAGGGGCACTGGGGTGGCTCAGTCAGTTAAGTGTCCAACTTCAGCTCACATCATGATCTCACGGTCCATGAGTTTGAGCCCCACATCAGGCTCTCTAATCTACCCTACGTTTTAAGCCAAAATGAATTATAACATTAAAACCACATATTTTTAATATAATGCCTATATTCCTTATTGAAAATAAATAAAAATTGCAAACACTGTCTTCCAACCGGTATTAATGATTACTTTGGACACAATAAAAAAAAGCAAAAGACTAAATGAGACTTTAAGTAATTTTAGTTTCCTATGGACATTCGTTCTGTAATCCTGAAGTGTGGGACACATTAACTTTCCCTCATCCCCCGCACCCAACTGTGCATCGCTACTTCTCCAAAAAGTTTAAAGTTGAAGTCTGTAAAAACAAATCATTGTAACATTGTAAAATTAGGGTTTTTTTTTTTTTAACAAAGTAGAAGCTAGTAATTTCAGTATGCATATTCCAGTACATATATTCATATGCATTACTCCAAAGAGTATGTTTTAAGCGGCCTAATGACAACAAATTGGCTAGGTCATTAAATTTTCCTTATGACGTGCATAATACCCGTAAGAATACATCGCAGATATTTTCTGGCTAGAGTAAGTTTCACAAGACTGCAAAGCATTATACCCCAGAGGGACGCCTGGGAGGCTCAATCAGTTAAGCATGTGACTCCTCATTTTGGCTCAGGTCAGGATCTCACAGTCTATGAGAGGGAGCCCTGCATCAGGCCCTGCACTGACCACACGGAGCCTGCTCGGGTCTCTCTCCCCATCTCTCTGCCTCTCCCCCACTCTCTTAAGTGCACTCTCTCACGCGTGCTCTTAACGCTCTCAAAATAAGTCTTAAACATTTTTAAAAAAAATCATATGCCAGCCACAGGAGAATTCTTCATTCACTCTCTCTACGCCCTGATTTCAACTTCTCGGGCAAAACACAGTTGTCAACTCTCCACGGAGCTTCCTGGGGGCTACGAATGCCCCGACATAACCAAAATCCACACCACTGCAGAAACAAAGAAACAAACCCAGATGTGGAAGTGTTCAGAGTATCAGTAAACTACCAAATATAAAATTTGAAATGTTCTAAACAAGTGTAGATTTGTAAAAAGGACTTAATTTTCCAGAAAACTGACACTTTGATAGTTTGGATTCTAAATGTTCAATCCTAACATTGTAAATAATGTAGACATGTGAATTTTACATTTAATATAAAAATCTACCTTACAGTCTTCAGTATTCATTCATTTGTTCAATATTTATTTATAACTAGGCACTATTCTAGATGGAAAAAACTTTTTTAAAAGCAACAGTCACTGACCTCAATAAGTTTAGTTTGGTAGTGATATTTGCAACAGTAGGCAAAAAACTTTCTTGTATAACTAATGGTTTTCCATATATAGATAGGAGCCTTATAAATTTTCATTTAGTGGGGCACCCGGGTGGCGCAGTCAGTTAAGCGTACAACTCTTGATTTTGGCTCCGGTCATGATCTCACAGGTTCAGGAGATCGAGCCCCAGGTCAACTCCGTGCTTGAATTCTGTCTCCCTCTCTCTCTCTCTGCCCCTCCCTCCTACACATGCACATGCACATTCTCTCAAAATAAACTTCAAAAACATAATGAAATAAGTTTTTATTCTATTATGCGGCTCTTATGTCAAATGGATGACAGGTGACCTGCTATGTATTTAACAAAATTAAACAAAGTTCATTCCATGGTCCACTTCCTCCCACAGATTTCTTCCTTCATAGCTGAAACCCATCTAAAGTATACTCTGTATAAAAAAGGACAAACTTTTGGAACACGAGAAACTTAGTTTACATCTTGGAAAGATGGCCACTTTGTAGTTGGGGTTTGGTAAAATCATGATGAACACATCCCCCCAGATACCTCCTATTCATTCACTTTTGATGTCACTTTTGGAAGTCATCTCTTTCTTATCTTCCAATTCTCCCCACATACTAGTCTATTGACAGTAGCAGAGCCCAGATAACATCTCCATACAATTCATACAACCTGAGTACCTCTACAATTGTTATTAAAAGGTGTTTACGGGAAATGAGATGACAAACAGTGTTCAGCAACATAGTACTGAGCACATAATAGGATTCTACCCTGATTTTTGTCCAAGATACTTATTTTTAAAACCAAAGACACTTCATTTATATTAGGGGAGCACCTTTACAGTCTCATAGAGCATTCTAAGAGCCCTATAGCAGATTTCCAGAAGAATGGGCTTTTTTAAATGTTTTACTTTGAAATAATTTTATGCTTACAGAAAAGTTGTAAAAATAGTAGAGTGTTCCCACATATTGTTCATGTAGGTTCCCCTAACATTATCATAGGTATCTGTAGTAGTTATGAAAACATAAAGTTAACCTTGGTTCTATACTAAATTACTCAGTGTTCCAGCTATCCACTGATGCTCTATTTTCTTTTATTTGTTTTCTATTTTTCTACTTTTTTCTATTCCAGGATCCTACCCAGGATCCCACACTGCCTTTAGATGTCATGTGTCCATGGTCTTCTCTAATCTGTGACAATTCCTTGTCTGTCGTCATGACCAGGATACTATTGAAAAGTATTATTTTGTAAAACATGCCTCAATGTGGGTTTGTCTAACATTCTTCCATGATTAGGCTGAGGTTATATACATTTTTGGCAATAATATCACATAAGTGATATTGTGCCCCCTTCTTATCAGATGTTAACATGACTTCTTATTGGTGATGCCAAACCTGGATCACGTGACGTGTGCCAGCTTTCTCCTGTTCCTAATTATTAAACATCTTAGAGAAATGCTTTTAATTTATGCAATATTGTTTCTCCTCAAACTTGTGCCCTATTTTTGGCATCCATTGATAGATCTTGCCTACAGTAACTGCTCCTTGTGGCATCTGCTTCCTGGTGATTGGCTATTTCCTGCAGTCTTTCCATATTCACTAACTGCAATTCAGAAGAATAATTTTTAACTATACCAAATATCAAGGTCTCAAATTACCAAAAACAAAAACCAAAAAAACCCCACAATCATAAATATAGTGGACAACGGTACTTCATCTTGAGCTATAATGAGTTTAACTCCCCAAATCATATATCTAGCAGCTCCTTTTTCAAGGATCTGTGTTTGAGTAAGTCATTAATGACATCTGTCAGCAGCTGTAGTGTTTTGTTTTATATAATTGTAGCCTCATTTTTTATTGCAAGTAATGCATCACGATGCATATTTAAGGTTTTCCAAATAAAGCGTCTTGAGCAATCTATTTTAAAGTAGCTAATACCACAGCACATTTGAGGCTAAGGGGTAAGCATTCCTTAGGAACCAAAACAACAAGGACAGCAAATATTCTGCTCCTGCAAATCTAATTTCATTCCTCAACCAGAAACCTCACAGCATGAGCGTAAAATTTTACTGGTAAGGAGAGATTTTTTAGAATGGTGAATTCCAAAGCTCTGCTTTTCAAGACTCTATTATTCCTATGACAGGATAAGGATCTGCAAACATGAAATATAACCTTACTCACTTACTCTTTCACAAAAGGAAAACCCATCAATCTAATGCTAAAAGGCTTCAAGCTTATTTCTAAACATTTCAAGAAAATGCCTTATTTATCAAAACTTTATTCTTGTTTGTTCATTAAATACTGAAGTCTTACATTGAGGTCAAAAACTGTCAACCAATTACTGTGTAAAAGAAGTTCTACTTTTTAGTATCTAAAGCTACCCAGAATACACAGAATTATTTTATTAGGCGACGGAATACACCACTATGTCTTCCCAAGATTACTCAACCATATCTTTTTAATTTAATTCTTCAAACTAAAGTCCCAGTAACTAACAACTAACATGATATCTGGCACATAGCAAATACACTTAAGTATTCTTTAGTGAGTAAGTTAGTGATGAACAATACACATATAATCATCCATAATTCCTTCTGGACTACATCCCTTGTAGGTTAAGAGTTTAAGCCTACCTCTTCTTCTGCACATTCAGAAATCCATACATTCTAGTTATTTCTTAAGACAGACATTAAAATGACTTAGGATATAATCTAAATGACATGAAAATAACATTCTTGAAGTTTATCACTCCAAAACTACAATATATTTGTGAAGGATATCAAGTCATTTTTTAAAGTGATTTATTTTCATAATGGGTATCCAGGTGATAAAAATAGATGAGAAAACAGGAAATCCCACTCATATTTCTGATCTTTTACAAATTACTGCCATGATGAATCCTGGAAACTACTGCTGGATTATAGTTGTAGGATTTATGATGACTTCATTTCTGGTTGCAAAATTTAATTTATTAAAAAAAAAAAAAAAAAAAAACTTGGGTCTAAAGCATAGCCATGATCAAAATTTTATTTAAGACTCTCTTAACTATTACATGGAGTACCGGATAAGTTGTGGTCATTTTGTAACAGTTGCATAGAGACTTTACAATGTACCTAATTTGTATTTTTGTATTATTTCAAAATAAAAATTATTTTAATACAGAATATTGCTAGTTTGTGCTTTAAAACATTACCCTGTATTCCTAGAAATGTATTTTAGACTAGAGTGGGGAGAAGAAATTGGTATGCACTGGTCAATCTCTGTTTAGGAAAGAAAACTGTAGTAACCATTACATTTCTTCTCAGATCCCAAATGACCAGAGGACAATTCTAACCAGCAGGGGGAGATAAGGAGGAGAGCAGTAAGACAAAGAACAGGCTACAGGCAAGAAAAGCAGTTATAATTATAGCTGGAAACACGGAATTTGTTAAAGGAAGTCTACTGTATAATTATATTTGAAAATTTAGCAAGATGCCCAGAGGCTGACTCGCAGCTGTCAGGAACTGGTAACTCTACTTCTGTTCATGCAGCGACCACTTCAGCTAGTAAATCCACTATCCAGACGTTACTAGAACTGACATTTAGAGTAAAGGGATAGATCCCCTCATGAGACACTTTTTTCTATAATAGATGAAGGCATCCATTTCAACAAAGTAACCCTCCCTCTTTAGCTTCCTTTTCAGACTTAGCTCTCCTCCATCTTCTCTCCCACCGAGAACCCAAACATTTCCATAGCAAATTATCCAGAGACAAATCTCTTCCCTGAATTCTCACTAGATCTGAACCAATCTATCTCATACAATCCCAAATTCAACAGGACAACAAAATTCCTCCCCCTCCACCCTCACCTTGCCTAGAAACTCTCTCCCTTCTCCCCACCACCCCCCCCCCGCCCCCCGGCACCATGTACCACTTTCCTGTCCCTTCCAATGGTGCCAGCATTCTCTCAGTTAAGCATGAAAACTCAAGATTTACCTTTGCTCTTTCTCCTTCCTGGCCTCCTACCCTATATATTAATTCAATTCATCAATCCTATTAATTTCTCAGTGAAATTCTACCATTCATCAATGAAAAATGTTGAGGTCCTAACTCTCGTAACACCGAATGTGACCTTATTTGCAAGTAGATTCTTTACAGAGGTAATCAAGTTAAAATGAGATTATTAAGGTGGGCCCTAATTCAATATGACTGGCGTCTTTATAAAAAGGGGAGATCTGGCACTCACAAAGGGAAGATGATCTAAAGACACCAAAAACAGGCCATCTAATGGGAGTGATGCATCCATCAGCCAAAGACCACCAAGGACTGCTGGCAAACACCAGAGGCTGAAAGAGGCATGAACAAACATGCCTCCTCAGAGTAGTCACAGAGAGAACAGTGTCTGCCAACATCCTGAGTTTGGACTGCTAGCTTCCACAACTGAGACAATAAATTTCTACTGTTTTAAGCCATCTGTTTTTAGGACTTTGTTACTGCAGCCCGAGGAAACCAACACAACACCCCAAAACAATGTGAATTCAATGATTTATAAACCCTCTAGCACCAAACCTGGTGCCTGATCTCTGAATAGCATCCCACACATGTATCTAGCCATGGCAATTATTATGCATCATTCTTGCTCAATATCCAATCGATTACTGAGGCCTGCTTCCTAAAATTGTATCTCTTTAACTTGTCCATTTTTTCCATCTCTACATCACTACTTTAGTTCAGGCCACCATCATCATGCTCTTAGACTACTGTCCACCAAATGGACACCATGCCTACAATCTTTCCCCTAATTCATTCATCTTCAGCAACAGACTCTCTAAAGTGCTAATTTGATCACATTTTTAGTTAACCAGTATGGAATACACAATGAGTGGCATCCATGATACCTCAGGACAAAGTCCAAGTCTAATGTCTTTAGCCTGGCTGACAAAACTACATGTAATGGCTTCTGAGACTAAAGAGAGAGAGCCTCACTTACCATACCCACCTCAAATCCAGAGAAGTGCTTTCAGTTCCTCAAACACACCAAAGCTTTTCACATCTGCCAAGAATTCTCTTCCTTTTATTTAACAACTCATTCATTTACTCGTTCTAAGAACTAGATATTCCACTGAAAATAAAGCAACACTCCTGACCTCATGAAATCTACATTCTAAACAGGGAGGTAAACAGATCATAAGCAAAAGCAAATAAGTAAATAAATATACACTACCTCAGGTGGTACTGAGTGCTTCAGAGAAAAGTAAAGCAAGGTAAAGGGCGTTAAGGGAGGTTAAGATTAGAGAAAGGAGTAAGGTTGTGATTTTAGATAATGTGCTCAGAGAAGACCTCTCTGATAAAGTGTGGGAAGAGATCTGAAGAAAGCGAGGAAATAAGCTCTGTGGGTAGCTAAAGGAAGGATTTCCAAACAAAAGGAAGAACAACAGCAAAGACCTACAGTGTTTGGGGAACATCACTGAGGCCACTGTGACTGCAGTAAGAAGAGAAGGAAGAAAAGGAGTACAGATGAGGTTTGAGGAAAGTCAAATGACATACAAAATTCATTGTAAAATTTTAGAAATTAATGAGTAAAAAAGTGAAATTTTTGAGTGGCCAGATCTAACATTCATTATAGAAGAATCATATTGGTGCTACTTGTTGGTGAGGGAGTATAGTACAAAAAGAAATCAGTTAAGAGGCCACTAGGAGTTCCAAGTGAGATGTAAAGATGTAATGGCGGTAGCCTTGAATGGAGTAGAGATGGCAGAAATGGCTAGACTCTGGTAATTATGACAAATATATGGATATGCATGTGATTAAATAAGCCATCTTTTTAATATATCAGCTTAATTTCAGAACAATGCTATAGTTTCAAATTGGTAAAATTAATTTTTACTTCTCTCCTACTTATAAGAAAAAATATATGAGGAAAGGGAGGAGGAAAGAACACTCTAAACAGGCCAAACAGATTTCCTTGAAGGAAGGCAAGCAATGTCACACTTTTTTTTTTAAACATTTCTTCATTTTTGAGAGACAGAGACAGAGTGTGAGCAGAGGAGGGGTAGAGAGAGAGGGAGACAGAGAATTCAAAGCAGGCTCCAGGCTCTGAGCTGTCAGCACAGAGCCTGACATAGGGCTCGAACTCACGAACCGCAAGATCATGCCCTGAACCAAAGCCGGACACTTAACCAACTGAGCCACCCAGGTGCCCCAATAAGTCACACTTTTGAATTTAGTACCATGACTCCAAAACAAGGCTTTGACAAAGTAGCACTCCCCTCTTTATACCTGGTTTAAAGCTCCTAAAGGAATGTTATTCCCTTTTCATAGAACGATCATCTTTAATGCAGGCTACCCACTGATAAAAGTCTGACATCTTAGGTGATAGCTTAATGTTGTAAGAAACGAATGTATTAAAGCAATAATTTTCAGAATAGCATCCCTGATTATTTAAACTTCATTATACAAGGTAATCCCATCTTTTGACTAAGGAAACAAGCATTCATGTTTTATAGTGTGTTCAATATGAAAATTAATTCATTTTGTTAGAATACTCTCAATACTATCATCGATCACTAACAAATAACAACATGGCAACAACATGGCAATGTAAATCATTGCATGTAATTTTCCTTGTTAATAAAAATCAAGAATTGTTTATCTTCTCTTTCTCAAAAATTCGTTGAAGTTCTTATCCAATTATAATTTTTTTTTCCTTAGTAATCTCTACAATGTGTGTGGGGCTCAAACTCATGATCTGGAGATCAAGACTAGCATGCTCTTCTGACTTAGGCAGTCAGGCACCCCCGCCCCTAATTATTATTCCTAAAAGTGAGTTCTCAGGAGCTCCTGAGTAGCTCAGTCAGTTGAGCATCTGACTTCAGCTCAGGTCATGATCTTGTAGTTCTTGAGTTCAAGCCCCGCATTGGGCTCTGTGCTGATAACTCAGAGCCCGAACCCTGCTTCAGATTCTGTGTTTCATTCTCTCTCTGCCACTCCCTTGCTCACACTCTGTCTCTCAAAAATAAACATTAAAAAAAGATTAACCACATTTATAAAAAAAAAAAAAAAAGTAGTTCTGATTTGAGTCAAAAAATATTTTTTAGTCTTTTTACTGAGATATAGTTGACATACAGCATTTTATGACTTTCAAGTGTACAACACAATGATGTGATATTTGTACATATTTCAAAATTATAACCTCAATAAGTCTAGTTAATGTCCATCACCATACAATTTTTCCTTGTGATGAGAACTTTTAAGATCTATTCTTAACAACTTTCAAATATACAATATGGTATAATTAATCATAGTTATGTTGCTATACCTAAAGAATATTTACCACTTAAATATGTTTCTAATATTCATAAACATTTATTTAAAAATTGAACATTCAAAAAATTAGCCAATTTCCAACTCTTAAAAGAATGAGTTTCCAAAAACAGAAAAGACTATTTACAATATAAGTATATGGCTTTATCATCAATCATCTGAAAATACAGGCATTCCAAGCCCTGAACATGGAGCCCAATCTTGAACTGCCACCATCCACCTGCCCAAATCTCAGCTATAGTTTGAGGCAATTTCACAATCAAATGGCACCTCAAACCATTAGACGATTAACTACCAGAGGACCTAGAAGTGAGGGAGAGGAAAAAAAAAAACTGAACTGCAAGGAAAAGTATTAAGAAGTCGAATAATCTGCTCCCCTTGTCTACCTACTAGAAATGGAGTGACATTAGTCTAAGAGATACATGCTACCATTTATTCTTCAAATAAGTTATATCACCAGACCTTGAAATTAGGCCCTCAGAGTAATGCCTGATTTTTGAGAATTATTAACAGAAACCAAAAATTTATGAGGCTTCAAATTGTTTTCAAATACTTCATCTATTATTTTACTCGTTTTCCATAAAAATTCCAAAAGTATCCTCTTCACCCCAATGAAGACTGGTAGGCTACAGGATTAGTGTCAATATCAGATGTCTACTGTTAGAGCAGGAATAGGCCTTGAGTTTTATTCTAGAGGATTATAAAGCCCAAGCAGGCTGAAAATGCAAGAAGTAAATCTCTTACCAGAACCAGAAGTTCAAGGCCTCTTAACTCTGCCTGAAAGCCTCAAGTCAGAGAGAGCTTATCACATGGGTAAATGGAGATTCCCTGGGTCAGTGGAGCATCAGGATAAAAGAATGGTCTTTTTGGAACAAGATGACCTGAAGACCAAAGATCTTATCTTAAGCCATTGAAGAACCAACTTCTATTTCTATTTGGTGGGAAGATGTTCAGAGACCACACACAAAGTTCTCACTCAAGATTAATGAAAACTGAACAAAAAGACCAGCCTTTATAAATCTGATCTATTCTTATTAAATAAAGGGCTTTCTTTCTCACTTGCCATTTTATCACAGGTTTGTAATAGAATTATCAACCCTCCATTCTTTATCTGCTATATGGAAAAGTATAAAGCATTTTTAAAAACAACTATGTATATTTCTCTTTCATGTGAAAATGAAAATAAATTACAAAGTAAGGTTCATAATTGTATTTTAAAAATCTCAAATCTACACTGAAAAAATCATTGAAAGGGATAAAAAGCTACCTTAAGCTGTTCTTCAAGGTATTTATTATAGATGTTTCCTTTAACTAGTAAATATCCTCTACACTGGGAGAAAAACTGTCCAAAATAAGGACAAATCAATATATCAACTGATAATACAGAACACAAAACAAATTCATGGAATCCAGCACTGTATCTTGTTATCATTTTAAATGGGAAAATCTAGTAAATTCTGTCAGCAATCAAATCCAGAAAAAAAAAAAATAGTTTAGTCAGAATAACAAATACTTTCAGGTTTTAAAACAAAACTCACTCTGAAATGTAAAATATACAAAGTATTTTTGCTGTGAATTTTGTGATATCATATTATCCTATACAAATTAGATTTATCCAATCAAAAGAAGACCAAAGAATTAAAAAATAACTGAATCAGAAAATTTGTTAGAATTACATGATCCAGCAATTCAACAAATACATGTACACTGCATGTTCAAGCACCCTGTTCACAACAACCAAGAAACAAATAGCCCAAATGTCCATCAATGGATGAATAAACATACCATGGTATACACATATAATGAAATATTATTTAGCCATAAAAAATAAATGAAGTATTGATAAATGCTAAGATATCGATGAACCCTGAAAACATTATGCTAAGTGAAGGAAGCCAGAAACAAAAGAATACTCGTTGAAGGATTCCGTTTATACAAAATATACAGCATAAGTAAATCCAGAGAGACAAATTTGGGTGGAGAAGCGTTTGGGGATGGGGTAAATTGGGAATAACTGACTAATGGGGGTACAGGTATCCTGGAGTGATCAAAACGTTTTGAACTAGATATAGGTGATGGCAGCACAACCAAATGCCACTGAATTATTTATTTTAATATGGTTAATTTTAGGTTCTGTGACTCTCTCGCCTGAATTTAAAAATTAAATAATGAAAAGCCATATTACTAGTAGTAGGACCTCCCATATCACTGATATGATATACTGAGGAGATCAGAGGACATCACCTCTGGAGTATCCAACACTGCCTACCTTCAATCTGACCATAAGAAAACATCAGACAACCCAAATTGAGGGCTACTCTACAACATAACCGACCAGTAGCCTTCCCAAGTCTCAAGGTCATGAAATACGAGAGTGAAAAACTATCAAATGTCATGGGAAGACTAACAAGACATGACAACTAAATGCAATGAGGGTTCCAAGACTGGATGCTGAAATAGAAAAAGGAATTAGTGGAAAAATTGGTGAAATAACTGTCAATCATAAAGCTACACACATATAAAAATACATGGTGAAACCGGGAGACAGTTTGAGCAGCTGCGCCCACAGCACTGGTGGGATGAGATGTGAACCTGTCAGGACACAAGAGGACAACTGGCTCTCAAAAGAGGTCTGGAGTGGGCAGTCATTACACTAAAGATTTAATAGGCTCCAGGTCTGCCCTTCAGCCACACTGGCTAGAAAGTAGATTCTGATAAAACATTCAAAAATGGAATTATGACTCAGACACAAACACAAAGAAGATTTGTGTCACAGGACTGTCACCCTTGTAATGGCATATCTAGCACATTCTCTCCTTGCAGGCAAACTTCTACAAGAAGTCAAATAACCTAAACAAGTATAGGTCTTTCATAACAAGAAGAGAGAGAAGACCCAAGGATTAAGGGCATATCACCACCTAATACACAGTACCTACAACAGGAACAGGTGTAAGAGTTTTACATGTAATCACACCCCTATGATGTAGCTACTACTATTATCACCATTTACAGCTCAATAAATTATGGCACAAAGAGGTTGAAAAACTCACCAAGGATGCTCAGCTACCAAGTAACAAGGCCGTAATTTTAACCCTGTCTGCTGAAGTCTACCTCTTAATCACTATTCCACCTGCAGAGGAAAGCTGGAGTATCCATCCGCACCCCGCTACATTTGTCTTTATAGAGAGGCAGAAATCTGATTATTAAAAATCTCCCAACTAACACTGGGATGAGTACTACCAGCTTCAACCTTCAGGCCTCTCCTTCTACAGTGAGGGCAGACGAATTCATTCTGTACCCTTAACGGGCATATGCTGCCTTCAGCTGCATCAATACAGTCAACCAGGTGGTACCAAGGCTTGCCAGCCCATCATTCTGCCTCTTTGGAGACTTTGCATCTCTGCTCTATTCGTCCCTGGGAGATTTTGAAAGTTTAACTCTCAAAGCTTACCTTCTTTCCCCTATTACCAGATGTTTGAGTAAAGGCTTTCTGCAACTCCAAGTTCTTAACAAAAAACATTCAGCAACTGCCACTACTCAAAGTTCAGCCACTTTGAGCAAAAACATAAACATACTTAGTATACATTACTACACTAAAGCTCATTCATGTATTCAGATATTTCATTTCTTACTATGTGTACTACTATGTATACTACCACTATGCTAAAAATATAAATCAAAATACCACTTTGTCCTCAAGTAGTTCAAAATCTAATAGAGGAAAGTTTAAAGGAAATTACAAGTGCTCTTAGTAAACAGCTCACTAGCCATGTAATAATCCAGAAGAGGGTAAAATGTCATCTGATAAAACTTCAGGGGGCACCTGGGTGGCTCAGTTAGTTAAGCATCCGACTCCAGCTCAGGTCATGATCTCATGGTTCGTGGGTTCTAGCCCCGCATCAGGCTCTGTGCTGACTGACAGCTCAGAGCCTGGAGCCTGCTTCAATTCTGTCTCCTTCTTTCTCTGCCCTTCCCCTACTCATGCTCTAGGTCTCTCTCCCTCTCAAAAAAAATAAAAAATAATCATTGAAAAAAAAATTTTTAAACTTCAGAAAGAAGAGGATAAGATGAAAAGAGTACAGAGTAAAAGCCACATATCAATGCAAAGAAGTGAGAGGAGAAAACAGAAGCTTTACAGCCACAGATAAGGAAAGTTGTTCGAAATTATTAGGACAGAGGGCAAGAAGGTCAGACCATGAGGGAGTTTAAAAACTTTTGTCACCCCTAATATCTAAAATGGTTGCACTTCTTACTACAAGAGAAATCCTCAACCAAAACAAGTATATCAAAATGTTAGTTTTAAAATGACCGTGCATAATTCAGATTCACCCAGCCTTGGGAAGTGAATGTTCCCTGTGCTAAGAACAGCCATTGTAGGAGAAGGGAGTATAATTTTTTTAAATTTTAATTCCAGTTAGCTAACAGTGTTATGTTAGTTTCAGGTGTCACTAGTCAAACAACACTTCTACACATCACCCTGCTCATCATGACAAATGCACTCTTTCATCCCTATCACCTATTTCACCCATCCCCTCACCCAAGGATGGCAACTTTTAAGAAAGTTAGCATCAAGAAAGGCTATTCTGAAATGTGGGTTGCCTGGCTGACTCTGTTGGAAGAGGATGCAACTCTTGATCTCGAGGTTGTGAGTTCAAACCCCATGATGAGTATGGACATTACTTTAATATATTTAAAAAAGAAATTATATTTCTACTTTAGAATACTGTGAAGCTCTAAAAATGAGAGATTTGCTCACATGGAAAGGTGGTAGGATATCCTATGAAATTAAAAAAAGAAAGCAAAGTGAAGAAAAATATAGGTATGAATATTCTGGCACAGAGATTAAGGAGTCTAAATAAGAGATAAACAGGGTCAAAACTGGAATACAGAGAACTGATTCCAGAGATAAACATCCAGGAAAATCAACAAGACCTATGAGCCACACGGATAAAGGTGAGGAAGACATCTAGAATGTTTGACTATTTTTTTTTTTAAAACAGTTTTACCCCTTTAAGTGGTGAACAGGTTCCTTATTCTATTAGTTGTTTTATCAAATTGTTTAGTTATAGTTATAACGATCTCTAGTTAATTTATCACAAAATCCAAATTAATATTTGCAATAATACATTTTTAACACAGGAAGGAGCAAAAGAAATCTGAAAACTGGACAAACTGGCAGAAAAACACCGCTTTTTGCCCTTTACAAAAATCTGCACAAAAACAGTAGTACCATCTAGGGAAAGATGATCCAAATTTGACATTGGCGTCTGCTCTAATACTCCTTTAGGACTTCTCTTACCTACCAGTACTGTCTTAACAAATCGAGAATAAGATCTTTCCGTCATGAATTTTTACTCTTCATTTCCAACTGAGGATACTCATCCTCAATCATTAAAACTTAACTGAGGGGCGCCTGGGTAGCACAGTCTGTTAAGCATCAGCTTCGGCTCAGGTCATGATCTCACGGTTCATGGGTTCGAGCCCTGCATCGGGCTCTGTGCTGACAGCTAGCTCAGGGCCTGGAGCCTGTTTCTGTATCACTCCCTCTCTCTGACCCTCCCCTGCTCATGCTGTCTCTCTCTGTCTCTCAAAAATAAATAAAATTAAAAAACAAAAACTTAACTGAACATTTCACTGTATGGAACTTACACTACAATTTAATAAAAATAAAAGCTACATATGGTGAGGCAAGTTGCTGAGGACCCTCAGTCCAAAGAGCGATGTTCTCTTCTTTTGGAGGAAGGGACAAATAGTAGTGATAACGTAAGAGTTTCCTGAGAAAATGTCACTAACATTTAACGATGCAATCTCCTTACAGTACACCTAGACCAAGTAATATTTATTGCCCTCAATATGAAAAGTAACTTGTCTGGTCTCTACCTAGCAAGCAAAAGCCAAAGAGACTAACTACCCAATCAGTATTTCTTCCCACAATAATTTTAATTTCTGTGCTTCTGTAAATAGAATAATTAACAACTATATGGACAGGTGGTCTACACTGGGCCATTAAGATTGAAAGAAAAAACTTTCAGTATGCAAGGACCAAAAAACAAGAAAACAAAACAAAACACACTTGCTTTCCCTCTCTGCTTGAACAAAAGGCTGTTTGTTGATCCAGCAACTGAATGGCATCCATCCTGTGATCACGAAGGAAACCAGTCTGAAGGCAAAGCAAGAGAGACAGAAAAACCAAGCCACTACCTTTTTCATATAGTGTTTAAAGACCAAACCCTAGGGTCTTCCCTATCTCTACTGTCCATTATGGAAGAAAATTAACTTCATTCTGGTATAATGCAGATTTAGGGGGTTCTGTTATTCAAAGGTGAAATCACCACAATTTTAAGTATTTTTAAATAGTCTCTCAAAAATACCTATGTGAAAGCTATCTGAAACTAGGAAAACAAGTCTTCACATTTTATAAACAAATTACAGTTTTAGAAGTATAATGTAAGCTTCCTGAAATCCATTAAGAGTTTAATCACAAAATATAAATGACCAGTTAATAGGCAAATAAGTAATGGGTATAAACTAGTTTTACTTGATTGCATAAAACTGTTTACAATACATTTCTCAATAAAGAAAAATTGAATTATAACCCAAGGGTGGCTTAATTTGTACAAATTTTGAATAATGTCAGATATATTTCCAAAACAGATGCTTAGAGACTCTACAAGGACACTTGGCTCAATCAGAAGCCAGATTAAAGTTCCATCTGGAGCCTAATGGCTCCATGGTTCCATTACAATTACCCAAGTCACCAAAGTGAGCCTTAACGGTTGTACATCACAGAATCTCTCTTGTAGGTATACATCTTGCCCTAAAACTAAAAAATCAGGTCATAAAAATAACCTTGTGTGCATATACACACGCACAGAGGTTCCATCGGTATCCAAATGCTGCAGTATTTTTTCCAGTGGCACTGAACTTTGCAATAGAATTTTTCATTGGTTATTCATCAGCATCTTTCGTTTTTAGACAGAGATATTGTGTCATGGAAAGGACAAAGTTCACCTTCCCCTTTAATCAGCCCCCAGAGTAACTCAAATACCTACTATAATCTCTTTACTCAAATACCTAGTATAATCTCTTTAGTGTTTCCCTTTCTCAGATGCTATCAAAGGATTATCATATCAGAAAAACTGAGTAAGGACACTTGGTCTCCTAATTTCTACATCTGAAAGGTGTTGCAGAGCCATAGAATTTAGATTAGGAAGGTACTAAAAGTACCCCCAAATCACCATCTAGACCAATGCCATTCAAAGTACGGTCTGTGATCCACTGCCTGAACAAGATCGATTTAAAACATTTTACAGCAATCTGACAGAGTAATGAACCTGTATTTTACTGTCCTTGGGTTTTTTTCTCCATTCTGGTCTAGGTTAGGGGCCCAAATTAGAAAACTGAGTTCCATCTGAAAATACCTTTATTAACCTAGCAAGTTTTATTTTAATTTGAATGCCTTTAACATAGGACCCAGGTCCTCTGATTTGCTATTTTGGCAAGGTACTTGCATCTGTTAGCTGGTCAGCCCTAGAAGGCATTTGAGTGTCCAATGCACTAGATCAGTGTTTCACAAACTGAGAAATACCCTTTCGTGTGTAATGAAGGCAATCTGGTAAGTTGCATACAGCAATTTTGTTTGTTTTACGTCTGGCATTGCATGACATGATACGGCATGACACACAAAAAGGAGAATGCATGTTTTATGTGTGTGTATACACACACAAATATACTATCTGTATAGGAGGAGGTATATGTTAGTCCTAGGTTAGGATTTAAATTGTTTTCTTACTGTGGTTCATGGGCAAAATAATTGAATGACAGCACTGTACCAGACCAATATCTTCATCTTACAGATATGGAAGATGACACCCAAGGTCACAGTCAGCTGACAGCAGTTCAGTTCTCTTTTCTTATCTTTATTAGGAGTTTATATGCACATCAATGTCTGCAAAACTAGTAAACAGAAAATACAGAATATATGCTCCAAAACTAACATTTAAAAAAATCCTAAATTGATTAAAAATTTATTTAAAGGAAAATTTAGGATACTAAAAATGAAAACATTATATAAAACAAGACACATTTGATTAATAAAAATTTTAAATGGCCCAAGAATAAAAAAGAAAGAAGACACCAAAGCAATACCTCCACTCAGTCATTTAAAAAATAGAGAATGAAATACAGAAAAAAATACCATGTAAGAAAAGGGTCAATCTTAATATACAACTTAGTGCTTAAATACATATAAGTAAAACACCTGAACAGGCAGGTGATATTAAGGAGAAAATTATAAAAAAAAAATCATCAATAACATTTAAAATACACATTAAAATAACATACACTTTTCATCTATAATATTAGCAAAAATATTTTCTTTTTAATAATACCTATTGTTGACATTAAAAAAAAAGATTCTCAAAAATCACTGGTAAGAGGGGTGCCTGGGTGGCTCAGTCGGTTAAGCATCCAACTCTTGATCTTGGCTCAGGTCATGACCTCACGGTCATGAGATTGAGGCCCATGTCCTCCTCTGCACTGAGCATGAAGCCTGCTTAGGATTCTCTTCTCCCTCTCCCCACCCCTCTCTCACTCACATTCAAAATATGTAAATAAATGTTACAAAAAAACTACTATTGGGAGTAAAACACATGAATTTTGGCATAACTAACAGAAGCCTTAAAAATGTAATTACCCTTTTATTCAGTAATTCCACTTCCGGAATTACTCCTATGGAAATAATGAGGGAGATACACACATGTGCGCGCACACACACACACACACAATTATCAAAAGTATTTTGAATGCAGTATCAAATATATCAGTGAAAAATTCTAATGACCCAACGAGTCATCAATGGGAACTGGTTAAATAAATTATGGTACATCCATGCAATAGAATATTATGCAACTACTAAAAGAGATAATATAGATATACAGGAGATGATGTATATTTCCTGTCCATAATATATGTTAAATGAAAAACAGTAATGGATATGTAAGATCCCATTTTTATATTAAAAAATGTTTAAACATATTTAATCCCTCTTTACTAATAAATAACAACCCAATATTTTTAGAATGAACTAACAGGTTATATTTTTACACAGATTTTTCTAACATGACCATTTTCTTTGAATAAAAAAATAACTGAAATTACCATCAAAGAAAGAAAAGAAAAAGGAAGGAACAGAAGGAGGGAGGGATGAAGGGAGGGATGCAAGAAAGGAGGGAAAAAGGTAGGCAGACAGGCAGGCAACCAGAACTCACTGTAGAGAAATCCCACTATATAGTGAAACTGTCTACAGAAACTGGTCTTCTGAAAGGACTGCAAACCTAGCAGTTCAGTAAAGAAAAGGTTTTGGGTAAGGAAAATTAGCCTCAGCCTCCAACAGTAGCATGCAAAGCAGGCATTAGTCACAGACCGCCTCTCTACCCTACGTACACTCTTTGAAGGCATGATGAATACAAGGCCTGTCTTTTTATCCAGGAACTGACCAGAAACAGCCAAGAGTTATCAGGCCCCATGAGAGGGAGTAAGAGCATTACCAGCAGTCAGTAGAGCTCAACTGCAAGTGTCAACAGAAAATGCTAGCTGCAGATGTCTGGCCACAGAGGAACCTGCGATGCAGGCAAGGCAGATAAACTTCTCTTGAGAGGGCAAGTATTGAGGCCCAAGGTCTTAATTCTACTCCCAAAAGGCCCATTATGCTGCCTTGCAGATACACAGATCAGTCTTCAGCAGTCTGGCATACCAACCACAGTAAGTAATCATCTGCTAAGTATTTCAGCCCCATGTCCCTGACGGCGCTTTCGAGACACACATAGGATCAGAAAAAAAAAAACAAATTGAAGATTTCAAATAATTTAAACATTAGGATGGAAAGTCTCAGCTACCCTTAACATTCACATATGCAAAACCACTTTCCAAGTATACCGATATATATTATACATATATAAAATATAAGCAGAACCTAATGGCACAACACAACCGAAGACATTTCCTTGAACCCTAGACAAATGTCTTTCCTTCGCCGAGATATATTACCAAAATGTCAAAGAACCAAGTATCTTCATAAAAGAAGAACCTCTACGAAAGTAAAGGGTTCACATCAGACATCTGAACTAGTTCAGTCATACAGCTTTCTCTCCTAACACCATCACTAATCTGTACTATAGGGCAGAGTTGCCGGGGGGTGGGGGGGGTGTCAATCTTGAATCCTATCATACTTGTTTTTAGAAAGGCAGGGATGTCATGATGCATAGAGGTCTCAGGTCAGAGTTCTAAGAGTTCTAGCAATCTACAGGTTTATGAGTAAATAGTCAAGGACAATCCTACCGTAAGTGTTCTATTGCACATTTAAAAATGATGAAAGTCTCTCGAGGTCCATCATGCTAAGCAAAATAAGTCAGGCGGAGAAGGACAGATACCATATGTTTGCATTCATAGGTCTAACAGGAGAAACCTAATGGAGGACCATGGTGGGGCGGGGAATGGAAGGGGGAAAGAGAGTTGGGGAGAGAGAGGGACACAAAACCTGAAAGACTACTGAATACTGAAAACAAACCGAGGTTTGAAGGGGGAGGAGAAGGGGAAAAGGAGGTGGTAGTAAAGGAGGAGGGCACTTGTGGGGAAGAGCACTGGGTGTTATATGGAAACCAATTTGACCATAAACTATTAAAAAAATTAAAAAATTTAAAAAAAGGATGATGAAAATCTCAAATTCTTGATTACTTCAAATCTTTTCTATGTAATAGCCCTGCACACCATCTCTCAAAAAATAAACTTCTATTACTTTTTTTTCCCCTCACTTTATATGTGGCTGTGCCTCAAGCATCCATACACTGGACTAACAATTTAAATACAATATGACAATTGATGAGTAGAAAAATCTAACCACTATTTAAGACACTGCTTGTGTGAAAAGATCAAATTCTAAATATTAACCAGTCAACTCACTACAAACTTAAAATATAATCTACAATTCCTAATTCACAAGTGTTATTATTCCTCAAAATATTTTATTGACCAAATATTCAGTAATCAACAGTACCATGAGACAAAAAACTTTGGACAATATATCCTGATCTACAGCTTATTACTCATGTGACATTAAGAAAATCATGCATTGTTTCCTTCAAAGTAATATACGAAAATGATTTTTAAAGATTCCACAAATATATAAAGGTATGCATATACACTATTTTTTACAAACAGGTCGAACACCAAACACCATTTTTAACAAAGCAACACTATTCAGTTGCACAGATAAACTTAAATTTTACAAGACAATTATTTATGTGGATAGTATTTTTCTTGCATCTTTTCAACTATGAGAAAGACTGTGAGAAGGAGACTGAAAGACAGATTTTGCATTTTAGCTTTCTTCTCCTCATGCAAAATATAACTTATAGTAAGACACCACTCCAAACAAGGCAAACACATTGAAGAACAAAAAAGGCAACAGCAAGATTAAAATAACAAAACATTACCACTGTACCAGCTCTTTATTATAAACATTACACACATTCTGCTTAATCTAAGTCAAAAAGGGATCTATTGGCTGAGTATTGAGTAGTTCAAAAAAAATTGAGACAAGGTTGGAGAATGAGGAACCAAAGTCCTGCCTCCACAGCCTGAATCGAAGCCCGCAGCATGTCACTGCATGAAGCATCACAAGACAGACAGGAGCATCTCCTCGGCAGCTCTTCGCTCTCATGCCCATGATCTCTCTGGGTGCCAAGGTGTATCTCTCAAGCTATGGAAGGACTCATCATGCCAGCTTTCAGGCTTTTTTGAGAGATGTGAGGAGCAGCCTCCTACCTAAACTCGAAGGGCAGGTAAAGCCCTAGGCAGCTGGAGCCATATGCGTTCTCTATTAAGACCAAGCTTTGATAGCAGACAGACCTGAAAGAAGGGACTTTACTCTGAGCATCTTGCTCAAATCTACAAAAGTTCAAAATTCAGAGTTCAGAAAAATTAGTTCAAATCTATTTAACATTATTAGACTTGCTTGTTACAATTTCTTGTCTATTTCCAAGGCAAAAATTTACTTTTTCTAAAGTGGTTCTAGCAACCAATACTAGACTGAGTAATTTAGATGGGGTCTAGCAAGTTTCTTAATACACTATAAGTATTGCCTCTTGCTTTATATTCTATCCGTCTGCTAATCTGGTTTCTTGCTTGCCTTTTTTGCTGCAGCTGTGCACCGGGTTAACTGTTTCAATGGTTTTCCTACAATAACCCACAAATTTTTTCCTGATCAGTGTGCTGTATGATTGGTTCTTTGTTCCTAAGATAATTATTTTACATTTGTCTACACTGAACTGCATTTGCCATCTGCTGGCCCAATCACCTAAACAATCCAAATCTTTTTGAATCTGATTGCATTGTTCCTCATTATTTCCTCTAGCTCCAATTTTAGGATCATCTGCAAACTCTGAGATCTTTTCTTTAAAACTTGGACACATTTTATTTTAATATAGAGGGTTTTTTTTAAGTGACCCTTTAGACACTCCAGCTGAAATCTTCCAACTTGAAAAGTTTCCACAAAGCTTATCCAAGGATACCTTCCCATAATATAGTCAAAGCGCTGCTAGAAACAAAGCTCACTAGAACCCACTTTTTAAAAATCTTCCTTCACATTGCCATAACACTTTAAAAAGCATTATGTCTTTGTCTTCTAAGTTCTTCTATTCGAAGCATAAATATTTGTAAGGAATACAAACACTGTTTTCTAATATATACATTGATGGCTAACTGTTTTCAGTTATAAATTTCCTGAAGGACATGTGGTGAAGTTTTCATCACCTTCTTACATATAAGGCATTTAATTTACTCATTCAAAACTTATTTGAGCACACATGAGAAATAAGCATTACGTACAATGCAGTCTTACAATCTTGATCCAATTATTTATGTCCCAAAACTTAAGTTTCTTACTGATAAGGGAACTTCTAAAGGCCTAATCACCCCTAACACTGTTATTTACCCTTTGTATAAAGACTACCATAATAGATATACCATATCAATTTTTTGTTTCAAATTTCTCATGCTCCATTTTAATTACAAACCTTCCAATAAGTCAGTATTTCTTTTGCAGTTTTTTAATACTGTAATATTTTAAATAAATATTTAGCAAAAATTCCCTCTTCAAATTACATTTACCTTGGCAAATCTGAACATAGTAAATCTTCATTAATTAATTATGACATAAAAGTCCAGGTAGATCTTTAGATCTAGGAAGAATTATTAGCTTCATAAACTTCACTGATTTCTTAGTATAATCACATTTCCACAAAAGCCCTACGTGTACAACCCATTAAAATTATAAAAATTGCATTGATGTATTTCCTGCCATTTTGCTGTTTCAATTGGTAAATGCAGGGGACAAATAAAAGATCTATTTTCAGGGCACCTGCATGGCTTAGTTGGTTGAGTGTCCAACTTCAGCTCAGTCATGATCCCACAGTTCATGAGCCTGAACCCTGCATCAGGATCACTGCTGTCAGCCAGAGCCTGCTTAGGGTCCTCTATCCCCCTCTGTCTGCCCCTTCACTTCGCGTGCGCGCGCGCGCGCGCTCTCTCGCTCTCTCTCTCTCTCAAAATTCAATAAACATTTTTAAAAAGATTTAAAAGATCAATTTTCATTTAATTCACTCAACAGTCAGTAACTGTTATAAGATACTGCTTACCCTCCAGATGTCTGGGGTAAAATATAAATAGCTATCGTAATAGAAGTCACAGGGAAGTTAGGAAGGAGCATTTACTTCCAGGTACTGGATGAGAAGTTTTGTTAAATGTATGCATTTGAACTCTGTCAAATATTATAATGTCTTTTAAAAAACCGATCTACTAGGTACATGGGTAGCTCAGTCAGGTAAGCGTCTGACCCTTAATTTCGGCTCAGGTCATGATCTCACAGTTTGTGAGTTCAAGCCCTGCTTCAGGCTCTCCCTGACAGCACACAGCCTGCCCAAGATTCTCTCTCTCCCTCTCTCTGCCCCTCCCCTGCTCTCTCTTTCATAAATAAATAACTTTAAAATATATACATAAAAAATGAAACTAAATAAAAACCAATCACTAAACTATGAGTAAAATCAAATAAAAGATAAATATAAAATGCTAACCAGACAAGGTGAAAAAGGAAAAAAAGACCTCCAAGAAAGGGGTTTGCTAGTCATTTATGGATGGTGGGATCATGTGTGGTTTTTATTTTTTAAATTTTTCTGTAATGAGCATATTTTGTTCTTAAAATAGAAAGGACACAGTAAAGTATTTTTCTATTAAATGTAACACCATAATTTGACCAATAATTGAAAACTATTAAATAAAATGCTCTAAGTCCAAAAACTCTAATTTAGAAAAATTACATATTATATAATAAATTACATATTATATAATAAAGAATCTGAAGGAAACTAAAGAATTCATAATTAAGCGCTTTTTGAAAGAATTAATGATATTAGATGAAATGTCTTTCCTTATAGCATAGGCTTTAAAAATTCATAAAAATTATTTTGAAATAGCAAATTTGCAACAGTAGGGTAGGTCTTTAACCTGGGCTTGTGAAGAACTCCCTACCCTAACAACTGAATTTATTCTGAATTCTTTTTCTATTACTGATGACAGAACACTGAAGTTGTTTCCAAGGATACTTTATTTGTACTTTAAGTAACAGAAAAGCATTTAATAAAACCAACCACTGATTTTTATTTGTTTCCCTTTCACCAAAAAGTGTTATTGGGGTAATACTCCATATAAATAAAGGCCTCTAATAGTGTGAAATTCCATTTCACAAAGTTTCACAAAGTAAAAGTCACATTCTACATACTATATTATCCAACCTACCTACAATTGTGACTAAGGCATTTCAATGAAAAACTACAGGTATCTTAAATCTCCAAATGATTCATGCCATAGGAAAATAAATGAATATAAGTAGGGAAAGGAGGAATAGGATTTGTTACCAAAGGCACAACATTGAGAAAGTTTCAATTAACACTTACATATTTTAATACCTGCTTAGGTTTTCAAGATTCTAGTTTGACTTTTTTTATTCTTTGATTTTATGTTCTGTGCTAGAGCATATTTAAATTAGTAGCATCCCATGATAATTTGAAATCTGAATTCAACTAAAACTCATCCCAGGTATATCATAAAATAAATAAAATTACTAAAATAATGAATAATTATTGTTACTCTCCCCCAAAGTATGAAATTCCATTGGTATTATCCTATTAATACTCTTTCATAGACTCTTACTAGTTTTCAATTGGATAAAGTTAGAAAGGAAACTTATGTTTAAAACAAACTACCAAAGGTAATATGCCAAAGTCACACAGTGGCGTTCACATCCAGTAGGCAAACAATTTATCCTGAATAAACTGTCAAGACCTAAAAATCTGACCATTTCACATAAAAAGATCTAGATTTTTAACATTTCTCAAAAACAAAACAAAACCCAATAGATGTAGGGACACTGAGCCCACTTCTGGAAGAGCTTTCCAGTAGCCTGGGTTCCTACTAGCCACTTTCCACTTCATACCAAACAAGGGACCATCAAGACTAGGGTTTGTAACTCCTAAATAGAATGTAGAGGCAATCGGATCTGGATCCAGATCCCAGTTACTCAACCTCTAAACTGCTGATTAACCCAGGACAAGTGGTTAATCTCTTTAAACTTCAATTTCTTCATCATAAGAATATAATAATGATTAATTATGTAGAGAATAAAAGTGAAATAACATAATAGGAAATTCAAATGCTATTGTGATTGAAATTCAAAACCTAATTAAGATTTATCATAAACACTTCCCTCTTTGTACAGACTTAAAAAAAAAACACTCAATAAGGATCCTCTGTAAAATAAGAACAGTAAGTAAAAGCCTTATAAGGTTGTTGTATTGAAATGAGTTAATATATGCAAAGTGCTTAGAGTAGTACATGGCAACTGTAAGCTCTAAAAAAGAACCAGTTATAACTAATAGTAGTAGTTGTTCCCAGAGACCAGGTATACATGAACTTAATAAACATTTATGAGAAGAAATAAAAATGTGACTGAATGAATACAAGACAGTCATCAAGATTATTTCTTTAATATATAGTCTTAAGAGTACTCTCAAATACCCCATATTTTTATACTAAAGCTAAAAATCTCTATGAAAACAAAGTTATTCTGATGTATTAGATAAAAATTTTTGTGCTCTGGGAACAAAATAATAAACAATTATTAATCTCTGATGGAAACAAAAGAACCGACCATAATTTCAAGCATGCACATTAGAAGACATTCACAATTTATTTCCAAAGGAGTTTTAGAGAGCTCTATTTCATCACTGCTACCACCAGACCAGTCTTAGCTAAGCTTTCTTTCAAGTTGTTTTTATGCCTGCAAGGATCTCAGCAGCTGAGTTTAGGACCAATGCAAATAGGGACCTCACTACCTTTTAGAGCTACTGATTTCAAAGCCTCAGCCATTACGACAAAAATGATGAAGAAAGATCTGGTCAAACAGCAGCAGTGGTTCTCTATTAAATGGTGTGGTATCAAAAAGATGATTTGATCTTTAGCATACTAATCATCTCAGTAGAAGTAGTTTTTAATTAGTCTGGGAATAACAAAGAAGCTCAATCCTTCAAGTATTTAATTTAACAAAAGATAAAGACCATCTCCCCTGGCTGAAGTGGTAGGTACATTCTATATTCCCTGCCATGTCACAGAAATCCTTTCAGCAATCAAAATGATGAAAAAAGGCAACAAAATTGACTTAAAAAGAGCAATTTCCTTTCCAACCTAAATAAACTTTACACAAACTTGCCTCTGATAATCGACTAAACAAGCTGCACCACCAGCATCAAGGGAGGGTGTGCGGGTATCTAGCAGGTGCTGCAGTTTATCACAAAACCGTCTAAAATAATTGGAAGTGACAACCAGCACTACCACAAATGATTTATTAGTCTTTCACTCAGCTTTTCAGCTTCCTCAGGGCCAGAATAAATAATTTACCAACTCAGTATCTTCCAATCATTAATTCTTCCCTATGCATCCAAACTACATTTAACTCTACTAGGTTCAATGGAATAAAACACAATAGGAATATCCTTCCAAATATAGGATTATCTGACCATATGCAAAGGCAAATTTGTCAATTGAGATGTACAATCCAGATGTAGGAGAATTTAAGAGC
Source organism: Suricata suricatta (assembly GCF_006229205.1). NCBI lineage: Eukaryota > Metazoa > Chordata > Mammalia > Carnivora > Herpestidae > Suricata > Suricata suricatta. Next base: position 131,717,221 of record NC_043704.1, read on the forward strand.
GCAAAGTCAGCAACTGCAGTTGAGTTTGAGGGAATAAAAATCAAGGGAAGAGGAGATGAAACTGGAGCCCACTGAAGAGCCCTCTCATGGATTAGGAAAAGTTCCAGCAACTCTGAGGACAGTAACCTAAGCACACTGCATCAGAGACTTTAAACCTAAAGCATCACCATCTCCCAACAGTCAGTTCACAGGCTAATTGATGGTCGCCCCTAAAACTCTTCCATAAGTTACTTAAAAATACAGTCTTCCCTCAAAAAAAGGTAGAAACTTTAAAACAACAACACATAAGAATTATTTTCAGGCAAAAAAGACAATACAGAGCAACACTGAGGGATCTTTAAAATTTTACTATTTTAAATGGGTTTAGGATACAATTACATTCTCCTAGGAATTTAAAAAGAAAATGCATGTAAAAAATCAAAGAAAAATACTCCAAAAAATTTTTGACAATGACATTAAAAGGGGTGTCTATTAATTATGTAGAAAAAACAGAACAAAAAATATCATATCCTAAATCCATTTTTGATGTAAGCTAGTCTTGTCTCATTAAATCAGCATCTATGATTAAAACAGAAAACATTTTTGGTACATAATGTATTGCATTGTTAGAGCAGCATCTGTTTATTACACATCATAAACATTTTTCAGCTTTCTGAAACTACAGATATGCAAGAAATGATACAGACCTACGAATGTATTCTATCTTTTTCAAGAAGAAAACCTTCAGTGAAGGGTTAATAACATTAATATTCTAATATTTGGCATGGTATGAGGCCGCTTCAAGCTGCTGGGCACAAAGTCAAAGAATTTCATAAACTAACAGCTTTCACGTCAATGGTTAGAGTGCATCATAATCCAAATCTTAAGTGTTTAATATATGTTTAAATATAATTTTACATATATGACTTCCACCAAAATATAAAATGAATCAAACTATGCCTGACTTGTGAAAATTATAATGTAAATTTGAGCCCAAAGAATGTAGTTTAGGTTACAAAATTTTCAAATAATCTTTTAAAAAATTCCAAAATGTTCACAAGAGTTAACATTTTCAATATTTTGCCATAACTGAAACAGTTATACTAGTACTTGGGCACAAAATCACATTGTTCATAATAAGCAAAATCATGTCTTATTTATACACAGACCCCCGTGCACCTGTTGCTATGGAAAAATAAGCCCCCAAATAGCAAAAGGTCCCAGCCTCCCACAGGTTAAAAATCAAATAAAAATGTAAAAACTAGAAAATATAACAGGAGGCATCTTTTTCAAGCAAATACTATAAAAGATACAGATTTTATGCTCTTATATACAGAGTGGGGAAAGGATAGAAGGATGCTTTTTGGGTCTGTTTGGTTTTGGGGGGTTTGTTTTGGTAAGAGCAGCATATGCAGGCTTCTTTGCGATTGGCTTTTAACAGCAGAGGGGCCTCAGCAAGAAAAGATGGCGGCATGACAGTGCCCCCAGAAGGCTGGATACCAGAGCCCGGATGCGAGCCGATGGCAGCCGGCCCCGCATCCAGAACACACCGAGCACTGCAGAGCCACACAAGTATCTGTGGGAAATTCTGTGCAAAGTTCCTGACCCTTAAATGCCCGTCAGAAGGGAACAGGTGCAGCAACTGGGGTACTGATGTCCTATCATGGACTATTAGAAAACAGCTAAAATTAATACACCAAACAGCTCAGAAACAATGTTGGGTAAAAAAAAAAAAAAAAAAAGCAAACTACAGAATTCTAATAGAATATCTCCGTTTGTAAGAACTCTCAATGTTGATGAACACATAAATGTACTAATAGTCTAAAAACATGGACGGAAAGGATATAAACCAATTTCAAAATGTAGTAATCTTTGTAAAAGGAAGGACTTTAAAAGGCTTTTAAAATATATATACAGCACGTTAACATACTAATTCTGTATGTTAAATACAAGGTTTCCTGTTCTTTTTATCCTGTATACTTCTGTAAATATTTGGAATATTTCTTAAATATTTTAAATCTAAACCATGATGTAAATAAATAACTTTCTTCTGGAGAAAAAAATAAGATTTTATAATATCCTTCCCTGAAACACAAGGGTCTATCTATCTTCTTTTAAAAAAAAATTAGTTTGGCTAGTCTCCATATTCTAAAAAATTTTAATTTCATTTAAGGAACTAAAAATTCTACCCTATTTTTTTTTTTAATATTTTTGAGAGAGAGGCAGAGACGGACAGCAAGCAGAGGGACAGAATTGGAGACACAGAATCTGAAGCAGGCTCCAGACTCCGAGCTAGCTGTCAGCACAGAGCCTGACGCGGGCTCAAACCCACGAACCACGAGATCATGACCTGAGCTGAAGTCTGACGCTTAACCGACTGAGCCACCCAGGTGCTCCTCTACCCCTTTTCACAAATGATTTGACTTTTTAACATTTTCAAAATCAAGTTATCCAGACACTCCTTGTTTTTATCTGAAAATTGAGCTGAGGGATTCTGCCACGTAAACTTTCTAAGTGAAGCTAAAAACCATCTTAGCAGGGATTTTTAAATAACTGCTTCTGTCATTCATTGTTACAACAAACAGGTTTGACTGAGAACTTCACTCCCATTCCTTGGCTCCAACTTCCTTGGGGAAACCTGTCACTTCATTAGTGAGTATGTTTTTTTCATTTTCTTTGTTTATGTGAAATATTAAACTTCTACTTGTTAAAAAAAAAATAAAAGAGAGAAAAAGAAAATTCTTTGTAAGGCTTTAGACTTATCTAACGAAACCTTACTCTAAAAAAGTCAGTACCTGGGGCCCCTGGGTGGCTCAGTCTGTTAAGTGTCTGACTCTTGATTTTAGCTCAGGTTATGACCTCTCTGGTTTCATGGATTCGAGCCCCACATTGGGCAGGTTTAGCACTGACAGTCTTGAGTACTCTCTCTTCTCTCTCTACCCCTCCCCTGCTCATGCTTACTTGCTCTCTGAAAATTAAAATAAAGAAGTAAGTACCAAAATGACAAGCTTTTTGCCTTATCTTAAAATTTTCTGCAGTCAAATTTCTTTTAAGTTCAGCCTCATTTCTTTACAGGCCTTTGGAAATTTGACAGATCATCTATAACTAAGTAGAAACAAGATGCCACTCATTTACAATCACATTTGTACACTAAAACAAAAGTTTAATACACTTTTTAGTCACCCCTAAGAAAATACCAAAGATACTGTTAATTTTCACAAAAACTGATAAATATTCTCTTAAAGGAGAAACTATCTTATTTAATGAATTACTGGCTTGTTATCTTACACAAGAAATCATATTCAACTTATATTGATGTTTTCTATCTGAAGTATGTCATGCAATATTGTAATTTATCTCATAAATCTACTAGAGTGTGATCAAATCCTATCAACTCTGATTGGCATAAATTTGAAACAATGAAGTAATCACATCTGTTAGGCAGCTCTCACTAGACAACACTGTAAAAGTTTACACAGTAACATAATTACATTTTTTTCCTCCATAAACCTTTCTGCGCTTGATTTGAGTTTTTCATAATATTTTTTTGTGTGTACTGGGTTCTCTTGTCATCTACTATAGGAAATGGGATACAAAATAAAAGACAAGGAGAGGCGATGGAGAAGTTGTTGGAGATGGATGGTATCGAAAATGCAGATGTGAAACTGGCCCACCTTACAAAATGTTTTCATCAAATTGCAAATGAATTACAAGATAGAAAAAAAAATAGGGAATTTGAATGAAAAAATATATCTAACTTTATCCTGAAATGACTGTTGAAAAATATGAATACTGAATTTAAATAAAAATACATGGACATAAAACAAAGAAGTCAAACCATGCTTTATGAAGCAAAACATTACCACACAGCAAAAAATCACCACCTACCTTTTGGTGTAATCCTAATTGCTGAAACTTGAATGATTTAATGAAAACATTATAATAGTACATGAATATTATAATAGTATATACATAACAACAGTCTATATATGAATTAACAGGAGGAAAAGGTAATATCCCAAGAGTGATTCTATGTAATTCTAAGAACACTTCTAATTAGTAAACAAACTCAAGGAGAACAATGACTAAGCCCTAAAGATACTGGATCTGTGGGCTAAAATAAGAGATAAATATTAAAAATAACAATCAAAACACACTAAACAAATTCATCAAGTTATTAATCTTTACTGCTTTTACATATACCATGTAAGATATAACTTAAGAATATGTCAACATTCAGGGGCACCTGGCTGGCTGAGTCAGTTAAGCATCTAACTTCAACTCAGGTCATGATCTCACGGTTCGTGAGTTCAAGCCCCGCATCGGGCTTTGTGCTGACAGCTCAGAGCCTGGGGCCTGCTTCAGATTCTGTGTCTCCTTCCCTGTCCCTCCCTTGCTCATTCTCTGTGTCTCTCTTTCTCTCAAAAATAAACATTTAAAAAAAATTTTTAAGAATATATCAATATTCTACTAAAGATTGCTAAATTTACTATAAATCCCATCTGTGCCATTCTTTGGTAATTAACCATTTATCATTTTGAGACATTTCTCATCCTACTGAACCTTGTACCTACCACTCCTTATGTGTATACATCTTAATAAAGCACACCTTCTCAAAAGTGAATGTCTCTTGAACCTGCCTTCACCCCAAAGACATCTATATGCTCAATTCATATTTCCTGATTCGTTTATATGGAAACAGAAGGCATGAGTCAAATAGTTTAAAACTTCATTTCCTATCATTAAAGTTAAAATTAATAAAACAAAACAAAATTACAATCAACGGAAAATTTTCCAGAGAGAGACAACAGGTAATTCTGATGGTGAAACTTAAATTCAAGAGAGCGACAAAGATCTTCTAACAAAATCTTGTGCTAATTCAGATGTTTTCCTTTTGTCTGTGGATATGGAAAGCTTTCACAAAACAAATAAATTTTGTTTTCTTAGAATTTTCAATTTTATTATTTGGAATTATTAGAATGCTATGTTAACCAAAAAGACAAGAGTTCTTCTCCATTCTTGTGTCTTCCCTATGGTTTCGTTGTACTCTCCTTACTAAATAACTCTTCCCTAGTTGTTTTAATATCTTATAGCTTAATTCCTAATTAGATGCATTAAGAAAGATGCTCTTACATTAAAACTCTAATAACTACTTTGTACTTTAGCTTCAATATAAAGACATTGCTTTAAGTACCATAGGACACAAACAGTATTAATACTTCACTAAAAGTAAATCTCCATTTATTAAAACGTTAAATATGATTAAAAGTAAACAACTACAATTCATCTGCCTAAACTGTATTGTTGCTACCTATTATCTCATTTGTTTTTTAAGTTTGAGAAAGAGAGAGAGAGAGAATGTAAATGCATGCAAGTGGGGGAGGGAGGGAGGGAGGGAGGGAGGGAGAGAGAGAGAGAGAGAGAGAGAGAGAGAGAGAGAGAGAGAGAGAGAGAGAGAGAGACAGAAAAAGACAGACAGGGACAGAGAGAGAAAGAGACAGGGACAGAGACAGAGAGACAGGCTCCATACTTAGCACAGATCCCGATGCAGGTCTAAATCCCAAGATCCTGTGATCGTGACCTGAGCCCAAATCAAGAGTTTGATGCTCAACTGATGGAGCCACTCAGGCACCCCTATCTCATTTCTATATTTTATTCCTGTTTGCATTCATTTAGGAAATACTATTTTTGCACAAAAATATTGGTAAGGATAGGACAATTCCTGTTTTTATTACAAAGATAGCCAATGAGCTAATAATTACAACATGATACAATAAGTGCTCTACAAAGGTTTGTAGAAAGTGAGGTGATAACACTGAGAAATCAGAGAAAGCTTTTTAGAGCTCCATCTTGTAGGGTAAGTGAACCAGGAAAAGAGATAAGGAGTGAACAGCACATAGAAAGATTGACTCAACAAAGATTAACACATAACCCCCCCAAAAAATCTAAAATTTTTGCAACCTAGAGAAGTAATCTATTAAAGGAAGTAATTAAAGGAAGTAATTCATAGAATTTTTCATAAAAGATAGCAAGGAGAAGCAAACTATTTTGTCCACAATCCAATAACATCCAGTCTCACACCTCCCACCTCTATTATCCTAGTGACAAATCTGCAAATAAGAGAACTAGGAAAAAACTAACAAGCACTAGGAATAAATTAATCCAAGATAACTTCCCCAAACTGAAAAACTTGCTTCCATAATGAAAAGGTCCTCTGAAGTCCCAATATAAATGATGAATAAAACCCATTCCAAGATACATCATAAAAATTCAGAGATAAGGATTCTAAAAGCTTTCAGAATAATAAAAACAGGTCATGCACAGTAGAAAACAATGTGAAAGGCGAAAAAACACAATGGACTTTTTTGGTAGCAACACTGAATGCTATAAAACAAAGCCTTCAAAATTCCAAAATAAACTATCTACAATCTAAAATTCTATACCTAACCAAACTATTAATCAAGTCTGAGAATAAGATGAAGTCATTTTAACCTTCCCTAAGATTTATGTCCATATAATAAGGAACTTAAGCCAGAAAAAAGACAATGAGCTGCCAATCTGCAGAGGACCACAGCAAAGCTATCCAACTTCAGAGGATACAAAATCCTTGACCTTCTAGGAACACCTGGGTAGCTTAGTCAGTTAAGCGTCTGACTCGGTTTTGACTCAGGTCATGATCTCACAGTTACTGGATTGAACCTTGTGTCAGACTCCCAGCTGGATGTGGAACTTGCTTGTGATTCTCTCTGCCCCTCCCCCGCTCATTTGCTTACACATGCGTGCCATGCTCGCTCGCTCTCTCTCTCTCTCTCTCTCTCTCTCTCTCTCTCTCTCTCAAAATAAACTTAAATTCTTGACCTTCTAGATCACCTCAATACCTCAGCATGAATGAAAATGGAAGTAGCAGCTAAATAGTAGCAGCTAGTAGTAAACAATACTAGAGGAAGCAATTAGAAGCAAGTATTCTTTGCCCAGGCAAAGATGCTGGTAAGATTGGAGGGAAACCCCATGACAATGGCTATTCATCTTCAGGTGAGTGTCTACATTAAACCAGTATCAAATGACTGCCAAACTGCTACACAGTCAACTCTAATGTTATCCTCATATGCATTATAAACAGCATCACTTTAAGGATAAAAAATCATGTATCTATACTGAAATGCATACATACACATTTTCACTCATGATAGGGTTTAACTAGAATATTTTATAATTAGGTTTCATTTACAAAACCAGTAACAAAATGTAACAGTATAGCTTCTACAAAGCAAGAGAATGATTTGGAGATATAAACAACAGTTCAAAATCCTCCCCTAAAATGGATTAATTAGCATTCATTTTTTTCAAATTTTATGTGAAAAACTGTGCCCATTCAAGGCATCTTATAGACAAAATAAAGTCTCATCTTTCAACCCATTACACATACATCATTTGCAAGTAATTTTCATTTAAAAATATCAAGGAAATTAGAATAAGTCCCTATATTCCTAGCTAGAAGAGTGTTTATGTTGAGATATTTATTTCTACACGAAGCACTGGGGGTTTAATTTTTTTTTATTATTGCTGTTGTTTTTTGGGTTTTTTATGAGGTGGGGGGAAGTGAGGGACTGGAGTTCACCTGATGTGGAACCCACGTTCATAAACAATGAGATCATGACCTGAACCAAAGTCAGATGCTTAACTGACTGAGCCACCAGGCTTCCCTGTTTTTAATTTGAGGGGTGGAGTAGGGGGACAAAAGGAGAGAGAGAATCCGAAGCAGGCTCCATGCTGAGCGTGGCCAGCCCCAAGACCCTGGGATCATGACCTGAGCCAAAATCAAGTTGGACCCTCAACCAACTGAGCCACCCAGGTGCCCCAAATTGTTGGTTTTCATAGAAGCTCCAATTCATTCTGGAAATACCCTTTAAGTACATGAGTTGGAAGAACTACAAGGAATAAGAACACATTTCTACAACAGTGGGTCTCAATCCCAACAGATCCAATACCTTTTTCATTCCCTGAAATGAAGTAAAGAGATAATAAAATATAACTACACAATTTTTAATGAATACTAATTCCCTAATCATACTAATGAAAAATAAAAGTAACTTATATCAAAATACATATTAAATAAATGATTAGGCATAGTTATTCAAGAAGAGAGAGTAAAAGTCACATATTTGCATCTATATATAATAAATAAGTTTGGATCTAAGAGATAAAAGAACATCACAAGTCATTCTCTACAAAACTATAGGGAAAAATGCAAAAGGACCAGTACAGGAGAATTCCAGAATGAAAATCAGTGCAGAGTTAACTGATTGCAGACAAAGTTAATTTAATGTGAAGCTCAAATGAAATGACTAAAATGTCAAGAAATACTATTGAAATGGAAAAAATTATGAAACACAGTAATTAGTCAACCGAGCTGGATTTTTTTAAGTGCCGTGTCAAACAATTACCTATGCTAAGATGTGGTACAGTGCAGTTACAATATATCCCAAGAATGCTACCGCACTGTAAACCCATATATACATTAAGTCTCTAGTACTTAAAAATACAATAGATGGGGCACTTAGGTGGCTCAGTAAGTTGTGTCTGACTCTTGATTTTGGCTCAGGTCATGATTTCATGGTTTGTGATATCGAGCCCTACTCTAGGCTCTGCACTGACAGCTTGATTGGGATCTCTCTCTCCATCTCTTTGCCCTTCCCTTGCTCTTGCTCTCCCCCCCCCCCGCAATAAACTTTAAAAGATAGTTAAAAAAATACAATAGATAAAGGCTGTATCTTCCTAAAACAAAAAATAGTAAATAGAGCAAGTAAGGAAATGTGACATAAGAAGTTACAGAGAACTTATATAATAAACTACTAGAGATGATATAAGACAACTACTGAAGACTAGGCAACATAAAAATAAACAATTTTTAATTATAATTTTAACACATTTATTATAATTCTAAAAAATGAAATTTTAATATTTAGGATGGCAATCATGAAATATCTTTATATACTCCATATTAACTAATAAGATTCAATGAGATCCATTAATTTAAAGTTTGGTTTGTTACTAGAGTTTAAATATCTTCTTACATATTTGTGATCAGTATTCTTGAGCCTCCAGCAAACTGCATTACTGAACTGAAAACTTTACAACTAAATTTTTGGTTAGAAATGCTATATATTTTTTTTAAATGCTATGTATAAATCGGGATGTGGAAAGAATGACTGAAGTAAATTACATAGAATTTTAAGAGGATTTCTTTATTCTACTTAAACCTCCCCACACAAACGTCCTCTAAAGTATCAGATCTTTCATGTAACATAAAAAGCTGTCAGTAACACTATATATGAAAACATTATTACTTTATCTTTAAAGGGAACAAGCAAGCAGACATTCGAAAGTTGTGTGGTACTCAGGACAATCTTCTGTAGTGAGAGACTGTCCCATGCACTACAGGATGCACAGCACCCTTGATCCACATCCCTTAAATGCCAGAAGCACTCCCACAATCATTGTGACAGACAAAAATATCCCTGCTTGTTTCCAAAGTTTCTCTTAGAGAGCACCACTCTTGCTTCTACATCATTATTCTGAAAGTCTTATAGCAAGAGCATACTACAGTGGGAAATACAACTTTAAAAAAGTGTTTCAAAAACAAAAAGAAACACTTTTATCAATTATACTAAGAACTATAACCTGCCAATTTTATCCTCTTCCAAATACCCTTTCCGTGGCCTATATTTTTTGATGTTGCGTAAAGAGAATGACTTAAAGAGATTTGATAACCACTCTAGATCATGCGTATATCCTCTTTATATAATGTTGAACAGAAAGCTTTCCTATAATCTTTTTAATATTCCAACTTTTTACTTAACCAAATTAAAGTCAAAATATGATATGATCAGTAAACTGTATACGTAGAGGCATGCCATGCTCCTATAATTACATTTGTGTGGATTTTACTGTTTTTGTTGTTGCCATGTTTGGTGTTCACGATTTCACTGAGCAATATCAACACTAAGACACTGCATTTATAATATTCAGTATTAAAAACTCATATGTCAGTATTATTTAGTGCCCCCAAGAAATCCTTACTGTCTTAAGAGTCCCCTTTTTATTTCGCAAACTTTAAATTTAATAAGGTTCCATTTAATTAGTCCAAGATTCAAACACACATTCATGCCAAATTTAGCAACCGCATGGGAGGTTAGGGAGAAAAGTATTTGAAACATTTCCACGGGAACAACCTTGGGTTGCTCTCTTAAAATATCAGTGCAGGGACCCACACTACTTCACATGCTATCCACAAAACGGATGAGGTGTGAAAGAAATTTTGTGTTTAATGTGACCTTTGGCTGTACTTTCACTTGTCACAATTATAAGGAGCTATTCTCAGAGCCAACGCCTAAGTTATGTTATTACTCTTACAACTACAGTGGTATTTTACAAAGTACTTTATACTGTGACAAACCCAAGGCAGAACATAAGGAAGCTCTTCCTTTGTTACCAGGTATAATAGACCTTTCTGAACAAAAAGGATTCTGATATTATACATATGAATGAGTAAAAAGTATTGCACAAGAATTCCTTTTACTGTACAAACACAAATATGCCAGTGTCGTTACCCGATTCAACTTAAACCATCTATAAATGCAAATACTGCAACTTTTAATAATCTAATTATGACTTTAATAATAATAATGCCATTTTAGATAAATCTCTCAAGAGGGAATTAAAAAAGAAAACTACAAAAAACAGCCCTTTCCTAGAGATTTATTTTCCTATATAAAATTTCACCAAGGAAAAATAGTGGTTTTCAAAAACATTTTGGCCAAACTGCCAACGCATCAATATACAGATCATGTAACACGGTGTTGTTCTTTTTGGGGGGGAGGGACTACTGTATCATCCAACATAAAATCATAAATTCTGTAGGTATAATAGGATTCATTTTCAGTAACGTGTTAAATATGCCACCAATTAAAAGATTTACAAGGCAAAATGATCACAGAATACCCTGTAATATATATCAAGAGAAACTTCAGAAGTTTCTAATAAACCATGAGCAACTTTGCTATCCTCATCTTTCTGTTCCCAATAGCAACACCTCTTTCACCTTAAAAATAGGCTCCATTAGGGGGCGCCTGGGTGGCTCAGTCGGTTAAGCGGCCAACTTCAGCTCAAGTCGTGATTTCATAGTTCCTGGGTTCCAGCCCCACCTCAGGCTCTGTGCTGACAGCTCAGAGCCTGGAGCCTGTTTCTGAGTCTGTGTCTGCCTCTCTCTCTGACTCTCTCCTGCTCACACTCTGTCTCTCTGTCTCTCTCAAAAAGAAATAAATGTTAAAAGAAATTTTTTTAAAGAAACTAGGCTCCATAAGCTGTGAAACATCATTAGTCATACTTTATAAAAATCAGCCATCACTACTACTGTGGTTGGCTAACAAAAATAATCAATATGGGCAAAAAGAAGTTAGTTATATCATCAAATCAAACATTTTTAAAGCTACTGGATGTGAATTAATAAGATTCCTCTTAAATATAGGTTATATAAGGCTATTAGGAATTACTCAACAGACATGTGAGATACCACTACAGCACTAGTAATGGCTGGTGTGTCCTGAATTAGAAGATAAATTATATGGACATCCTAGCTATTAAGAGTATTTCATATGAACTAAATCATGGCTTTGGGGGATTTTATGATGTAATAGTAATTTTTTATTTGAAACCCCTAAAGCTTTGAGTGACTCACACAGTACCCTGCGGTCCGTACGAACGCAGCTCCTTAGGGCACTCATACCAACATCACCCACACTCTGCCGCATCTCCTCTGCTCTCTGACGCCCTTTGTGTGCTTCAGACCCAGGGAGAGAAAGGTTTCCCCTCGTCTTAAGGTAGCAAATAGTTAGAAAGATCCCATTCTTTTAGCCTGACACCAAATTGACAACATTTTTCCTTTCTCTCAGAGGCTCTGTAGAATCTTATAAATAACTATAAATTATAATAATTTAAAGTCTCAATTGGCTATTTTCTCATTCTTTTTATGCACATGTTAAAATGCTTAACTGTATATTAAACACTATATTTGGAGTTAATAGTATGCTTGTTGTCACTCCTATAAAAGCTTACACATCAGACTCTTAATCATTTTGTCAACAATATATATGTATCTAACCCGGACAATACCATTTTTTAAATAAAGAAATCAGATGTGACCTAAGAGAGCCCCGGAAATGCCCTGGGCTTACAAAACGATCTGAGTGTTGGACATCTATGAGGTAAATCATACAATCTCCCTGAGGCACAAAAAGGCTTCTTCACTATACAAGATTGCAAGAAAAATCAAATCAGAAAATTTGAGAAGCTCAAGTTCGGCCTCCTGTTTAAAAAAGATGTCCAAGTGTAACACAAAATGAATATACTTAACTAGTTAAACCTATCAGAGATAAATAACTACATTCTCTTAAAAAAAAAAAAAAAAAAAAACAAAAACCCCTGCTTAATACCTACCAACTAAACAAGCAAAACTGTAATGGGCTAAGACCCTGAAGAGTGAGACTCAGTGAGTCCTAATCCCAGTGCCAACACTCACTGCCAGGTGTGTGGCACTGAGCAGGCTACTTAACACCTTCGAGTCTATTTCCTCATTCATAAAATGAAGACTGTAATAGTACCTCCCTCACTGTGAAGAGAAACAATCCATGTGAGAGACAGGAGCACTGTACCTGCACATGAGTGCTCAAATGCTACCTATTATTATGACAATCTCCATTAATGTCTCCTTCCAAAACCAACTCCAAAAACATTACGTTGATGTCAGGAGAAAACTTCCCATGTGTGTGCATACACATGTTTATTTTCCAATGAAGACCACTTGGTAACACAGCTAATACTCCACAGATAGGTATTCATAGTGTGGCTGGGTATATTACCATGACAATTAACATAGTAGATCTTACTCAACATTGGAGAAGGTAGCTTCTTTCTTCAAAAAGTCCACAGTGGCATTTTTAAATAAAATTCCGTATCTGACAGTTTTGGAACTGTTCATCTCCAAAAGAGAAGTCACAGATATGTATAATACACACATTTTTAAATCCATGTATATAAATCAAATGAAATCACTTCAAGACAAGTATATGAAGATAGTAAAGCAATATTCCAATTAAACATTCATATATTCAATATCTCAAAATAAATTCTAACTTGAACTGTACAATGCTGCTTCTCTCTGAAATGTTAAAACTGTAAAGCACACAGTAATTCACTACAAGCAAACACAGAAGACTTTGTCGTGTGCACAACTTTCTTTAACCTAAACAACTACTTAACCCATTCATTAAACCCGTTCAGTAAGGGAGCCCTAATAGCTGCACCACCTTATGAAACAGAATCAGACAAAAGAAGAAATACCTTATTTGGTTAAAAATAGAAACTTTACAAAAGAGAATTATTAAAGCCGGAGAAATTCTAGCTTGCATTTATAAAGGCCCTTGTCCATTTTAGTTCATTAAAATAAAGTGGTATAAAACTTTCCATTAAGAGATATGATATGAAATAAATATGTCACTATGACTGATATAAAAATCTATACCAACAACATCATGCTGTTTGCCAAATACACATATAATGATAATTTTAAAAAACAAAGGCTACATCAGTCAAATTTATATCTCAGGGATTCAAATCTAAGTTGGACTTCATTTCTCTGAACTTTCCTAAAAATATCCTAAGTAGTAAAATAGATTTGCCACTAAAATAAAATAAGACTCTCTTCATTATTCTAAAGCAGTGAGAAATGCAGACCTGCCCTTTAGAGACACAAAGGATAATGTGGACTGAGGCTGACAAGTTCAATCTCAGTTTACATACTATAGGCTATATTATTAATTTGTAAGTGACTCTACAATGAGTTTGTACACAACACATCAACATTCTATCATCAGTAACCCTAAACAGGTAAATTTAGAGCTAAACAAAGCATAACTGAAATTTCATCTCTACCATATATTACTTAAAAAAAAGAAAGAAAAACCCATGGCCATTGCAATGAATACACTTTTGCCTTAGAGCTAATACTTTAATTTTAAAGAACCACAAAGAAAAAAATCAAAACTAGTCAGTAACAATGCAGCCTCTAAAAGCAATAAACTCAAAATTAAGTTATAAATAATTTAAAGCATGTCATGAAGATGTATTAATAATTCATCAGATAAATAATTTACTAAATAATCAAATAAATAAATAATGAAATACATAAATAAATCAGCAAATAAATAATTCTGCAAAATAACCTAAACAATAAGTCACCCAAACAAATCACAAGCCTACAAAACTACAATGATTTTCTGGATTCTGATAGTTTTAAATAAGCAAATGTACATAAACTAGATCAGTCCTTGTTAGAATTAGAAATATTTTTCAATGCTATTGGTAAAATCTTCATCTCAATACATAAGAACACATTTTCAATTTTTTAAAGACTGTATTGGATTAGTTCCTATAAATTATTAATATGATTATAATATATCCTGCTCTATATTTTACATATAATATCTTTGCCTACCATATTTTCACCCAGAACTGGATACTTAAAATATTCTTAACTTACATTTGTTTTTCAAAGCAATACTTACAGTATAATGGCGCTACTGCCTTTCTGAGATTTTCCTATCTTCTCAAAGTCTTTAGAAATTTTCTGCAGGGATAAAACAATAAGAATAAGTTTATTACAGATAAGATTTCATCACTAGTGAATAAGGTTTTATAATTCTATAAAGTAGCAATGAGAAGTGAACATTAGTTGTAAACTGCAAAGTTTTCATAAGTCTTTAACTGGACTAAGTACATACGGACAGAGGCTAGCTTCCTCTATTGGAGCAGACACACAAGCTGTCACAATTGGCAGAATTTCAGACATAAAGACAAAAACTTTGAAGGACAATGTGATTGGCTGACAGCTGATGCTATCCTCAATTTGAGAAGCTCAAAATCCTTGAAAGAATACAGGAGATCATTTAACTGTTATGATTTGAATATACTGACAGTCTAATTAGAGCACCACAAAGAGTCAAAACACAACTGGGGCACTTGAGTGGCTCACTCAGTTAAGCATCCAACTTTGGCTCAGGTCATGATCCTACGGTTTTCGAGTTCGAGCCCTATGTCAGGCTCTATGCTGACTGCTCAGAGCCTGGAGCCTGCTTCAGATTCTGTGTCTCCCTCTCTCTCTGCCCCTCCCTTGCCCATGCTGTCTCTCCTCTCTCTCTCAAAAATAAGCAAACATTAAAAAAAATATTAAAAAACCACACTAGCTTAAGTGAGTCTTCACTGAACATTTATTTAAAGTTTTTATCTAAAGTTTTTATCTACCCACAGTAATAATACTCTTGAAGTCCATAAATAGTAGATCCCAAACTATGATAGCTTTGCCCACAGAAATACCAACTCTGTAAATGGATTTTTTATAAGTTCCAGAGAATAAACTCAAAACAAGATAGCTCAACATTTAAAATTAATCAGAGGTTTTTATATAATTTATCTCAATCAACTATCAAAACAACCTTTCAGTTAGGTAGTATTTTACCTATTTATAGTTAAGGAAACTGAAGCTCAGTAAAACTGTTACACTGCTTACAGTCCCCAAGTAGAAGGGAAGATTCTAACTCTCTTTATACAACTCCTTGAACTAAAAACCCCTTAAATCTGAGCCCTACCTAAAAAAAAAAATAAATAAAATAAAAAAAAAACAGCAAATCCTAAAACATCATAAATTGGTTAGAGCAAATGGTTCTCAACTGGGGAACAATGTGCCTCCCAGGAACACCCAAGGAACACTGGCAATGTTTGGATACATTTTTGGTGGTCACAACTGGGGAGTACTATTGGCATCTAATGGGTAGAGATCAGAGATGCTAATAAACATTTGCAACACACAGAAGAGACCCCACCCCCAAAGAATTATCTGGCCTAAAATGGTAATAGAGCTGATGGGAAAGGTTCGGTTAGAGTAAAATGATTTTTGGTAGTGCATGGTTTTCCCTCTTACAGTAAGTATTTGGTTCAGAGACGTAAAGTCGTTTGTTATGTGTGTGACATCATATACAGTGGAATACCCCGGGGTAAAAAGTGTATATCCTTCAAAGAATGCATATATGGGAACTCCGTACTTTCTGCTCAGTTTTTCTGTAAAACTGAAACTGCTGGGGAAAAAAAGTTTATTGGATGCTTGGGAGGCTCAGTCGGTTGAGCATCAAACTCTTGATTTTGGCTCAGTTCCTGATACCTGGGGACTGAGCCCCACATCAGGCTCCACATCTAGCGTGCAGCCTGCTTAAGATTCTTTCTCTCTCTCTCTTTCTCTCTCTCTCTGCCCCACTTCTGCTCACACTCTCTCTCAAAATAAGCTTTAAAAAAATTGTCACTCTTTCCCTCTGCCCTCTCCCCTACTTGTACTAAAAAAAAAGTTTTTTTTAACTTTATAAATGTGTATCCTTCATTTATTTCACTAAATTTATGAATACTTTATTAGAAATCAATTTTTAAAAGTCTACAGTAATAAAAAAATTTATATTTATCAAAATTCTTCCCATAAAGTTAATATGAGAACATTAAAAGTCACATTTATGAGCTGACTTTGTCAAAGTGACTAGCCAAGATACTTAATAATATTAAAAATGCACAGGTGTGAAGAAACTCTGATACGTATTGTATCAGTTTGTGATTGGTTTGGTGGGGTATTTTTGTTTTGAACTTTTGGGGGATTTTTGTTTGTTTTTGCCAAAAGGCTACCAAGTATTTTCTGAAACAATATTTGCAATAATTATTAAAGCACTTGACTTAAACAGAAAGTCAAGTGCTTTAATAACTAGAGCACTTGAGAACAAAATCCAATAATACTGCCATCAAAAACATCCAGATATTATGTATCATTTTAAGTATTTTCCTTTCAATACCAATTAATCTCTCTCTCCAGTCTCTACATAGACTTCTGGTTGGAACCTCGATCTAGAATCTACCATGATATAATGCACGTTTCCTCATATCTGACCTATTACCTACATAGAGTATTAAACAATGGTATCCTTTATCAGGTAGGATTAGGCCAAACCCTTCCTAAGCCAAAAAATGTTTTTAAGTAATAATAATATGATGACTTTTTTTAAAAAAGAGGAAAAGCAGGGAGAGAATTTTCCCCCATGTAAATGTCCAGAAATAGACAATCAAAAGGTGATGTGACAGCTCCAAATATCGGGGACCAAGTTCCTTCCATCTTTTTGCTCTATCACATACTGTTTCAATTCCAAGCTGCCTCATACTTCAAGACTGCTATGGGCACTTTAGCTAATACTAATACATCCACACTGCAGGCAGCAGGAAGGAAGGGGAGAAAATGCCCACCCTGCTCCCTTCTAACTCTCAGGCTTTATTTCAATGTACAGCTTACAAACCTTAGCTTTGTCCTTTGGCCATATCTAACGATTTGGGAGGATAGGAAATGGAGTCTCCAATATTGGTAATAATGCCCAGCTATAATACTGGTGTTCTTCTTACTAAGGAAGACAGGTAAAATGAATTTTGCAGGGGAAATTATAAGATACAGACTAAAGCGGAGGTTATACCTCTTCAAAGAAAATGGGAGATGCACTCAAAATTTCTCATTAGCATGGTTCACTGCAAATTGTAGGTGCATGTATATACGTGTGTATGTTAAAAGAAAACCTAAATGCTTAACATTAAGTACATGTTGACAATGAGAAACAACCACACACAAGTCAGAATGCCTAAAATTAACACCTCGAGCAATGACAGATGTTGGTGAGGATGCAGAGAAAGAGGAACCCTTTTGCACTGCTGGTGGGAGTGCAAACTGGTGCAGCCACTCTGGAAAACCGTATGGAGGTTTCTCAAAAAATTAAAAATAGAGCTACCCTAAGACCCAGCAATTGCACTACTAGGTATTTATCCAAAGGATACAGATGTGCTGTTTCGAAGGGACCCATGCACACCAATGTTTATAGCAGTGCTATCGACAGTAGCTAAAATATCCATCAAGAGATGAATGGATAAAGATGTGGCATATGTGTGTATACACACACACACACACACACACACACACACACAATGGAGTACTACTCAGCAATAAAAAAAAAGAATGAAATCTTGTCATTGGCCACAATGTGGATGGAACTAGAGGGTATTATGCTAGCAAAATTAGAGAAAGACAAATACCATATGACTTCACTCATATGTGGAATTTCAGATACAAACAGATGAACAAAGGAAAGGGAAGCGAAAATAATACAAAATCAGGAGGGAGACAAAACATAAGAGACTCTTACATATAGAAAACAAAGACATATAGAAAACGTAGGACATGAATCACTGGATTCTATTCCTGAAATCATTATTACACTATATGCTAACTAAAAAATAATTTAAAAATTAATGAGAACAAAAACAGAACCACTAAGTAACTTAGGGATAATCTCATAACAGAATGCTATATGGCCACTAAATATCACACTTTAGAATTTTACTGATATAGAGAAGTGTTCATAATATTAAATGAAGAACATGCTATAAAACATTTCATGTAAAATAATCCCTATTTTATATAACCATATACTTACAAGTGTATGCAGTATATATTTATGCACACACATAGTATATCATGTATGTATATCTTGAGAGAGGCTGAGACCATGTAAATTTCATGAGAATGAAATTAATCTAAAAGATAACGGTTTAGGTTTTGGGAACTGTAACTAATTTTCATTTTTCCCATACTTTTCATTACTTTCCAATCTTTGTACAATAAACACATACTATACTTATTTTCCATGATTTTGGCCTAGATGAGGAAAAGCACCTTATGAAAGTATTTAGATTCAAGCTTCAATTTATATTTTTACTTAGAATATGCTGATAATAGGGGCACTTGGGTGGCTCAGTCAGTTAAGCGTCCGACTTCGGCTCAGGTCATGATCTCATTGTTCGTGGGTTCGAGCCCCATGTTGGGCTCTGTGCTGACAGCTCAGAGCCTGGAGCCTGTTTCAGATTCTGTGTCTCCCTCTCTCTCTGATCCTCCCCTGCTCATTCTGTGTCTCTCTCTAAAATAAAAACATTAAAAATTTTTTTTAGAATATGCTGATAATAAAAACAAAAGCAGGGGAAATCTATAACTGATCTGCATCTTTCCCATCTGGGGCAAAACTTGTAGGTTTCTCTTTGATTGGGAGTAAGAAGCTAACCTCTGTGCCCCATTTGTTTTCAACCTACAAACATTCACATATCACATTTGTCAGCTTTATACAAGTCACTCCTAGCCAGATGCTACATCCATCATTCCTAACAATTTACTCCGACACATTGATTACTTTGTTCATATCACTCTGTAGAACTAATCATTCATACTTCATACTTCTACAAATCCTTCCATCTTCTAGATTTCTGAATTTTTTCTACTCTATTGTACATTTTTCTGGTTACTTATATATTGTATACATCTAAAAGAAATTACATCTTTCTTGTATCTTTACAACTATCTTGCATTGCCTTGAAATTTCCAGAGCTATTACTAGGTATAAATACTATTTTTAAATTGGTATTAACTCTACTATTTGTAAGCCTCATAATTTGGGATACCTGGAAGTTCTCCACATTTTCTCGAGTGATTCAATTTCCTAAGCCTCCACTACTACCATATAAAACTAGAAAAATCAGAAAAAGGCAAGAAACTGACAAATTTAAAATTTTGGGAAAATAATACACACACGCACGCGCGCGCGCACACACACACACACACACACACACACACACACACACACACAGCAGGCAGGCAGGAAGAGAAAGAAATTCAGAGACCAATGCATAATTGAGACGATAATGTACTCCCAAAATCCAAGAAGTCAAAGTCACAGGCACGGATCATCAGAGAAGGCTCCTCACTGACACCAAATTAACATAGGGCTAAAATAGTGGTTCTCAAACAGGGGAGACAGCACCCCCTACAAAGGGCATGTGGCAATCTCTGGAAACCCTTTCAGTTATCACAAATGGGAGGTACTATTTGCATCTAATTGGCAGAGGCCAGGGATGCTAACATCCTACAATACATAGGACAGCCCCCACAGAACTGAATTATTCAGCCTAAAATGTCAACAGTGCTAGAAGAGGCAGTTGGAGTCAAAAGACGAGACAGCATTTAAGCCGGATGGAATGACATGAGTAAAAGAATGATAGCTACAATACACTATGTCTTTAATAAACCAGACTATAGCCAGGGAGAGAACGCGGGGTGGGGGGGGGAACAAGATTAGAAAACATAACTAGGCAGAGACTGTGATGGGCCCACACAATAAGTCTGACAGACCAAGGAGATCAAGAAAATCCCTATTATAATAACAAAAATATAAGAGCTGAGGCGCAAAATAGCAACATACTTGATAAGAGACAAAATTGTAGACAGAGGTCGACACTGATTTCCAGCAGTATGGCAGACTAGATACCTTGATACTGTTAGATATCACTTTTAAGTTAATAAAAAATCTATTTTAATGAATTGCTTAGCTAGCAAGAAAGTACAGTATTCACAATAAGCTATAAACAAAATACACACAGAATAAGCAAACCCAGAAACCAGCTTTTATCTTGAGAGGATGTGTTGCACAGCAGAAACTGGGCTTACATTTTGATGGCTATACAGGCTCAGGAGACAGACTGTAGCAGTCTATCAAAGGAAACCCTACATGAAGCTGTTACTCGGAAGGGCTACACCCTCATGTCAATAGCACCACAAAGATCTCCCTCCTGTTCCCCCTTACAGTCATACCCGCCCCTGACCGCCACCATCCCTAACCCCTGGCAACCTCTAATCTCTCTAATCACCTCTGCAGTTCTGTTACTGCAAGAATGTTTTATCAATTCTCTTGACACTATAACCACAAAGTATAACCTTCATAAAGGTTCTCAGAATACATTCACGCCACTTGTAAAATCCAATAAATCACATATGACAATGCTATTTGATGTACTCTTAAACTGTTAGTACCCTGAGGCATCTGGGGGAAGCACAGGCAAATTATTGGTGAAAGAAAATAACTTCGATCCAGGCCTCAAAGAATCCAACAACTTAAAAAACAAAAACAAAAACAAAAAAAAACACCCTACTCAAATTAAAAAAAAAAAAAAAGACAATGAATCAATCAACACAAAAGACGGCAGGATTAGACTACAGATTCTTCAATTATTGAAAAGATTATACGATAAGGATGTTCCAAGCAATAAAAAAGCTTAAAATACATGTATGAGTTACATAAATCCTCAAGAAATTTTTTAAAAAACCAGTTCTTAATTTAAAGTTAAACAGTAGACTGGATTCAAATAAAGAATCAGAAAGACTTTTAAGGCCTATCTAAAATTTCAATTCAGAGAAACAAAGAATATATGTAAGAGGAGCTAAGAAAAACAGAATAGAGTAAGAAGGTCTAACATAATAATTCTGAAACTATCTGTAATGAAGAAGCATTTCTCAAATTTTTATTTATTTTTTTTCTGTTTATTTATTTTTGAGAGATAGAGACAGCACAAGCAGGGAAGGGACAGAAAGAGAGAAAGACACAGAATCCGAAACAGAATCTAGGCTCTTAGCCATCAGCACAGAGCCCGAGGCGGGGCTCAAACCCACAAACTGTGAGATCATGACCTGAGCTGAAGCTGGCCGCTTAACTGACTGAGCCACCCAGGTGCCCCAGTGAATTTTTTTTAATTCATTATTTCAACCAGACACAATAGTCAAGCTGTAAGAATATCTGACCTTATAATTTAAGATTTTGTCAACCCACACCAAGTTTAATTAATCACCAATCCATTCCAATACAAAGAAAAACGAAATACCCCATGGTGCCTTGAGTTTTTATTCAAAGTCATAATTTCTTCTCAGCTACTTCAAGTCTTCGTGGAGAGAAAAAAGCAGACTTTAAAAATACACATACAACACGTAAATACTGAGAATAAACAGAGTTGATGGGGGAGGGGGAGAGGAGAAAATGGGTGATGGGCATGAAGGAGGGCACTTGTGGGGATGAGCACTGGGTGTTATATGGAAACTAACTTGACAATAAACTATATTTTAAAAAATTAATAAATCGATAAACATAAATAAAAATAAAATAAGATATATACATATATACATACACATATCCAGACACAAAAATGTTCCCATAATTGTAAACTTCTCACTGGTACCTTCTGATCATTACTTAAAATGTGAAAGTGAATAAGTAAATAAATTTTTAAGATAATAATAAAAATAAATGTTCTTTTAAAATATATTATTAAGAGGAGCCTGGGTGGCTCAGTCAGTTAAGTGCCCAATTTCAGCTCAGGTTATGATCTTACAGTTTGTGGGTCTGAGACCCGCATCAGGCCCTGCCCTGACAGGGTAAAGCTTGCTTGGGATTCTCTCTCATTCTCGCTCAAATAAAAATAAATCAAAATAATAAAATATATTGTTAAAAAAAGCAAACTGCAAAGATCCTTTTATGGCATCTATTAAAATAAGTCACAAAGCCAAAATTCTTCATTATAGACATCTGTAAATGGCTTAAAATTGGAGGGAAATAAAGCTAAGTACTTTTCACCTCTTGAGCTTACAACAGGGACACTCTAATAACTAAAATCACTGGCACCTAAAGATTAATATCCTAAGTCAGAGAATCAAAAGCTTCCCCACCAAAACACCTCTTTTAAGTGCCTCAACAGGCAAAAAATTCATATACATGGTTATCTGGGAACAGAGCCCAAAATGGCTAACAGTTATCATTAATTTTCTTCAGCAAATATTATTTTAAAATGAGTGTGTTACTCCGTAATACCTCACTAAAATTTAGCTTGAAAAGAATGTACCATGTTTGTACTACTTTCTCACTAGAAAGGGTGCAGTTAAGGGCCTCACTCTTTTGCTCAAACCAGAACCTCATGCCTGTTTGTAGCACAGATTTTATACATGAAGGAAAGCCAATTCTAATAAATATCTGGGTTTAGTCAGCTATTCCTTTCCATAAACACTAAATCCACCAAAGAATCAATTCTACTTTTACACACACACCACTAGTAAGCTATTCTTTTAAAACTTTTTAACACTTATTTCCTGAATAGTTCAGCCTTAAAATTATTACATATTATATTACAGAAAAATAATTGGTAACCATGTTATAGACAACTCTTTCAGTAATTAAGGAATAACTCTAGTATTAAATTGCAAATATTAGCAAGAAAATCAAATGGAGATAGGTGAGAACAAGGCATGAATTATGAAAATTATCTAAAAAGGTTATATGACTTATTTTAAATTCTATATAGTTAGAAGTCATAACTATTCATAATTATACATTTGAGCTTAAATTATCTTAAATTAAATATTCTGAATTTAAATTATCTTTATGAATTTTATAATTAAGCCATTCTTATTTGTATTAAATCCTTTAACAAAAAAATCGTATCTAATCTAAAATTTTAAGAACTGTATTTTTTAAAATAGTCATTAATTTTCAGTCACCTTTTGATTGGATTGCTATTTACATATAAAGAAATATAGGGTATTATTTTTGCATTTAAATTCTAATAAAGGTAAATAAAAATCATTAACTAAAGGTTATTTTAAGTTTAATTTAGTGGGTTTTCTAAACTTCTGGATAATTTTTGGTAAATGCTTTGTTTAAAATTATAAACTTCCACATAATTGCAAATGCAATTTTAATCTAAGTTATTTAATTTGACATTATTTAACTTGACATAATTTAAATTCAAAGGAATCATGAATAGTTATTATAACTTTTAATTACACTGTATTTGAGACATTTCTTTTTCATCACTTTAAGAAAAAAATTACGGGTCATGCACTATCTCTACTTATTTTACTATCAATAGATTTTATCACAGATGAAAATTGATCCTTATGTTCCAAATATTCGGAATGACCTATGCATTTTCTCTCTTCAGTAACATTTATAAAAATTTTCACAGTTAACTTATTCAGAAAATGTGAGTTAAGATTTTGAAGTACATTTTATGGGTAGAGTTCCTAGAATCACTCAGATACCTAAATTTAATTTCCTGAATAGTTACTGAAAGATTAAACTACTATAATCAAATACTTTAACAATTAAAAAAAATCAATTCAACAAAACGTCCAAATAGGAATATTTCACGTTTCTGCTGAAATCCCAATTATTTCGATATATGCCAATACACACAAATCAGGTAACACAAAATAAATAGTTGTGGGGAATTCTGTAGGCCAGCTTCTACTTTTGTGAATTAAGCACAAATCTAGTGGTTAATGGCAGTTAATACAGCTTCTCAGCTATACACGTAAATTAAGTAAACTATGAATACATAAAAAGTAGTTCCACTTTTATCCATAAGAAGCCAAGTTAACTTCCCGAGCAGAAAGAATTGAGAAAAGAACATGCTATACTAAATACTATGAAACCTAAATACAGATAAAGCTGTCAATGGATAAGCTTTGAGAAATTTTAGAACTACAAAAAATACATATTACAAATGTTTCCTCAACCAGAATTTATAACAAATGACATTCACATTATGAATTCAAACTCACATAATTATGAACCTTTGTTTCATTTTATGTATATTTATAAAAGAACAAGCAGAGATAAAATTAAAGTCCACTGTTCATCATTCCCAATGCCATTTCCCTCTTCTTACCTCTTTATTAGCAAGCACCATCATGATACTGGCCTATAGCCTCCTAATTCACTTTCTATGTTTTTATCCATATATTTAAGTGAGTCATGTTTTGTATGTATTTTCAATTTTCATAAATGGTATCACAGTGAAAATACTTGGTTTTTCATTTAACATCTCTGAGATCTAAATATAGATATATTTCATTC
Organism: Suricata suricatta; assembly: GCF_006229205.1. Lineage (NCBI taxonomy): Eukaryota > Metazoa > Chordata > Mammalia > Carnivora > Herpestidae > Suricata > Suricata suricatta. Next base: position 131,742,105 of record NC_043704.1, read on the forward strand.
CTATCAACTATTATGAAGTACTGAATCACAAGGGCATACTACATTTTATTTATCCAATCATCCACCAATGGACATTTAGATAGTGCAAAATTAGAAACAATCACAATGCTTTAATGAATATCCTTGAGCAAATCTCTATGTTCGCAAATAACATGTGAACTTTGTTCTCTAAAGATTTCTCAACCTCAGCATTACTGACATTTGGGGATGAGTAATTCTCTATTATGGGGGTCTGTCCTGTGAACTTAAGACATTTAGCAGCACCCTTGATCTCTACCCACTAGATGCCTCCCCAAATGTGACAATCAAAAACGTCTCTAGGCATTGCCAACTGTCCCTCGGAAGATAAAAATGCCCTGGTTGAGAATCCCTGTTCTAAGGTATGGACGAAAGTAGAATTTCTGGGTTATGTGTATATTTTCCATTTTACTAAATACCGCACAACTGTCCCCTAAACAGCCATATCAACTTACACTCCCATCAGCATATAACACCTCTGATTTCCAAATATCCTTGCCACAACTTGCTAATGTGTACCGATTTAAATCTTTCCGGCAAAATAAATCATTAATTTTCCAAAAGGAGACTACCATCGCAACCATTAACTTCAAGAAAGAAGGTACACAGGTGCCACTTCCAGAAATTATAAATAAAAACCCTAACCTTAAATGGGGGAACTGACTTACATTATAGCCCCTTCTTATTTGACTTTTCCTTTTTCTGCCAAGTGAATTTTTCTTGACTGAATTAACTTTATTGTGCTTATTTTTCTTGAAGCTTCAAAATTATGATCCTTGGTCCACATTTCTTAAAACTCTCAATACCATATGGAGTCTTAAATAACTGACTTTAAGGATCTCAATTGGTGTCGTCACTTGTGGAAGGTCATCTCTACATATAAAAGTAGGCTAGAGTTATACAAGCAGACACTCATGATGGAAATAGCTTTTAACAAACGGCCTATCGAATCTACTCAGCAAATGATTCTAAAACCAGAAATCAGACTGAATCAAGGCAGTGGACTAAACACACATTGCAGCTTCTCACCTCATAGCGAATCTACAGAAATTAGATCTGAAATACATGGTTCCAGGTTTCCAGCCCCCTGTAAAGATCAACTGTAATTCTAGCTCATCAGTTCTATCGGTTCTGCATTGTTTTCTTTTTGTTTTGTTTTGTTTTAATACAAATTCTACTCTGGGCTAAGCAGTCTTATATGGAATGCTCCTAGTAGTACCAAAAGAACCCTAAGACAGTGGCACAATGAAACAATGGTTCCACCAATAATGATTCCAACCATAAGCAGACTGAAAACTGACAAGGTAGGCCAGAAACTAAGAGAAATACCAGAAAGATAGAAGCCAAATCTTACCTGAAGAAAAATGCAGAAGTTTCCCTGAGAATAGTACAAAAGCTAGGATGTTTGAAGCTAGGGGGGATCTGAAGGCTATCAGCCCCTCCCCTGTTCATGTTCTCTCCCTCTCCCTCTCTCTCTCTCTCTCTCTCTCTCTCTCTCTCTCTCTCTCTCTCTCTCAAAAATAAATAAAAACATTAAAAAAAATTTTTTGACCAAAAAAAAATTGAGGGCTTGAGAAAGTCGTATGAGGTAACTAACGAGCAAATTCTGGAGAGAACACTTGATTTTTAAAAGATTGATTATTTCAGTTTAAGAAATGCTGAGGTTTTTGAGTTTTATTTTTATGTAAAAAAAAAAATATATACCAAACATTTAAAAGTTTTTACCTCTGTATTATGAGGTATTCCATATGTGTAAAGAATCTGATAACACATGTAAAATATACTATAAGGCACAATATTAAAATGAATATAAGCCCATCTCTGACCTAAAAAGTAGAATATGAACAGTATCTTGAAGTTCTTGTGTGTCCATCCCCAACTCCAACCTGCCCCACACCCCACATAGGAAATCACTATTCTAAATTTTTACTTAATCATATCTTTACCTTTCCTTAATGTTTTACCCTGTTTTTGTATCATTAAACAATCTGTTTAGTTTTTAACTTGTTCTCTACTTTCCCATTAAAAACAATCATACTATATATAAGGCATACCTTATTTGTGTTTTACTTTATTGTACTTCACAAATACTGCCTTTTGTTGTTACAAACTAATGGTCTGTGGCAACCCTGCATCAATCAAGTTTATCCCCGCCATTTTTCCATCAACTATTCACTTTGTGTCTCTGTCTCACACTTTGGTAATTCTCGCAATATTTCAAACTTTTCATTATTATATTTATTATGGTGATCTGTGATCAGTGATTGACTCAATGATGGTTGGCATTTTTTAGTATTTTTTAATTAAAATATGTACACTTTTTTAGACATGATATTACACACTTAATAGACTATAAGTGTAAATTTTTATAAGCACTAAGAAACCAAAAAATTCATCTAACTTGCTTTCTTATAATATTTGTTTATTGAAGAGATCTGGAACCAAACAGGCAATACCTCCATGGTATGCCTGTATATGTGTTTTCCAGTGAAGACATACTTTTTTCACTATATATGATTCAAAGATAATCAATGTGGATATATGAGGCTACCAGTTATTCATATGCAGTATTCTTTAACACTTTACTATGCTACTGTATGAACACTTTAACGTGTACAACTTCATCCTTTCTCCTGCTGATGTATATTTGACTATTTCTAAGTTCATGCTATTATAAATAATGTTTCTAACAAATTCTTGAACACCTCTCCTGGTACACACATCCAAGAATTTTTCTTACATAACTAGAAGAAAGATTTTGTCACAGGTTACATGAATGCTCAATTTCACAGATAAAAAAATTGAAAATAATTTAGCATTAACATTTATTAATTTTTGATAGACAGAGTGCATGCTCTAGGCTCTGAGCTGTAAGCACAGAGCCCAGCATGGGGCTCAAACTCACAAAGCGTGAGATCATGACCTGAGCTCAGATGCTTAACTAACTGAGCCACCCAGATGCCCTTCACTGTAATTTCAAAGAAGAGTTATTTAAGTTAGAAAGCCAGTACACCAAAGAACATAAGCAGTGTAAATCACATGCCTAGTTAAATTTGAATCACAGGTAAGCACTCAAATCCACATTAAAAATAATCATCACTATTCTTGTTATTCTTTAATGCCCAGAATTACAAGTTAAAATTATGTAAGAATCTCACAGGAAACTGTCTCTTCACTCCCTTCTGTTTGCTCAGTGGATATTTTCATCTCAATATGTCATTCTCTTAGACAAGGTTTTCTGGGTGGCAAAACAACTTATGCAAAAGTACTCAGCCCTAAGTGCAAACTTATATTAAATAATGGTATCTCATGGAACTGATAAGCAGGAATTACAGTGGGAGCTGGAAATAAGGAACTACAACACTGCCAAGAATTAAAGATATTCTAACCCTGTGGAACAAAACTGACTCTCAAAGGTAAGAGACAGATTGTCCCAGACCGTGTTCTTCATCTTGCTCTCCATACACCAGTCCCCTCTGCTGCTTCTCTATGACCATAGGCTAACCGTGGTTGTTCATGCCCCAGTTGCACACATTTTTCTCGAAGAAAAGCCCAACAGAATCTGTATCTTTGCCTTCCAACAATTCTAAGTTGATTAAAAACTACTTAGCCTAGTTTCGCAAAAGGGTCTGCTTAAGGTCCCAACAGCTATATGTACCGGGAATATCAGGGTCCTGCTCTTAACAAGCACAGCTCTAGAGGCCTAGAGCAAAGGCATCAATTCTCAGACAAGGGCCTAGGATGAGCAGACACCACAGAAAACATCTACAACAACCACCAAGGGAAAACACTGACAAGTAAAATGGATTGTAACTATGAGAAACATAACCATTAATTCCACACAATTCATGGACTCAAATCAGCATTCAAAAGTCAAACATATAATACCTCATGGTCATTCTGATAGCAGATACCAGCAGTATGCTCTCATTTTTCTCTGCCTGCCCCTTAAGTACAGTTTATAGCTATGATCCAAAAGCACAAGTAACAAAAGAACAAAGAGATAAACATCACTAAAATATAGAACTTCTGTGCTTCAAAGTAGAAGTCAACACTTCACTTCAACAAAGTGAAAAGACAGCCCAAAGAATAAAAGAAAATGTTTCTAAATCATTTGTACAATAAGGGACTTGTATCTAGACTATATAAAGAACCTTAAAATTCAATAACAGAAAGATAACCCAGTTTAAAACTGGGCAAAGGATCTAAATAAACGAATCTCCAAAGAAAATATACAAATGCCAAACAAACACCTAGGGGTGCATGGGTGGCTCAGTCAGTTAACTATCCGACTTTGGCTCAGGTCATGATCTCATGGTTCTGGAGTTTGAGCCTTGCATCAGGCTCTCTACTGTCAGCACAGTGCCCACTTGGGATCCTCTGTCCCCATCTCTCTCTGCCCCTCTCTCCTCTCAAAAATAAGTATTTTTTAAATTCCCAATAAACACCTAAAAAGATGTTCAACATCAAGAAAATTACAAGTCTAAATCACAATGAAAAATTAAATCAGCAAAATGGCAAAGCTGGGAGCTTCAAGTTCTCTCACCTGACAGAGACATCAAAAAATAAGCAGTAAATGCCAGAACCAACTTTGTTAAAACTATGGAAAACAGGTAAAGATTTACATCAACCAAGCAAATGACAAATCAAGAAAAAGACAATTTCAAAACCTGGCATAGCAGCAACCTTAATCTATGTTCCCAGTATGGAACCCCGGTCCCAGAGACAGCAAAAGAGACTTGAGTCACAAATTTGTGTGAGTATCTATTCTCACCTATCTGGGCTTACCTGAAGGGCAGATGCAAGCTGCTCATTTGTTTCATCTCACTCAGAACTCAAGCTGGAAAAGCAATAGTCACCTGAAAATAGAGCAAGAAGAACTACCAACCTAAAAATGCTTGAAACAAAAGTTACTATCTAAACATAATAAATCATTTAAAGCACAGGAGCAAAATATTTCCTTGGCAAATTAAGAGTACAGATGGAAATGTGAAGACTCTATGCATGCCCTCAGCAATATACAGGCTCAGAAAAAACTGGAGAGATCCCTAAGCTTCCACCTTGGACTGACCACTGGGCTCAGTGCAAGCCTGGCTAAGTGAAGGATTGTCCCAACAGAGTCAATCTACCAAGACTGGCAAAAGTATTCTTCTATTTGTTTATTTGGAATTTTTTAGTTTTTGTTTTAGTTTCTGGCATTCAAGGCAGTCTCTGGCTGAACACAAGCTAAAGAACAAAGAATTTATTGACCATACATGACAAGGAATAAAGTCTTTGCAAAAGAAAAAAAATGGTTTGAAAATGGAGCATTAGAGCCTTTAGCAAAAACAAAGAACCTTGAGGAAACGGGAGAATACAATTGACAGAGTTATCACATTATAATATTCATATGCCCAGTTGTCAACTACAAAAACAAATAACAAAATATAAGAAACAGGGAAAATAACGGCCCTCCCAAAGGAAGAAAATTGACAAGAATATCCTGAGAAAATCCCAGACATCATACTTGCTAGATAAAGGCCTTAAAACCACAGTCTTAAATATACTCAAAAACCTTAAACATGAGAAAGAACAAAATCAATTCAGAAAAACCATGTATGAACAAAATTAGAGTATCAATAAAGAAATAGAAATGACAAAAAGGAAACAAATTCTGAAACTCAAAAGCACAAGAACTGCAATGAAAAAAAAAAAGTCACTAGAGTGATGAGCAATTTCAGCAAGCAGAAGAACCATCAGTGAACTTCAATGTAGGACATCTGTAATTGAGTCTGGAAGACAGAAAAATGAAGAAAAGTAAACAGGACCTAAGATCTAGTCAGACACCATCAAGCTGACCAATATAGACAATAGGAGAGGCTTAAGGGGAGAAGGAAAGGAAGAGAATTTTGAAAAGGTCAAATCTTCCCATATTAGATGAAATTAATGAATCTACAAATCCAAGAAGCTTGATGAATGTTAGGTAGGATAACTAAGAGACCCATTCTAAAAAAGCTGTTGAAGCCCAAAGACAAAGAGAATCTTAAAAGTACCATGATAGAAGTGACTCATCATGTACAGGAAAGCCTAAATAAGATGAATGGTTCATTTATCTTCAGAAGCCATGGAAAGCAGAAGGCAGTGGGATGACAAGTTTAGGTACTAAAAGAAGAAACTCAGATGGTTCTTTTCATGTGTCAATGTGACTGAGCGACAGACAGCCCAGATACTTGATCAAACTTTATTCCAGATGTGTGTGTGACAGTGTTTCTGGCTGAGGTTAACATCTGAATTGGTAGATTGAGTAAAGTGGGTTGCCCCCCATAATGTGGGTAGGCCTCATCCAGATAATCACAGACCAACAAAAAACCTGAGGAAGAAAGAACTCCTCCTGCCTGAGGGCCTTGAGCTGAGTCTTCAGTCTTTTCCTGACTTTGGAGTTGAACTAAAACACTAGCTCTCCTTAGATCTGGAGCTTGTCAACATTTAGACTAAAACTTACATCATTAGCAATCCTAGTTCTCAGGCCTTCAGACTGACTGGAACTACACCACTGGCTCCCTTGGGTCTCCAGCTTACTGACCACAGATCTGGGACTTCTTAGCCTCAAAAAAAAAAAAAAAAAAAAAAAATCACTGGAGACGATCCTTATAATGCATGCCTAAGAAAATAACATAGGCGCATGCATGCATGCACACATACACTCTATTCATTCTGTTTCTCTGGAAAATCCTGCCTAATACAACTATCAACCAAGAATTTTGAATCTGGCAAAACCATCCTTCAAAAAGAAAGAAATTAGGACATTCTCAGATAAAACAAAAGTAAACAGTTCACTACCACTAGACCTGTCTGACAAGTAATGCTAAAGGGAATTGTTTAGTCTAAATGAAAAGCACTATAAAGGCCACTATTATTATACTTCTTACTTGCAGCCTCATTTTTTGTTTCCTACAAGATTTTAAATACATTTTAAAAATTATAAACGCTATTGGCATACAATGTATAAGGATGCAACCTGTAACAAAAACAACACAGCGTGGGAGAATAGAGGTATCAGAGGCACTGGGATTTATACACTATTACAGTAAAACTGGTATCAATTTGATCTAGACTGTTATAAATTTAGGATGTCAGAAAGCATCCTCATGGTAACCACAAAAAAGTATCTAAAAATATACTCAAAAGGAAATAAGGAGAAAATCAAAACAATTCACTTCAAAAATCAAGTAAGCACACAAAAAAAGACAGTAATGGAGGGGCAAAAATGAAATAAGACAGGCAGGAAAAACACCCAACAAAATGGCAGAGCCAAGTGCTTCTTTATCAGTATTTTAAATGTAAACCAAAAAACATTCAACAGAAGAACAAACAGTTCTACAGCAATAGTTGAAGATTTCAATCCCCTACCTTCCATAATGGATAGAATATATAGCAAGAAAATCAGTAAGAAAAAAAGAGGATGTAACCAACACTATAAACTAATTAGACCTAATAGATACATATCGAACACTCTACAGAATAACAATATATTCATCTTATGTGCATATGAAACATTCTCCAGAAAAGACTATATGTTACACCAGAAAACAAAATCTCAATAATTTAAAAAGACAAATTATACAAAGCATCTTTTCAGACCACAATGGAATAAAGCTAGACATCAATTACAGAAAAAAACTTCATAAATATGTAGAAATTAATGCATCCTAAACAACCAGTTGGTAACAGAAGAAATCACAAGAGAAATCAGAAATTAGAGATGAACAGAAACTCACAACATATCAAAACTTATAGGATACAGTGAGGTTGTGCTCAAATGGGTATTTATAACTGTAAATGCCTACATTAAAAAGATCTCAAATCAATAATCTAACTTTACACCTTGAGGACTAAGAGCAAACTAAACCCAAAGCTATCAGAAGGAAGGGAATAATAATGATCAGAGATAAAATTTAAAAAAAACCATATAATCAACAAAACCAAGAACTGTTCTTTGAAATCAATAAAACTTACAAACCTCTGTCTAGGAAAAAAAAAAGAATAAAAAGGAAAGACACAAATAACTAAAATCATGGATGAAAATAGAAACATTACTATATACCTTAGAGAAATAAAAAGGATCATAAGAAAATAATGTGAACCAATTTATGCCAATAAATTAGATAACCCAGAAGAATGGACAAATTGCTAGAAATACACAAATTCCATAAACTGACTCAAGAAAAAAACCAGAAAAATCTCAACGACCTAAACTACTAGAGATTGAATCAGTAATCAAAAACCTCCCAATAAAGAAAAGTCCAGGACCAGATGTTTTCACTAGTAAATTATACCAAACATTCTTTTCAAACTCTTGCAAAAAATTAACAAGAAGGGAACACTTCCCAACTCATTCTATGAAGCCAGTATTACTCTGACACAAAGGACATAGGCTTCACATAAAAGAAAACTACACACCAAAAGCCTTTGACTATATTCAGAAATGCCCAACGAAGTTCTAGCAACCCAAATCCAGCAGCATATTAAAAGGACTGTACATTAAGACCAAGTGGAATTTATCCCAGGAACTCAAGGATGACTCAGCTTAACAAAAATTAGTCAATGTGATACACCTTAATAAAATGAAGAAAAGCACATGATCATATCAAATGATGCAGAAAATGCATTTAACAATATCTAAACCATTCTTTCCTTATAAAAACACTTAGAAAATGAGGAATTAAGGGAACTTCCTCAGGAGGATAAAGGGCACTTACAAAAAATCCACAGCTAACAGCATATTCATGGTGAAAGACTGAACTCTTTCTCCTTAAGATCAGGAAAAAGACTAGGATGCCCAGTTTTACCACAGCAGTTCAACAATGCACCCAAAGTTCCAGCCAGAACAAGGAGACAAGAAAATGTGAAAAATAAAAGGCACCCAAATTGAGATGGTTTTACTTCTTCCTTCCCTATTCACAAATGAAATGATCCTACATTTACATAACAAAATTCCAAAAAAATCCCCAAGAAAGCCACTAGACAAAATAAACAATCTCCACAAAGTTGCACATTACAAAGTCAACATATAAAAATCAGTTGTATTCCTATCTGTATTCCTATTCATCTGCAATAAATGATCCAAAAAGAAACTTTAAAAA
>NC_043704.1:131751344-131777173 GCF_006229205.1 Suricata suricatta
TAAGTGATTGTTTGGCATGTGTAGTAGGTCTCCATTAAAATTTTATACACACACACACACACACACACACACACACACACACAAAATCTCTTTCATTAATATTCTCCCTTTCCTCTCTTCATGGATCTCTAAAATGTATTCATTTTTCCACTATCTAGCTGAACTCTCCTAAATTTTTGCCATCAGCCCTGACCTTTCTCCTTGACCTAAATACCCCCACTTCCTGCTATATTCATGTCAAGAGGAGACATATCAGTCACAAAGTTCAAATTCATTTTCAGACTTCAACACACAGTTTCAGCTAACAGGTCCTTTTCTCCCATACTAGTAATTCTGGTATCTCCCCCTCGCCACTCACTCTACCCTCTACATTCAGTCACCAATTTCTGTCAGTTCCTCTGTAACATCTTTGCTTTCGACCAAGTCATTTTTTCAAAACAGCATAATTTCCTTTCCTTCAATTCATCTTGTCTCCATATAGCAATATATTCCCAAGTACAGGTCAGGAAATTCACAATGCAATATGTACTATACCTTCCTCTTCTAAAATCCTTCAACAGCTTCCCACCCACTACAGAATAAAATTTCCCTTCTCCACAGCTTGATCTACAAAACCTTTTATGAAGTGGATTCAACCCACCTACCTAATGTCAAGTCTTATATCATTCTTGAGCACTAAAATACACACACACACACACACACACACACACACACACACTCTTCCTCAAGTTTAGGATGCCATCAAGTCGTAAGACATCTGCCAATGCTAGAAATGTTAAAATTGGAAAAAATATATGCCTTAGACACAGTAAAATACAATAAATATCTTCTTCCTCTTAATTTCCTCAGTACAATATCTGGATTTCTACTTAATTCATAATATGAGGCCTGAGATAGAAGTTAATGTCTGTTGACCACTTTAGATCATAGGCTTCGTGATGACAAAAATTCTGTCTTGCTCATCTATGATACAGTAGCAATCCAACTAGAGTTTGAGAAAGACAACCCAGACCAGAGTGTGTAAAGAAAGAAAATAGCACTAATAATAACATCTATCTCACATTCATTATCAGAATAAATTACAGAATATACATTAAAACCAATGTGTAAAGTGGATCTTATTCAAATGCAGGATTTTGGTATTTTAAAAGATATATTTACTAAAATTAAATGTCACACTGCAAATCTGTCACTCTTCAATATCAGAAACTACATGAAGGAATACAGAAAATTTTTCTCAAGGAAATTTCTACAGGAAATCGCTGCCTCCTGTAACACTTCAGGAACAGAACACTCACCTGGCTCTGGGAGAACAAAGCACTCCGAAGCAGACCAGTGAGTGTATCCGATGCCTGCTTCCGAGAGCAGAGTCTGACTTATTCCTAGGGGTCTCAAGAACAAACAACAGAGTATCCAAAGAGGCATGCATAATTTGAAAACAAAGTACTTCATCCATTTCTTTATTTTGAAAGTTGTATTATTTACTTTGAATTTTCAAACATAAAAGAAGGGTATATCAAAGTAGAGCGCAGGCGCTTAGATGAAGTGAATAACTAAGACATAAGGCCGCCTTCCAGAGTTGTGTGTCCATCACTCCTCCATTGCCTGGACCAGCAGAACGTTCTTCTTTTCAAGTCTCCTACTTCTAGACCGCACCCTCCCGAAGCCATCTTTTTCACTTGGGGCAAAGAATAACTACGAAAAAGCTGATCAGGCCACCTCGATACCCCTCCAACAGTTCCCTATCTGCTTGAGAATAAAAATAACCCAGCCTCTCCTAAGGCCCATTTTTTGAGTCAAACTTGAAGCTCTAGCAATAGTGACTGATATTTCTTCCGCATGTTTGAGCTCTTTCAAGCTTTTCAGCCTTTGCTCAAGCTTCTCCTCCTTCCAGCAGCTTCCTTTCCACATCCCTTTACAAGTTCTGACCAATCATTTAAAGCTCAAGTTTCCGGACTCCTGAGAGCATTCCACAAACTACAAGCCTAGGTTAACTGTTAAGCGCTCCTCTGAGCTCCTACAAAAAACATATTTCCTATCTCTAACTCATCACACATCCTACTGAAATTTAAAAATTAGAAATATCTTAAAAAGTTTCTTCCAGTAGGCTGCAAGTACCACAAAACCAAGAAACAAGCGGTTTCCACTTTGTAGCTGAACTGAAATACTGACCATAATATTGGTTTTCAAGGAATTATTTCTTGCCACTGTAGAAAGAAACAAAGAAACAAAAAAAGGAAGGAAAATACAAAGGAGGGAGGGAGGGAACTGAGATGGGTTTCTTTGTTGGTGTTTCTGTTTGTTGGGGTTTTTTTTGTTTGTTTGTTTAGCTAGATCTTCTTAACAGCTAATACTACTACACAAGAGCACAGGTGTCTTGATGAATATCATACACTAGCAACATAACTATGTGTTTTCAGATCTCTTCTCCAGGCTTACCCTGTACTGCTCTGCATCACAGGCAACTCCACTTTCCAAGCAACATTGCCCTCTGGTTTCCAGGGAGATTTGGCCAGCGAGAGTGGCTAATGACTGATAGAAGGCAAAAAAGGAAGAAGCCAAGAGGATTTCTCCTCCACTCTTCCCACTCCCTGACACATCCTTGGCAGAAGCTTGGTCTCTTCAGTAACTCTGGTTCCCTGCAGACAGTCCAGCCCCTGGATGTCCTAGCCCCGCATGAAGCCCCAGCTATGGCTCTAGCTCCCCTTCAGGGCTCTGGCTTCTGACCTCCGACAACACCAGCTTTTCTCATCTTCCCCCGAGCCCGATCTGTATCAGAGAGGCTTTGGATTTTATTGATATCTGGTTTGTCTCACAGCTCCATGTGGTTTCTCAGCAATATCTGTACAACCAGTTCCTGAATTAACTCTCCTCTGTTGAAAGACCGACAGTGATTACTGTTTTCTGGATGAATCCTGTTTTTAAATGTCATTTAAAATAAAGCATATCAAAAAGTGTAACACCCCAGCATACTAGAGCATAAAAACTTTTAATCTTGAAGAAAACTTATTACACAAAATTATTGTTCTGAATACGGGGCAATGGGGGGGGGGCAGGCGGAGGAGGGAACTCTGCATTAAATTCTTAAAAGTAAAAATACTCGAACATTTTATTCATACCAAAGTGCTCCTCACAGGAATGAAGTCTTTCCTCAGCTGCAGTGTTTGCCTCAATTAAGTCAGTCACTTATAATAAAAATGCCACTTTTTAAAAACTTACTGATAGAGGAGAAAATTGGGAGGATTAAAGGAGAGGGAGTCACTGCAGGCCAAGACATCTGTTCGGATGGGGAAAAAAGTGTTAAAGACCTCCTGTCAGTGACTTATCCAAATCCACAAAATTCAGTCCTTTTTCAAGACAAACCCAACTAATCAGTTAAAAGACATACCTTGAACCACTAATCTTATCTCATAAATTTCTTAAAAGATCATAGTTAAGGTGAAAAGAATTGCTTCACTATAAATAAGAGCATAAGATGTAAACAGTTCAATATTAACAACTGATTATTACAGGGATTCTCAATTCCCCTTTCATGTAATTACTACATGAAACTAAATAGAACTAGTCTAATAAAATAATTCAGTAATCACTCATCTGTAAAATAATTCAGGAATGAAACACTTTTAGAGCACAGAGAACATCTATTTGGTTTTGTTTTGTCAACAAAAGTATTTCTTAATCATTGAAATAGTTTGTTCTGGATCCCAGAGAAAAATATTAGACAATAATACCTAAACTAAAGCAAAAAAAAAAATCAATTTACAAGTATAGACTTTGGAAGAATGAGAGATGTAAAGAGAGAGGGACCTGATGTTAACATAACAAGCATGTCCAGAGCAACCACACACTACAAGGCATTTTACATACATTGCCTCATTTTACTTAAAACCCTACAAGACAATGTCACAGTGAGGAAATGGAACTCAGAAAGGTTACACAACTTTTCCAAGCAACTTAACCAGCAACTGGTAGAAGTAAAATTTTAGGTCAGTCTTACCTGGCTCTAGAGTCTGATTCCCCCTTGCTTTCTCTAGAACAGTATTCCCTGTAGGTGATTTCAAGCTAAAAATGAACTAGAGAGGGGCACCTGAGTGGCTCATTCAGCTGAGCGCCAACTTCTGATTTCGGCTCAGGTCATGATTGCAGGTTCCTTGGATCGAGCCCCACATCAGGCTTTGCATTGAGCATGAAGCCTGCTTAAGATTCTCTCCCCCTTCACCCCTCTCTCCCCACTTTCTCTCCCCACCTTTCTCTTTCTCTCCCCCTCTCCCTGCTCTCTAAAGAAATAAAGTTAAAATTAAATATTTTTTTAATTTAAAAGAATAAATGAACCAGAGAATTACTTTAAAAAGGGTGAGGGGGCCAAACATGCCATGACAATGTCTAGCTAATATTTTAACTTGTATTTAATAATACCAAACGCTCCACATTTTTAACATAAATACTTGTATAAATAAAAAAAAAAGCTTCACTTAGCAACAACTATGTATCAAGATCTGCAAATAAACAGGAAAAAAAACCCTACCTAAAATAGTTCATAATTACCAATTAATTTCTCATTGATACAAAAGCTCAAAAATGAGATCAACCTCTCAAAGTCACCATCCACCCTACTCCCCTCATTTTGTATATTTATCATCACATGTGGATAGAATAACCTTGTTAGATCTTCTTGATTAATTATTTGTCCTTTTTGTCCGATTGACATCTGAAAGTTTGGTGAAATCTGAGTTATGTCCTAGCCCCTCTGTGCAAACTTTGACATTTGCTTTCTAGCTTCTATGCAGTCACCAATATCCTCTATATTGATATTCCTTTCTAAAATACACCTGCTCCACCAAGAGAATATAGTTTACATCACAACTCAGTACACATAATACGTGTTATACAACTGACAGAAAAATTTAATGATATCTATGTTCACACTCACTGTATACAGTGAACCTGATGTTTTCTAAGTTATCTGAATCACAGAAGCAACCCACTAAAGTGACCTCACAAATCACTAACATGCTATTAGAACACCACTCTAGAACCCAAACCCACTGAGAAAGTGCCGGCACGACATAAGTATTTTTTGTTCCTCTTTCTTTCCAAACTAAAGGAGGAAAAAGTTAATGAGAAAAAAATAAGGGAAAAAGGTACTACATGTCTCCAAAAGCTTTCCCTAAAAGTAAAATGATTCTCGGGAATTATTTTTAATAACATACTTATATTTCATCATTATGGTAAAATACATATAAAATATGCCATTTTAACCATTTTTAAATGTACAACTCAGTAGCGTTAAGTACATTCACAATGGTACCACCATCACCACTATCTATTTCTAGAACGTTTGCATTATCCCAAAAAGCAGCTCTGTCTCAACTAAGTAATGATAATTCCCTATTCCCACTCCCCCAGCCCCTGGTAAACTCTAGTTAGTTTTTATAAGATTTTATAAACATAAACAAAAGAAGTGAAAATAAAATATGAATGCCTACAGACACATGACCCAGACTCAACAAATTATCAAATTTTGCTACCTTTATTTACCTACCCCAAACCTCCCGTCATTTTAACCCTACTTACTTAGAAAATAAGGAACTACAGATTGTTCTTACAAACCACAATGTCATTATCACAGCTAACAAGATTAACAAGAATTCCTTGGTATCATTAAACATTGAAATTTTATAAATATAATCAGCTTAATTATAAAAAAGATACTTGTTTTCACCAAACTCCTCATTGATCCTCTCAATACCGCAATGATTTCTGAATAATTTCATGTGTAACTGTTTAATAAAAGATAATTATGATTCAAGACTAAAAATACCACAATGTTTCAAATGAAAGCTTTCTGAGGAATTCTACAGAGAGACTATGGTTCTCCACTAAAAACCAAAATATTACTTAGTATCTCATAAATGGAATGTTTTCTCAGCAAAATAGCACAAAAGTAACCTAGTATAATCTGATAGCATCACTATTTTATATAAGCAATTATTACTAACTAGAAAAGCCTATTTGTCTAACAGTATTTTTTTTTAATGGACTAGATGAACATAAAAACCTAGTAACTTTTCTTTAACCTCTCAGTGTTTATAATAGTGCTGTAAAATATGAAGATAGGATTGTCCTAAAAACCTCTTTCAAGGGTTCCTTGAGTGAATGGTTCACAGCAACATAACTGAACAAGAATTTAGAACAATTATCATAAAATTAACCACTGGGCTTGAGAAAAAGCATAAGCTGTGAGAGAAGATATTGATACAAAGACTAGAAACCATCAAAATACCTGTGATGAGTTAAAAAAAAAAAAAGGCTATAAATGAGGTGAATAATAAGACGGAGGCTGCCAATGCACAGATTGAAGAAGCAGAGAGGAGAATAGGTGAATTAGAAGACACAATTATAATGTGAATGGTTGAGTGAATGACTTCAGCTCAGGTCAGGAACTCATGGTTCATGAGTTCAAGCCCTGCATCAGGCTCTATGCTGGCAGCTCAGAGCCTGACTCCTGCTTCAGATTCTGTGCCCCTCTCTGTCCCTCCCCCTCTCATGCTCTCTCTCAAAGATAAACATTAAAAAAAAAAAAAAAAACAACAAAAAAAAAAAACAGTGGACCTGATCTGGAGGGGAAGAGGCTGAATTCAGGAATAGGCTAGTAGGTTTCCGCAGAGAGGATCTATTTTTTCCACAAATATTCCAAGAACTGATCCTCAGAGAAAGGCGGCAAGCTGGCGGAGAAGAAGAGGGAACACTGTTACCTCCGCATGCCCACAACCATCAAACTGAAAGGAATTAAAAGCCACAACTTTCTGATCTCCAGGAGCAGAGGGGCACGCACTGACCCCTTATTGATACCAGCCTCACTGATGCCTGAGTGAGGCTCCCTCAAGAAACAAGCCAAAGCACACATAGTGGAAAGTCTCAAATACCCCAGAGTAAGGAAATATATTAATTACAGGAACAACAAGAGAAACTGAGAGACACCATTAAAAGAACATCTTCTGAAACAACAGGCCCTGGACAGTCAAAGAGCCTCCCTTAAAAGAGCCATACTAACAGGCACACAGTGCAGACAGAGCTTTTAAAACTGATAAGAGACAGAAAGGTAGCCAAAATGACGAAGTGAAAGAACTCTCCCCTAAAGAAATTCCAGGAAGAAATCACAGTGACAGATCTGCTCAAAACAGACACAAGCAACATAACTAAACAAGAATTTAGAATTATCATAAAATTAACCACTGGGCTTGAGAAAAAGCATAAGCTGTCAGAGAAGATATTGATACAAAGACTAGAAACCATCAAAACAGCTGTGATGAGTTAAAAAAAAAAAAAAAAGGGCTACAAATGAAGTGAATAAGATGGAGGCTGCCAATGCACAGACTGAAGAAGTAGAAAGGATAATAGGTGAATTAGAAGACACAATTATAACAAAAGAAGCAGCCAAGAAAAAGAGAAATTGATACAGGAGCACAAAAGGAGAATCAGAGACCTGAGTGATACAATCAAACAGAAAAATATCTGCATCATAGGAGTTCCTGAAGAGGAAGAGAGAAAAAGGTCCTGAAGGGGTGCTGGACCAAATTATACATGAAAATTTCCCCAATCTGGGGAAAGAGAAAGACCTTGAAATTCAAGAGACATACCAAACTCCCCTAAGACGTAACATACACCGATCTTCAGCAAGATATATCTTGGTAAAACTGGCAAAATATAAAGAGAGGATTCTGAAAGCAGCTAGGGATAAAGGGCCTTAAAGTACAAAGGGAAACCTATCAGAGTGGTTACTGACCTATCTACTGAAACTTGGAAGTCCAGAAATGAATGGCAGGAAATCTTCAATGTGATGAACTGAAAAAATAGGCAGTCAAGAATTCTTTATCCAGCGAGGCTGTCATTCAAAATAGAAGGAAAGATAAAGGTTTTCCCAAATAAACAAAAGTTGAGAGAATTCATCACCACCAAAGCAGCCCTACAAGAAATCCTAAGAGGGACTCTGTGAGACAAAGGTAGCAAGGAATATAAGACACCAGACATCCATACAAACAGGAACCCTACAGAGAACACAATGAATCTAAACCCACATTTTTCAATAATAACACTAAATGTAAGTGGACTGAATGCTCCAGTCAAAAGACACAGGGTAGCAGAATGGATCAAAAACCAAGTCCACCTATTTGCTGTCTACAAGAGACTCACTTATACCTGAAGACACCTTCAGATTGAAAGTAACGGGATGGAGGAATATCTACTATGCGACTGGACACCAAAAGAAAGCTGGAGTAGGCATACTTATATTGGACAAACTGGACTTTAAAGTAAAGGCAGTAACAAAACATGAAGAAGGACATTATATAATAATTACAAGGTCTCTCCATCAGAAAGAGCTAACAATTATAAACTTCTACGTGCCAAATTCGGGAGCTCCCAAATGCATAAAACTAATCACAGACAGAAGCAATCTTACTGATTGATAAAAATGTGCTAATTGCAGAAGACTTTAATACCCCACTTACAACAATGGATAGGCCAACCAGACCAAAAAAAACAAAATCACTAAAGAAACAATGGACTTGAATGGCATACTGGAACAGATGGAATTAATAGATATATTTAGAACTCTGCATCCTGAAGCTAGTGAATTCACTTTCTTCTCCAGTGTGCATAGCACATTCTCCAAGATTGATCACGTACTGGGTCATAAAACAGCCCTCCATAAATACAAATGCATTGACATCATACCATGCACACTTTCAGATCACAATGCTATGAAACTTGAAATGAACCACAGGAAGAAGTCAGGAAAACCTCCAAAATGTGGAGGTTAAAAACTAGCCTACTGAAGAATGACTGGGCAATCCAGGCAATTAGAGAGGAAATTAAAAGATATATGCAAACAAATGAAAATGAAAATACAACAATTCAAAGTCTCTGGGATGAGCAAAGGCAGTCCTAAGAGGAAAGTTCATTGCAATCCAGGCCTATTTCAACAAACTAGAAAAAGCGCAAACTCAAAACCTAACAGACCACCTGAGGAAACTAGAAAGAGAGCAGCAAGAGCACCCCAAACCCAGCAAAAGAAGAAAAATAAAGATTAGGGCAGAATTAAACAAGATAGAACCCACAAACACAAGTGAGCAGGTCAATGAATCCAAGAGTTGGTTTTTTGAAAAAATAAACAAAATTGATAAACCTCTAGGTAGGCTCCTCAGAAAGAAAAGAGAGAACCCTCAAATAGGCAAAGTCATGAAGGAAAATGGATCTATTACAACAGATCCCTTGGAAATACAGACAACCATCAGAGACTACTATGAAAAATTATATGCAAACAAACTGGACAATCTAGAAGAAATGAACGAATTCCTAAATGCACATCCACTACCAAAATTCAAATGAGAAGAGATAGAAAATCTGAACAGACCCATAACCGGTGAAGAAATCTAATTCATTATCAATCTCACAACGAATAAAAGCCCAAGGCCGGATGGATTCCCAGGGGAATTCTACCAGACATTTAAAGCAGAGTTAACACCCATTCTTCTCAAGTTATTCCAAAAAATAGAAATGGAAGGAAGACTTCCAGATTCCTTCTACAAAGTACATATCACTTTGATTCCTAAGCCAGACAGAGACCCAACAAAAAAAGAGAACCACAGGCCAAAATCCTTAATGAATACAGATACAAAAATACTCAACAAGATACTAGCAAATCGATTTCAACAGCATATAAAAAGAATTATCCATTATGATCAAGTGGGATTCATTCCTGGGTTACAAGGCTGGTTCATTATTTGCAAATCCATCAATGTGATACATCACATTAACAAAAGAAAAGAAAAAAACCATATGATCCTGTCGATAGATGCAGAAAAAGCATTTGACAAAATACAAAAATCCCTTCTTAATAAAAATCCTTGAGAAAGCTGGGATAGAAGAAACTTACTTAAACATCATAAGCCATTTATTAAAAGCCCACAGTTAATGTTAGCCTCAGTGGGGAAAAAGTGAGAGCTTTCCCCCTCAAATCAGGAACACGACAGGGGTGTCCACTCTCACCACTGTTGTTTAACATAGTGCTGGAAGTCTTAGCATCAGCAATAACACAACAAAAGGAAATAAAAGGCATCAGAATTGGCAAAGAAGTCGTCAAACTTTCACTTTTCGCAGAGGACATGGAAAACCCGGCAGACTCCACCAGAAGCCTTCTAGAACTGATCCATGAATTCAGTAAAGTTGCAGGGTACAAAATCAATGTACAGAAATCAGTTGCATTCCTATACACCAATAATGAAGCAGCGGAAAGAGAAATCAAGAAACTGATCCCATTCACAACTGCACGAAAAACCATAAAATACACAGGAATAAACCTAACCAAAGATGTAAAAGACCTGTATGCTGAAAACTATAGAAGACTTATGAAAGAAATTGAAGAAGACACAAAGAAATGGAAAAAAAAACTCCATGCCCATGGATCGGAAGAATAAACATTGTTAAAATGTCATTATTACCCAAAGCAATTTACACATTCAATGTAATCCCCAAAGTCAAAGCTAAAACAATCTATTCTCAAATTCGTATGGAACCACAAAAAACCATAAATAGCCAAAGTAATACTGAAGAAGAAAACCAAAACAGGACACAGCACAATCCCAGAATTTAGCTTCTACTACAAAGTTGTCATCATCAAGACAGTATGGTGTTGGCACAAAAACAGACACATAGACCAATGGAATAGAATAGAGAGCCTAGAACTGGACCCACAAATGTATGGCCAATTAATCTTTAACAAAACAGGAAAGAGTATCCAATGGAAAAAAGACAGCCTCTTCAACAGGTGGTGCTGGGAGAATTGGACAGCAACATGCAAAAGTATGAAACTAGGTCACTTTCTTACACCATACACAAAAATAAACTCAAAATGGATGAAGGACCTGAATGTAAGACAGGAAACTATCAAAACCCTAGAGAAGCAAGCAGGAAACAGCCTCCTTGACCTCAACCACAGCAATTTCCTACTCGACACATCCCCAAAGGCAAGGGAAATGAAAGCAAAAATGAACTACTGGGGCCTCATCAAGATAAAAAGCTTCTGCACAGCAAAGGAATCAATCAAGAAAACCAATAGGCAACCGACAGAATGGGAAAAAATAGTTGCAAATGACATATCAGATAAAGGGCTAGTATCCAAAATCTACAAGGAACTCACCAAACTCCACAGCCAAAAAACAAATAACCCAGTGAAGAAATGGGCAGAAGGCATGAACAGATACTTCTCCCAAGAGGACATCCAGATGGCCTACAGGCACATGAAGCGATGCTCAGCATCACTCATCATCAGAGAAATACAAATCAAAACCACATGGAGATACCACCTCACACGGGTCAGAGTAGCTAAAATGAACAAATCAAGAGACTATAGATGCTGGTGAGGGTGTGGAGAGACGGGCACCCTCCTACACTGTTGGTGGGAATGTAAACTGGTGCAGCCGCTCTGGAAAACAGTGTGGAGGTTCCTCAAAAATCTATCAATAGAACCCCCCTATGACCTAGCAATAGCACTGCTAGGGATTTACCCCAGGGATACAGAAGTGCTGATGCACAGGGGCACATGTACCCCAAAGTTCATAGCAGCCCTGTCAACAATAGTCAAATCATGGAAAGAGCCTAAATGTCCATCAACTGATTAATAGATCAAGAAGATGTGGTGTATACACACACGTACACACACACACACACTGGAATATTGCATAGCAATGAGAAAGAATGAAATCTGGCCATTTGTAGGAAAGTGGATGGACCTCGAGGGTGTCATGCTAATGAAATAAGTCAAGCAGAGAAGGACACATACCATACGTTTGCACTCAAGATCTAATAGGAGAAACCTAATGGAGGACCATGGGAAGGAGAAGGGGGAAAGAGTTGGGGAGAGAGAGGGATGCAAAAAAGGGGGTTGAAGGGGGAGGGGGAGGGGGGAAAGAGGTGGTGGTAATGAAGGAGGGCACTTGTGGGGAATAGCACTGAATGTTATATGGAAACCAATCTGACAATAAACTATTAAAAAAACTATAGTAATTTCTATTTCTATGAAAAATGACTGATTGACAGAAGTTTCATATCATGAAATTCTCATTTTCAATATATAAAAGATTGGAAGAGATAAAAGACAAAATGGGGGTTCATTCAAATTTAACCCATAATTCTTCATATACTACAACCACTAGTTAAAAAAATTATCAGCCTGTGAAATATAAACAAAGCTCAAAATATGAAACACAAAGTCTAATGTAAACAAGAAAAAATGACTACATGAGTTTCATAATGTCTTTTCTAATCCTATGTATTTTTACTAATGCAAAATATACCAGCTAAAAAAGTATAATCTTAAAGTGCTTTAAAGTTTGGGATTACAAGAGATTACCTCCAAGATCAAAAGTAACACTAAATGAATACCATTATCACATGATGTAATGGTACAACAATTTGCCATTGCTCAATTTCTGCATCACATTCGTGTCTAACACAAGACCAAGAAAATTAAAGCACTTAGATGTTTAATAGGAAGCATTTGTGCATGTATGTGTCACTACCTTTATCCAAATCATTTTCAAAGTGGTGATCCTAGAACTTCTTGAAAGACAAGAAATGCTTGATTTGTTTTTAGTCATGGTCTGTATTAACTTGAATAAACTCAAAAGCTACAAATACAACATTACTATAACCAACGTTCTAAAAATGTCAAGTTCCAAGAATATAAACTCCTCAATGGTCTTCATTATGTGATTTTTAAAGTTTGCTATGATAAGAAGTATGGTTTAAAAATGCAATCAGCTGATATGCTCTACATAGTTACCACTACTCAATGAGGGCAAATGTCCAAATAATTTGCAAGGTGTGTAACTAGGTCTACATCATAAAAGATTCTATTTCACATCTTGATTATAAACGAGGGGAAAAAAATGGAAAATCTAGATCTAAATATTTTATAGAAGTCAGATTCACAATTCAAATAGCAATAATAAGAGTGCTCTGATGGCTCTTACTCTAAATTACTGGAGGCCAGTGAATTTATTTAACTTCTGAAAAGCATAGTATAAAGATTTAAGCACATACTTTATAAACATTTTGTGGACTAAATTTCTAAAATATTCAGGTTTTCCATAAATTAACTGCCATCATGAACTTCAGCCTTAGGAGATGGAAGTACACACACACACACACACACACACACACACACACACACACAGATATAAAGATGATCTAGACAGATATATGGGGGGGGGGGGCTGACTGACAATCTTTTTAACTTTCTAAAGAAAGTCACTGATTTCATCTTGCCCATTACCTGCAGTGAAGATTGTAAAGCTGCCTAACTTGTAGGCAGCATACACAGCTGATTTGGTGCTAAATTAACTACCAAATCAGTAAGTGAAGCCACATTCTGACAATTTCTTAATTTCAAAAAATATTTATCAGTGTCTATGACTCTTCAATATAAAAGAACGATTAATTCTCTTATACCATTTGTACCATAAATAATTTCAAATTCCTTGCCAGATTCAATTCATTCTTCTGGGTTACTCATCAGTAACCATTAGTTAGAAACTTAGTAAGAGCCACAGGACCTTACTCAGTACTTTTTTACAAACATGACTCTATTCCTCACTATACAGTCTTATCCCTATTTTACAAATGAGAAAACTAAGTATCAAAATGTTTAAGTCACATCAAGACTGAGTTCCTAAATGGTGGAACCAGATTGTAATCCAGGTCCACCTCACAACCAACTGTAAGGTCTGTTTGCTCTTCCCAGGACCGCAGACTCCTATTTATGCTAACCTTGTTTATGGGTTTAAAAAAAAAAATCTCCCACTCTTTTTTGCCTCCAGAAATTTTTATTTAGGACTGGGAGATGAGAATTAAGTTATTTCTGGGAATTATTTTTGTGAATAGCATGGCACAATTTTCACCAAACTCTTCCTGGTTTGACTTCTGCTATTTCAAAAAAGGATATTAAAAACTATATCATTGATCTGTAAGACTTAAAGGCATGCATTAATTACCATGAACCATTCCCTACAACAAAACTAAAGATTCTGAATAGAGCAAACATCCAAAAGCTGGAGTAACACATCGGTAAAAGTATCACCAAACAGTATTTCTGTTTATTAAGTGTAAACACAACTTTCTAAGAATAAAACAACTATGTGAAGCTCAAAATTGCTTAGTTATGTTCGAATTCTTCATTCTAAATACTAGAATCAACCAGAAAAATATATTTATACATTTTCTTCACAGAGAATATTTTATAACTCTGTCTGAAGATGTCATTACTCCATCCTGCTTCTTCAAAGTTATTTTCACTAGGGACAGAACACTCTGCTGGAAACTCACCACCCCGCACACTGAGGGGCTTTGTGGCTTCCATTTCTGTTCCAGGGCAGTCAGCTGTCAGTGTTATGGCCACATTAAAGGTAATCTGTCTTTTGTTCTCTGCCAACTTTTAAGAGATTCTCTTTGCTTCTAGTGTTCTCCATGCTACTATGATGTGTCTAAATGTGTACTTAAGGGAGGTGGTGTTGATGGAGAAGGGCACTTACAGGGAAGAGCACTGGGTGTTGTATGGAAACCAATTTGACAAACTATTTAAAAAAAATAAGAAGTGGTGCATGTTAGCACATATATTTTAAAAAATAAAATAAAAAAATAAATGTGTACTTAAAATTCTCAGAACTTCTTAAATTCGTGGACTGGTGGTTTTCTCAGCCCTGAAAAATGCTCAGCCATTCTCTCTTCCAACACTGCTTCTTTTCCTATTATTTCTCCCTTCTACAATTAGAAAACTGATGAAATACTGTTAAACCTTTTCATTCTATGTTCTCTATACATTGTATTTTTTACTTATTTCCTGATCTTTCTATGCTACCTTCTGTACAATTTATTCTCTCTTAAGTCCAGTTCATTGGTTTTCTTTAGTTGTATTTAATCTGCTGCTAACTGTATCCATTGAGTTTTTCGTTTAATTACTGAAGTTTTTTTTTTTTTTCCTGAAAGTTTTGTTCAGGTCTTTTTCAAACTTCCTAAGCCTCCTGTTTCCTGAAGATATTTTCCCTCTTTTTGCAAACAAAATAAAAAACTGTCTCATCATCTGATAATTCCAGAATCTTTAGTTTTTGAGGGTTCATTTCTGTCAGTTGTTTCTGCTGCTTCTTACTCATGGTACCTTGTTTCCTTGTGTGCTTGGCTATATTTTATTGTGAGCTACTTCTCTCGAAAAATATTTGTGGGAATTTCCGAGGGTTGAAGATAAAAATATATTCTATCTGAGAGGACGTTCATTTGCTTCTGCCAGGTACCTAGACCCACCTTTAAATTCACAATTTAAGGTTCTTTTGGACCACCAAACACTGAATTTGAGCTGCAAATCAAGGAGGAAGGACTTATGTTTATAACTTTTTAGGAATGGGTATTTTTTCAAGTCCAAGGCAAACATTCTTACAGCTTCCTGTGAGCAAGAGCATGAGAAAGGTTTTCATCTGAAAGAGCGAGGCCCACAGCTCTTTTAGCATCCAGTTTTATAGGAATTTCCTATTAGATTCCCCTTCTTGGGCCTATATGGGCTTCAATACCGTGTACCTTATAAGGCCCTCAAAACTAAAGTAAAAGCACCCTAGAAAGTGGGAAATATCCTCAGAGGAAAAGCAGCAGTTTTAATATTCTACTTACCTCTCTGAAATCTAGCTTTCATGTAGATTTTGGGTAATTTCTTACTGTCATGTTAGCTCTTAAAGAAAAAAAATTCTAGCATTTCTAATTCTTTTCAGGGAAACACTTTATCCATATAATGTAGTTGATCATATTACCTTGTTTTCAATTTTAATAGGTTTCATATCTTTATATTTCACAAAAAATAAGAGTTTCATTTTGTCACAAAGTTTCATTGTATGGATAAGTGTAACATTGACATGAGGAACAATTACTCTTTATTCAGCTCAATTCACTGGTACTGTCTAGGACAGAATTTTGCCAAATCCCGAAACATATCAATTCCATTATATTACAAGACCATTAAGAGATGGCAAAGATTCTGAAATTAATTCCATAAATAGACATCTGTATAATTGCTATGGAATTTATTAGTCTACTGGGGTTTTTTCCACACCAACATGTATAATATACAAAAATTCCATATTTGAAGCTACTGGAAGATTAGCTTAAGTGGTAAAAAGATGACAAATAAGAAACTGAATTCAATCTATTTCTGCCAAAAAAACAGATTAAAGAAAAAGAGTAATATATGGAACTACATAAAAATCTAATACATCTTCATAGGAATTTTTAAAATGTATAAGCAAAATTAAAAGAAAATTGAAAACATTTGCAATATACATAATGGGCAATGAGTTAAAATCAACAGTATGAAAAGAGCTCTTGAAAATCAGCAACAACAACAACAACAACAACAACAAAATGGACACAGGGCTTAAAAAGGCATTAAAAAAATAAGAATAAAAGCTATCATTGTTTGTCAATAGGTTAACCAAAGGCCATGATTTACAATATCTTCTGATAGCAAATTATGGGCAAATGTAATTTATACCATGCACTAAAGTTAGAAAAATAATGTTCATTTTTACCCTATTAGGCAATTTGGCAATAAGAATCAAAATCTAATTTATGCATTTCCTTTACATAATAGCCCTATTTCTTAAACACACACACACACACACACACACACACACACACACCCCTTCACTTCTGGTAATATACTTAGAGTAACATCAATGCGTGAGGACTTATGAAAAATAAAATACAAAACTGATTAAAATTAGGAGTTGTATGCATAAGTAAAACTTAGAAGTTCAGAAACTATATGAACAAAAAGTATATAGTTATTAAAAAGGGTGGAAATAAAAGTTGCTTTTTAACAAGAAGGTATATAGTTATTTAAAAGGGTGGAAATAAAAGATGCTTTTTAAAATTTCACTTTATGGTATAGTTTGACTTTAATGATGTACTGTCATGATTCTTGGTAGGTTAAAAGTATAGACAGGAATTAACTCATCCAACAATTTTTTGTAGTTTTATTTTTTATTTTTTAGGTCTATATAGCAGATGAAACAGTCACAAATTCTTTGTATCAGCAAATGGAGTTTAATTCTCCTCCCATTGAACTTGAGCTGACCGTTTAACCAATAAAATAGAGAAGTAATGTTCATCAGATTGTCTGCTTCTACTTGCTACCATTCAAAATGCTTGTTCTTGGGACATTCACTCTCAGAAACCACCACTCATACCCAGGGCAGAGAGAAAAGCCTAATGCAGATGCTCTGATCAACAGCCCCAGTTTCACTCCCAACATCAACTACCAACCATGTAAGTAAGCTATGTTGGAAGTGGAAACTCTAACCTCCAATGAGCTGACACCAAGTGAAACAGAGAAACTAACCCTACCAAATCCTATACAAATTATAAAATCATGAATAAATATTACTGTTATTTTAAGGTACTAAGTTTTGGAGTGGTTTATCACACAGCAGTTAAAGTAACGGTCTCTTGTTTAAGTGCTAGGGAGCACTTAAAACAGTACCTGGTTGGGGCACCTACTTTTAACAGTCACAGCTTCAGGAGTATAAGTAATGATGACATTCATGGCCTTGGCATTCACAGAGCAGTCAAAAGTGGGACAAAGACTGTTAGGTAAAAAGACAATTATAGAAGCCTACTAGAACTGATCCATGAATTCAGCAAAGTTGCAGGGTACAAAAATCAATGTACAGAAATCAGTTGCATTTTTATACTCCAATAATGAAGCAACAGAAAAAGAAATCAAGAAACTGATCCTATTCACAATTGCACAAAAACCATAAAATACCTAGGACTAAACCTAACCGAAGATGTATGATGAAAACTACAGAAAACTTATGAAGGAAATTGAAGAAGACACAAAGAAATGGAAAAACATTCCGTGCTCATTGATAAGAATATTGTTGAAATGTCATTACTACCCAAAGCAATCTACACGTTCAATGCAATCCCAATCAAAATTGCACCAGCATTCTTCTCAAAGCTAGAACAAACTATCCTAAAATTTGTATGGAACCACAAAAAACCTTGAATAGCCAAAGTAATATTGAAGAAAACCAAAACAGGACGCAGCAAAATCCCCAACTTTAGTCTCTACTACAAAGCTGTCATCAAGACAGTATGGTGTTGGCACAAAAACAGACACATAGACCAATTGGAATAGAATAGAGAACCCAGAACTGGACCCACAAATGTATGGCCAATTAATCTTTAACAAAACAGGAAAGAGTATCCAATGGAAAAAAGACAGCCTCTTCAACAGGTGGTGCTGGGAGAACTGGACAGCAACATGCAAAAGTATGAAACTAGGTCACTTTCTTACACCATACACAAAAATAAACTCAAAATGGATGAAGGATCTGAATGTGAGACAGAAAACTATCAAAACCCTAGAGAAGCAAGCAGGAAACAACCTTGACCTCAACCACAGCAATTTCCTACTCGACACATCCCCAAAGGCAAGGGAAATGAAAGCAAAAATGAACTACTGGGACCTCATCAAGATAAAAAGCTTCTGCACAGCAAAGGAAACAGTCAGGAAAACTAATAGGCAACCAACAGAATGGGAAAAGATAGTTGCAAATGACATATCAGATAAAGGGCTAGTATCCAAAATCTACAAGGAACTCACCAAACTCCACAGCCAAAAAACAAATAACCCAGTGAAGAAATGGGCAGAAGGCATGAACAGACACTTCTCCCAAGAGGACATCCAGATGGCCTACAGGCACATGAAACGATGCTCAGCATCACTCATCATCAGGGAAATACAAATCAAAACCACACTGAGATACCATCTCACACAGGTCAGAGTAGCTAAAATGAACAAAATCAAGAGACTATAGATGCTGGCAAGGATGTGTAGAGACAGGCACCCTCCTACACTGTTGGTCGGAATGTAAATTAGTGCAGCTGCTCTGGAAAATAGTGTGGCAGTTCCTCAAAAAATTAACAGAACTCCCCTATGACCTAGCAATAGCACTGCTGGAATTTACCCAAGGGATACACAGTGCTGATGCATAGGGGCACATGTACCCACCCCAATATTCACAGCAGCACTTTCAACAATAGCCAAATCATGGAAAGAGCCAAGATGTCCATCAACTGATAAATGGATCAAGAAGATATGGTTGATATATACAATGGAATAATACATGGCAATGAGAAAGAATGAAATCTGGCCATTTGTAGCAACGTGGATGGAACTCGAGGGTATTATGCTAAGTGAAATAAGTCAGGCTGAGAAGGACAATTACCATATGTTTTCACTTATAAGTGGAACAGGAGAGACTTAACAGAGGACCATGGGAGAGAGGAAAGGAGACAAACCATGAGAGCCTCTTAAATACTGAGAACACACTGAGGACTGATGGGGGTGGGGGGAGGGGAAGGGGGGTGATGGGCATGGAGGATGGCCCTTGTTGGGATGAGCACTAGGTGTTCTATGGAAACCAACTTGACAAGAAACCACAAAAAAAGAATATATATTATATAATATATTACAGATATATTTTTTAATATAATAACTGTTATGTTGTAGTACAGGGTATCCGGGCAAGCAGGAAGGGCAGAACACAGACTTACTGGTATAAGGAAGCTCCCTAGAGCAGTAGTATTTCAGCTAAGACCTCATAACAGTTAATAAAATCAAAAGATAGAAAGATTGGGGCACCGGGATGGCTTAGTAGGTAGAGCATGCAACCCCTGACCTCAGGCGGCACGAGTTAAGCCCCACAGATAGAAAGTCTATTCCAGGCTTGAGGCAAGCAAAATCATTAGTAGTTCCCAAAACACAAAAACGTCAGTACTTTATAATGAAATCCTAGGGGAGACAGGAGGAGACACAAGACTAAGCAATAAGTGATGGAAGAGAACTGGAAGGTGTTAAGCTACAGAGTCAGAGAATCAACTGAGGGCTTATAAACATCACCTGGCTCCAGGGATACCAGTCAGAAAACCCTACAGAAACAAAGGCGAAAGAGGGTGATTTAAAATCAAGAGACGATATGCCAGAGTAGAAGTTCTGGGGATAACGAGACCATGGATTCAAGACTTAGAATCCACTGAGAGAGATGCATTTACATGTGGATTTAGGGAAAGGGAGTAAAATGTGTGTGTGCACCAGTTTTCTGGCTTCAACAACCAGAAAGACAGTGGTGTCCTCCAGTGAGATAATAAACTTGAGAGGGGGAATAGGTTTTGTAAGAGAAGATGGTAAATTCAGTTGCAGACATTATGAACATGAGTTCTCTGTGGGCCATCCAAGAGTGGAGTTATCCTAAGTAGGCAATCACACATACAGGTCCAAAGCTCAGATTAAGAAATCAGGGTTGGAGATGTAAGATAACAAACCCTTTCTTCGGAAGCCTTTTCTCACTCTATAACATCAATCTCTCACTATCTCCTCTGCCACTCAGATATTCCTCCACAATTTGCTGTAATTTGTCTTTATGAAGTGTCTCTCATTTTATTAATGCTTCCATAACAGTGGTTTTATGTTATGAAGAAACCCAAGTTTAATCAATGTTTTACCATACCCTTTGCAAGGCAGGATGCATGATGGCCACTGGTGAAGGCATTATGCAGGCAAGTTTTAGTTACAAGAAGGAAGGTAATTAATTAGGGATGCTGCTCAGGACTAGTTCAAAGACTAGAGGAAAGCATCTATACTCCTAATCAAAGTATAGAGGAGGTAGTGGAGCTATTCTCTGGAAGGGAAAATAAAGTATATCTCGAGAACAAATATGAAGCTAGATAATCATTAAAAGGGCAAAGAAGTACAAAAGGATAATCAGAGAACAGATCGGGTGCCAGAGAAAACAGGACTGACATGCCAGGCCCTTCCGCATCCCTTCCTTTCCTAGTCTATCCTATCCTCACTGCTTCCTGGTCTATCACTTCCCAATGGCTTCCACTACACTCAGTTTTAACAATTATATACTTTAGCTTAGAGAATTTTAAGTAGACCATAGCAGGACCATAGCTTGCAAAGGAAAATCATTAAAAAAAAAAAAATTACACCACCTGACCAGAGAATAAAAATCATGATTCCTAGTACTGCAAATAGGCAAACCCAATGTTGCACAGTTTGATCTCTGTAATTTATCAGTATTTCCTTTTAATTTCTGCCAAATCACATAGAAAACAATCTTGAAGCTCTCCTAAGGAGCTGAAACCAGAAAACGTTAGAATAATTGCTTGGGCAGTGGAACTAGACAGCCACAATTACAAAGGAAGCTGCAGGCACTTTAACTTAAAGTACCAGAGCAATATGTATATTACCACATTGTTTTGACATAAAAGTAGAATCACAGAAGTAGAATCACAGAAGGTCCTTAGAGATGCTCAGTTCTGGCTGCTATCACAAAGTATCATAGACTAGCTGGCTTATAAACAGAAGTTGATTTCTCCCAGTTCTAGGGGCTGAACGCTGAGATAAGGGTGCCAACATAGTCAAGTTCTGGCTTGAAGGCCCTCCTCCAGATTGCAAGCTGCTGACCTCTCCTTGTAGCAGGCCAGAGACCGGAAACAAACTCTCTCTGGTCTCTGTAAAGGTACTAATCCCATTCATGGGGGATTCACTCTCATCACCTCATCTAATGCTCTAATTACCTCC
The DNA here is from genome assembly GCF_006229205.1 of Suricata suricatta. NCBI lineage: Eukaryota > Metazoa > Chordata > Mammalia > Carnivora > Herpestidae > Suricata > Suricata suricatta. The sequence continues at coordinate 131,773,039 of NC_043704.1, forward strand.
CAAAAAGTCTCACCATCTAATCATGGGCGAGTAAAGGTATAGCATTTCAACATGCAAATTTGGAAAGGACACACTGAGTCCATAACAGAGATCACTTGGTAAAGTGGTTTTCCAAATATTTTAAAATCCTTCTGAGGGCTGGGTAGGTCAATTCACAGTAATGCCATATCAAAACATTTTTCAAGTCAATGAAATTAAGAAAATCATTCCAGCACAGCTTCCATAAGTGAAAATTAATCATGGGAAAAATAAAACTTAAAAAACACAAAAATGACTGGCTTCTGACAGTATGCTTACCTACTTGGAAAATATAAGAAAACCAACTGGAAAAACTTATGATAAAGATTCAGAAAATGACTGGTTACAAGATACACACACACACACACACACACACACACACACTCAATAGCTCTTCTATATCCCAGCAATAGTCAGGTAGAAAACACACACACACACACACACACACACACACACACACACACACACACACAGAGGAAAATCTTATCCCCACCAATAAAAATTAAATACAGTGAATAGAGGACCAAATGATAAAACTTCCGATAACCATGGAGAAAGAATAAATCATTCATTCAGTAGTAGTAACAAAACAAGGTAATCTAAAGCTTAATCTAGTACCCTCTACTTCACACTATAAAACTATCCATGTTCTGGAATAACTGTAAATTCAAAATTCTAAATTGAACTACAAAAAGTTTAAAATATAAATCCATAGCTATGTAAACATAAGGTAGCAAATGCCTACAAGACTCATAAAGGAAGAACAAGATTTAACTACATAAAATGTTAAAACCTATAAGAAGGCAGAGGAGGAGGTATAAAGTCAAGTATACCCAAACACAGTTAAAATAAAGAAAAGATAATACCCAATAACAGCAAGTACAGAGCCTCCCAAACAACTGTATAGGAAAGGGTAAAGTGGTACAACCTTTCCGATAAGCCATGTGGTCATGTGTATCAAAATTGCTGAACACTAGTGTATCTTTTGACCTACTAATAATTCTACTCAGAACAATTCTTCCTAAATAATGCGTAGGCACAAAGGTATATTAGCTACAATAATGTTCAGTATAGTACTGCTGGCCAAATAAAGATTGAAAGGAATCTAGGTGTACAAGAATGGAGGACTACTAATCATGCATACAATGAAACAGTATAGGGCCACTAAAAATTGTGTGGAAGAATAACATCATTAGTAATAGAAAATATTAAGTGAAAAACACACACAAGGAACAAAAATAGCATAAATCCACTTTTAGTTTAAAATGATAGGCATATCAACACATACACATGTTCATCTGTATTGACCCACACGACCCCAGATAAATAGGTTAAAATTAACCCCTAAACTATTAAGAGTAATGAAGATTGGAGGGGGGAGGCAATTTATTGCAAGTGCTAAACATATCTACCTATCAAAAGAAGCATTCTTACTATAAGATTCTTGGACTTCATAAAAAGAAGTCTAGTTTAATCAATGCAGTAGACAAAGACAGAAATAGTACCATCTGCCCATCTCCTAACACTTTCTGTCCCAACCCCCACCAAGGATCCAGGACAATCAATCCACCACCTCACCACAAGGTGACAAAAGATGTAATGTTAGTAATTCCTCTTGGATTCCCGCAAGGTAGCTACCAGAACACCTTCTAAGGTACCTATTCTGGGAAACTTAAGAGGTTGATTCTGATCCTCACTAAATTACCAGCAAACAAAATGCACACCTATACAGCCAGGATCTGTAACTTCAGCTCAGTCTTCTGGCAGGATTATATCACCCCAACTCCATCAGAAGGCAGGTGCATCTCCACCAAGGTTATTATAGGAGAACTGGGAGGCTTACCTCTCACTAATCTAATTATTCGCAAGATCCATCATTTAGACATGGAGACCTAAACTGCTTTTGGTTCAATCTTTAATCTTATCTAGATGTTTTGTAACAGTAAAGAATAAAACATTGCTGCTAACCAACACCTGTAACTTGGTTTTCTAAAACTAGTACTTGCATTACAAATCGGACTTCTGTTTTTCAGCCTCTCTCAGGGCAGCAGAACGCCTAAGAGAACTTAAACTCCCAGTAGTGCAGATTATTATTGATCATTTGTTTTTATAAGATTTCCACCACAGGCATTACCTTTTGTAATGGAAAATTAAAAAAATTTTCCTAACAACAGTCTAGGCTATACAACTGTAACTACTTGACCAGAGATACGCATCCACAGCAACGCATTCTTTAGGCAAATATACCTCAACAAGTCTGTCATAAGTTATCATATAAAACTAAATCCAATCATTTTTAAAAAGTAAACACCATTCTCCTAAAAGTAGACTTCATGACCCACAAATAAGGAAAACATAAGCATTCTAATCAACACAAATGTATAAGTTTGCAATCATCTATACTGCCTATTTCAAATCTCTTAAATCTATTTTGTTTCAAAAAAGTAATCCAATAATCATCTCCTCTAGGCAACTGAGTTAGGAAAAATAACAAATCTGCAATTACTAAATATTTTCATGGAATCAGCTCCTGATACCACATGTAGCACAAAACAATGACCGAACCATGAATCATATTTAGATGTTTTCACCCAAACAAGTGGACATTTATTGAGCACCTGCTGTGTGCCAGGTCCTGGAAAAGATCTAAAGATACAAAATGCTAACACAAATCCTATAGCCCAGTTCTTTTTCTAATCAAGGAAAGATCTCTCAATCCCTTATCTCCAATTCCAAAAATCCAAAGTATTCCGGAAACTAAAATTGTTTTCTAAGCTGTCAATAAAACATAGCCTAACTAACATGAGGCTTTTTGTCCTCTTTTTGATCCTACTTAGTGTGAACATGTATAATTTTTCTGGGAAAATTAATGTGTACAAGAATAAGGTGATTGTTCCTATCCGCAGGTTTCAGGATACACAGCATATACATCTTATTAATTTTCTAAATCCCAAAAACTTAGCTTTTGAGACATATATGCCGCATGGGTTTTAGATAAGGGGCTGTAGAACAGGTCTGGAGTATACGAGGACAGATTATTTCAAGGAGCAAAGGAGTCCACTGAGGGAGATAAAAGAGTCAGAAAAGCCTTCAGGAAAAAGGGTTACCTTGTTCAAGATTTGAAAACTGTAAACCAATCCTAAACCACCACCAAAGACATCTTTTATTTCTACAGCATTTCTTCCTTGTTTTGGAAGATCTGAATGGCCAAACTGTATTTATTAATATTTAATTCTCCAAAGGGAGAAGAGCATTACTATATTTTTTATTTTATTTTTTAGAGTGAGAGACAGCAAGAGAGCATTAGCAGAGGAGAGACAGAGAGACAAGAACACAGAGGATCTGAAGCAGACTGAAATCATGACCTGAGCTGAAGTCCGAGGCTTAACAGACTAAGTTACCCAGGTGCCTCCCACAATTTTATATTTATCCAAAAAGTAAAAAATTCTTCCATTTTCGGGACCCACACAGCTTTATACCAAATAAATGTACAATTTCCATTAAGTTCATTAAAATATGGTCAGTCTTCTTTATGTGGCTATGATAACCACACTACAGATTATCCACAGTAAGTCATAGTACCTAACACATGATAGCATTAACAATGTGTCAGAAAGAATTATATATGCATACATACATATATGCTATACTACATATAAACATATACACACAACTATTCATTTAATCCTCAAAACAACTTTGTGACGTAGGTACTATTACCATCCTCACTTCAAAGATGAGAAAAGTGAGGCACTATAAGGCTAACTGACCAGCATAACATTACAACAGACATCACAACAGAGAATGAACTTTGAGAAAACATTTAGGATTTGTTACACTGACTTCCTTCCCAAACTCACTATTATCCCAAATGATGAAAAATTAATGCTACTCCAATCAGCCCACAGGCCCTCCTTTCTCACTCCCCTCCCCCACCAAAAATTCATTTCTCAAGTTCCAGTACACACACTATCATATTACTGCCATTCTAATCACTTTTCCACATTAAGAGAAATGCCTTAGATCAGGTGTATAAGCACCATTCTCGGACTGGTGCTAATACAGAACAAAGCTTGCAATGGTCTGAGACAACAGAGGATGGGGAACAGAGGACACA
>NC_043704.1:131777273-131780049 GCF_006229205.1 Suricata suricatta
AAGGATATGAGAGAAACTTTGTGAAAGTTGATCCCTCCTGCTTTTCCTCCAAAAAAAAAAATCACAAACCTAAACCATTTTCGGTTCTACAAATGACCTAGAGTTTGTTCAATACCAGCTCTTAAATAGCTTTTAGTTTCAGGTAAATGCTATAAAGTTCACATCCTGTAGGTTTTTTTGTCCTGAATGGTGATTTTCAGGAATGAGTTGTATCCGTCAACCCCGAATTGGACTGAATCTCAAAATAGGGTACAGGTTGCCCAGCTTTGGGCCCGATAGCGTGGAGAACCAGGCATTATTTGTACTCTTTGTACAACAAAATACAGTAAAACTGTGTTAGTCTGCTGTTGCACAAAATAGTGACTTAAAGCAGGAAGTGTTAAATGTAGGCATTGTTGAACATCTTTACACTCAAGTTCATTTATATGCTGGTCATTTCTCTTAATGAGCTTTTCTGATTACATGTCTTTGGAATTTTCATACCGTATCTCTAAATCCAAATGTAAACGAGTATTTAAAATTTTTTACAACTATCTGCAGTAGAGTCAGAGCAGTGCTTCTCAAACTTTAATGTGCATAGGAATCCCTTGGGGCCCTGGTTTAAAAATGCAAATTCTGATTTAGTAGATCTGTGATGCATCTTGATATTCATTTCTTATGAGCTCCTAGGTGCTGCTAGACAAGGAACAATTCTTGAGTAGCAAGGATGTGGATAATGTGTGTGCTAAGAAATAAAATGTGTCAGTAAAAAGTTCTGTCCTTCATCCTGAGTGTAGAGGTGGCTTGAGAGAAGGGACAGAAGGCAGGATGAACTGAGAACTCTTGTCTTAGGGAGATCCTTTATGAACAGTGAGCAGGCTATGTTGGGATCCTGGGGAGGGGATAGCAGAAGGAGTATGAGTTGCCCCAACCTGGAGGAGTGCAAGTACCAGGTGTGGATCCTTTGGTGCATATACATCACCTGACCCTGGCCGGTGGATTTTTCCATGGAAGCCTGGTGTACTTCTAGCTGATGGCACTCAGCTCCCGGTAGTTAGGTTTTATCAGCTTATAGCCTGGGTGTCTCTGAATCCATTGCTGGATGTTTTCTTTTATCGGTGAGAGTATTGAGTGTGTACTTTTTCTCTCAGATGCAGCGTTGATTGAGCAATGCATTCCTGAGCCTTGGAAGCAGCCATCTTGTAAAGAATTTAGGGTCTCCACCTGTTGAGGTTATCCTAAATGGATTCAGATTTTTTCCTAACCTCATTAAGAAAATATAAACTGAAGTTGAAAAGTGTCATACTTAACCTCATACTTTTATGTAAATAAAAATGGTTGCACATAACTTCTTAAAAACTTTTTTGAAGTGTAACCTCTACTGTTTTTAGCACAGTAATTTTTATGGTCTTCTTTCTAGACCTTACTTTACCATTGTTTTTTCATGTTATTAAATAATATTTGACACTACTTTTGAAACACTAGTGCCAAACACTGTTCTAAGCACTTTATGTGTCTTAACTCTGCTAATTCTCATAACAATCTTTAACGAAGCTGAAGCAGAGAGTGGATAAAAGCCCTATGCTAACACAGAGTTGGGACTCTGGCTGACTCGAGTCCACGCTTTAACAATCTAAAATTTTTTTTAGCATTTATTTTTGAGAGACAGAGACAGAGTGGGAGTGGGGGAGGGACAGAGAGAGGGAGACACAGAATCTGAAGCAGGCTCCAGGCTCCGCACTGTCAGCCCAGAGTCTGATGCAGGGCTGGAACCCATGAACTCGAGATCATGACCTGAGCTGAAGTTGGACGCTTAACCGCCTGAGCCACCCAGGTGCCCCTCTGCAGCTTTTTGGGAAGAAAACAAATTAATGGTCCTTTAAAAAAAAATCTTTCCCTAGTATTAAAAATTTTGAGCTTTGCTTTCCATTTTAAAATCCATATTTGTCATCTTTTAAAACATTTCCCCCATTGTATCTCATTTAAAAATGAACACTCGGGGCACCTGGGTGGCTCAGTCAGTTGAGCGTCTGGATTCCGCTAAGGTCATGATCTCACGGTTTCTGGGCCTGAGCCTGCATCGTGCTCTGTGCTGACAGCTCAGAGCTGGAGCCTGTCTTCGGATTCTGTGTCTCCCTCTCTCTCTGACCCTCCCCTGCTCACGCTGTCTCTCTCTCTCAAAAATAAATAAAACATTAAAAAAATTTTTTTAAACGAACACTTGCCTCAATGCTTGTAATCATTTTCTGAATAAGATTCTCTTTCAAGTCTGTAAGTCACTGTTAAATGTGAAAGTAGTATCTGCTGCTTTTTGACCCTGCTAGTTTTCAGTTCTTCATTTTTTGCTTATGTCTTTCTTCCATCTTCCACCACCTGCCCCCCTCTATGTATACACAATAGATTGAGCATGTTTTTGTTATTCTAACAGTTAAGATTTTAGGGGGGATTGTTGGGGTCACTGACTTTTTATTAGGCCAGGAAGGGGGGCGGGCTGGTTGGCTCAGGCTCAGGTCCTAATCTCACAGCTCCTGGGTTTGAGGCAAGCATCGGGCTCTGGGCTGACAGTGCAGAGCCTGGAGCCTACTATGAGTTCTGTGTCTCCCTCTCTCTCCCCCTCTGCCACTCATGCTCTGTCTCTGGCTCTCAGAAGTAACTATAACAAAATTTTTATTGGCCAGTAAGGATAACAATCTAACCATGAGTCACTGTTACCATATTTTAACACTGAGAAAGTACTAAGCACAACCTCAGAATAAAGGATGGCGTTTTAAGTTAAATAATTGGTTTTCCTTAGAAA
>NC_043704.1:131780149-131875443 GCF_006229205.1 Suricata suricatta
GGGCGCTCGTGCAAGCGGCAGGGCCCGGCCGGACCAGAAAGAGAACAGGGCGGGGGGGGGGGGCTGGCGGCGGCGGTGACCAGCGACCACGTGACCACGCTCGCGCCGTAACGGCGGCCGCCTCCTGCCGCGCGCCCTCCCCGCGCTCCACCTCTAATAACCCCGCGGCTCGTGCGCCCAGGGCGTTCGTGCGCAGGCGCCCGCCCGGCCTAGAGGCTGCGCGGACGCGCAGCGCGCGCGCTCTCGGGGCGAGTCTGTGGGCCCCTGAGAGGCGCGACACGGGGAGTGAGCCGCAGGCCAAACTACTCTGCTGAACCGGCCGGCTGCCAGGGCGCATGCGCGGGAGGGCTTGCGGGGTGGGGGGGCCCTTTCCCCTGCCCTCTCCACCCCGCCACCCTTCCCTGTCCTTTCTCATTCCCCTACCACCGCGCAGCTGTAGATTAGAAACCAGCTGAGGGGACTTATCACTCACACTCACCACTACCTTCCCAGGGTGGGACTGAGAGTTAGAGATGACAGCCTCTGGGAAATTCGTGAGAGGCTGGTCCTCCTGCCTCAAAATTTACGTTTCCTTGTTGCATGTAAATGGCCTTCCGTTCGACATTTTACTATAGCTGAGTAGACTCCTATCCATGCTTCAGGACTCAGCCTATCTGTCACTTACTCTGTGAAACATACACGACTCTGCTTTGGGGAAGTCATTAACATTTTGTGCAGACCTACTTTAGTATAACCCAGAGAGAAATCATATATTACGATCATTTCTTTACAAACCCACAATACTAGGCTTGGATTTTATCTCTTACTCATAAAACCTAGGACAGTAAGTGTGGTCAGCCTTGTGGTATCTCAGTAAAGTCCTGATGACAAGGCAATACCTAAAGTCTAAGTCTTCATGACCTCCACCTGTGCTTACTTGTGATTTAAGATTCCCTTTAACCCTAGCACTCAGAATGCCTGGTGTTTGTTTCTGGAATATGAAAGCCTTTGAATGGTAATGCTAATTAGAGTGATAAATGCTTCACCTAGTAAAAAAAAGATTTATGGTCTTTTATTAGCCTATCTTCACAAAGAGCTCCAAAAGAAACTGATACCATTGAGTCCAGAAGAAGACAGTAAGATCAAATTTCCAAAGGGCCTGTGTGGGAGGACAGGTGTCCCTGTGTGGAAGACCTTGTTCACAAACACTCACCTTCATACAGGGATTCCTTCTCTTTCTATTGGCCTTCTTTGTTCCAGAAGCTGGTTAAGTCAATGGCTCTGGCCAGATCTAATCTAGGCAAATAATTGCAATGTAAAAACTTACTAATTGGCAGTCCTGGTTAAGTCCAGTCATCGTTACAGTTAAACTAGGTGACTACCGAGATGATGTTCAAGAAATGTAACTAACAACAAAATTAAAGAAAATGTTGGGGTAAATGTTAATCAAGAAACAATATTAACAAGAGCTTCTGAGAAACCAGGAAAAACATAACCCTCAGGACACTAATCTGATCGGTCTGAAATGTTGGTGGACTCTTTTCTACATTTACCAGTGTATGCACGTGCCCAGTGATCCTACCTGTTGGTTGCAACTGCCCCCTAGGATACGCTAGTAGCATCCCATTCTAAATATCCAGTCCAAGGTTCAGACTCTATGCAAGACTGCATTTTGGTGGCCCGCAACCAACCGTGCCTCCCCAACATCCATGCCCTTGTGTAACACTCTACCTTTGAATGTGGGCTGGGTCTTTTACTGTTTTAAGCAAAAGAATGAGGCAAAATGACTGCCAGTTCAGACTGAGGTCCTAAAAAGACTTTGCAGTGACAACATTGAAATTTACTGGAAACTATACTCATGAAAACCTGAAAAGATTAAGAAATCCGCCCCCCCCCCCCGCACCCCCACACACACCTGTTTGTGTTCTGGGAAGTGGCTTACCACAAAGAACAACCCTTCCCTGTATGACTTAGATGAAATTCTTTGTCCCCTCTCTCATAAGACTATCATAGGTGACTCCTTGATCACCTGTGATAAGGCCAAATACAGACCTTTCCCTTTTTGCCAAAACCTGTTGACAAGGCCAGGCACAAACACTTCCAACTTCCTCTATCTTATGGATGATTAGCTGAGATTAGAACAGTTTGTCCCCTTAAAATGGCTAAACACAGTTATAAACACATCCTGGCTGATTAAAACATCCCGTGATTACCGAACAATTCTCACTGATGCTAGCTGGCTGGCAAGGACCCAAAAGAGGTCCCACAAGACCAGCCAAGAGGGTCTTTGGCTTTGCATGGGATGGAAATCAAACATAAGCCAAGACAAAGTGAAAGCAGAGTTTATTGAAGACATAGAGTGCAGACAACATCTGAGAGTCTCATGAAGGAAAAAAAAAATGAGTCTCATCTTGACTTGGGGTCTGTGCTTTTACTGAGGATTGTGGTCTTGGGTACATGACTTTGCAGGCATTCAGGAACAAAGATGATGAGTATTTTTTTAATGTCTTTATTTTATTTTGAGGGACAGAGCAGAGAGCCAGCGGGGGAGGGGCAGAGAGAGAGGGAGACACAGAATCTGGGCAGGCTCCAGGCCCTGAGCTGTCAGAACAGAGCCTGACATGGGGCTCAAACCCATGGACTGTGAGATCATGACCTGAGCCAAAGTCAGATGCCTAACCAACTGAGCCACCTAGGCGCCCCCAAAGATGATGAGTATTTAAGTGTCCTCCATAAGTCATTTATGACTCCAAGGAAACCATTGAATCCTTGACCTTTACAAGGAGGACATGCATTGTCTGTACCACATGACATGTGTAGGCTGGGGGTGTAGCAAAGATAGAGGCAGCAAAAAAACCATCTTTCATGAGGTCCCTTTAGATTCCCTATCTCACAACTGTAATCCATTGGTAATGTGTCTATTCCTTTCTTTGAAAGTTCAAGGTACTTTTCTACTCCAATCTTCAAATCTGGGTACTCTCTCCTTTGCAGTAGTCTGCATAAAATCTGTTTTCCCTGTTCTGGGTTTTTTTCTTTGGTGTTTTTTTTTTTTTTTTTTTTTTTAACAAAAGCTTCCATTTTTGCTCTTTGGAGGAAGCACCAGGTAAGAAATCTGACTACTCTGAGACTACTATGATGTCAGAGGGCTAACCTAGCCATTTCTAGAGGCCAAATGGAAGAAATTTAAGACCTCTGGCTAATAGCCCTAGATGTACTCCCACTGGGCACAGCACCAGCTTGCCACACATGTCAGTGAGCCATCTTGGAAGTGGATTCTCCAGTCCGATCAAGTTGCCCCAGGGGACACCACATGGAGACAAGCTATTCTCCACCATGCCCAAATCACAGAATCGTGGGCAATTAAATAAAAGTGTTGTGTTAAACCACTCTGTTTTGTGGTAGTAATAAATAACCAGAATAGACCTATATCTCCAAATGCCTGCTAGAGACGTGTCCCAAGAGTTCCCACAGGCAACTCAAACCCAACCTGTTCCAACTGAGTTTTGCAAATCCCCTCCAAACCTGCCTTTTCTCCTGTATCCTCTACCTCTGCTGGTGTTGCATTCATCCCACACACACACCCCCATATACACACAAGGGCCCCAAAGAGAAAACCTGGGAACTTTCCCTGTCTCCTCTTTATCCTACAACATTCAGTCACCAAGTAATGGGCTTTCTTTCCCTAGCCCCAATCACTTTTCACTTCCAATCCTCTTCATTGCTCTCCTGAACTACTGAGGATTAGTCAGGGAAAAGTCAAACCCGTACCCAGATTACTTGAGAGCTTTATTGTCAGCCAGGGAGTGAGGAGACTTGGAAAACTGGTCCAGTTGTCTCCCATCATCTGTGTTGGGTGGTTTCAGGCTGGGAGGCCCAGCTGGCATTTTGGAGAACCACAGAATGACTCCATGATTTAGGCCACAGCAGTAGCTCTAGGGATTAAACTTCTCTCTGGCTCTTCACATCCTTAATCTGCAAAAGAAAACCTGAAGGGTCCATCAGTCTCCAGTTGCTACAGAGTACCCTGACAGGGCTGAGACTGGCCTGCAATCTAATCTAGGAAAGAGAAACTAAAGTAATAAAGCTGATGATTAATAACTCCATAAAATATAAACATTGTATGAAAATTCATTTTGAGTTATGCTACTTATAATACAATTCCTATTTTAAGGTAGAAACATTAAATTTGAATCAGCATCAGCATTCTTAGAAAAAATAGCAATTGAGACGCGCTCAATTTTGCTGCAACTTGGTTCCCTGCTTTGGCATCTGTGTGCATTCTCTGTCTCAAGACATGGCAGAAAATGAAGCGTGCACACACACACACACACACACACACACACACACACAGAAATGCAGCTGTTCTCTGGGAAAGGTAGAGGCCCTCTCCTAGGCCTCTGTCTCTGGGGACACTCAGCATGGACCCTTTTGGCCAGGCCAACATCTGCATCCCCTCTCCTGGCACTTTTCTCTTCCAGTCCACTCAACTCATCTAGGTAAATAGCCACATTCATGTCTTGAACTGCCATAGAGACTTAGACTAACACAATAACAAGATACACATTCTGAAACATGGCAGTGAGAAGGGAATGGTAAGCATGGGCTGTGTGCGGAACTGGTATTAGGAATCATCTCCTCCCGTGGTAGTCAGTGCCCCATGAAGCATCCTGGGGAACAACTTGCTCAGATCTCCTGCCATAAGGAGCGTAGTTGGCTTTCAGCCTTGGCCATTGCGGTGCCAGGTCCACCACTGTATTTATGGTGAGATCGTATTTTCCCCTGGGCTGCTCCCAGTTAGTGATTGAGCACAGAAGGGGTATTAGTGGAGACCCATTCTTAAGGGATGCAGGATTTCTATAATGGCAGCTTTGGCTCAAGGATTCCCCATATGATTGGTCAAAACTTTCTTAAGGGGCACCTGCGTGGCTCAGTCAGTTAAATGTACGACTTCAGCTCAGGTCATGATCTCACCGCTCATGAGTTCAAGCCCCACAGTGGGCTCTGTGCTGACACCTTGGAGCCTGGAGCCTGCTTCATCTTCTGTGTCTCCCTCTCTCTCTGCCCTCTTCCTGTTTACACACTGTCTCTCTCTCTTTCTCTCTCAAAAAATAAATAAACATTTAAAAAAAGTTTAAAAAGCAACTTTCTTAAGACTGCCTGCAGTCTCAAGATTTTCTTGGTCAATCTACCTTCCTTCCCCCTTAGCTTTTACAGTTGTCAGCCCTACATTGTGGTCTGAAAGCTCTCTCTAGCCCAGACACTTCCTTCCCTCTAGCCTTCACTGGTCATTCTCCCAATAAAACTTTTGTGCATCCAATCCCATTATGGTGTCTGCTTCTGTGAGGACCAAAATTGAAACCTACCTTCCATGTAGGACTTCCCTCTGGCCCATCCTCAGGCTAGAACTACAGGTGGGTGGTTATGAGTAATACCAAGAAATCTAAATTATTTAATTCTTTTGTGTCTGGTGTTTTGAGAAACCTCATCTCCTAGAGCCATCTAGTAAATGCAGCTAACCCTGGGTTGAGATAACAATAAGTTAAAGACTTGCACTGTTAAAAAAAAAATAAGAAAGATAGTTTGAGTTATTTTGACCATAGAGAGAATTAAGATTGTGATAAAGATTGTGAGACTGATAATAAAAGTTATTAGAAGTTTTGCAGGATAACAATGGCCATTTGGCTACTCTCCTTCCCATCCTGTGTTCCTGTAGCAGATAGTTTGGGAGTTGTTTGTTCCAATGCATAATAAGAATTATCTCCCACAACCCTCAGTCACCTCTCCCTTTTCCCACCTCCAACCTCAATCCAGAACCTGAAACAAGCAGAGCCAAACAACTCTTTCTGAGACAATTGAGAAGTGGGTTTAAAAGTAACAAGTTTGGGGCGCCTGGGTGGCTCAGTCGGTTAACTGTCTGGCTTTGGCTCAGGTCATGGTCTCATGGTTCGTGGGTTCGAGCCCCACGTCGGGCTGTGTGCTGACGGCTCGCTCAGAGCCTGCAACCTGCTTCAGAATCTGTATTCCCCTCTCTCTCTGACTCTCCTCTGCTCACAGTCATGCTGTCTCTCTCTGTCTCTCTCTGTCTCTCAAAAATAAATTTAAAAAAATCTAAAAAAAAAAAAAAAGTAACAAGTTTGTCTTTGGTGTGTGGCTAGAATTGTAACAGCCCCCTACTCTGTAACAGCCCCCAGGAGTAGGGGGTCTGACTGGAGGCTAGAATCCACTTTCGTTATTTACAACCAAGGAAATTTAATACAGGGAATGAGTTATACAGGTAATGGAGGAGCTGAGATACAGGTAATGGAGGAGCTGAGGACCAAACAGGCAACGGGGGAGGAGGCCCTGAGATTAGCAGCAGCAGAAGGGAACTATACCATCCCACAGCCGGAAAGACCGAGAGAAAGAGGCCATGTCCCTGGGGCCCTAGGGCTGGGCTCATCAGACAGGGTCTACGCCATGGTAATAAAGAGTCTGAGTGCTTGCATGCAGAGAAAACCACGTAAGGTAGCTTTGCTCAGAGGCATTTACAAGGTTCCCTCCTCTCCAACTGACAACCACAGGGAGAGGGCCATGGTCAATTTTCTAAAGAAGGGTCACGACTATTTGTCAAAAGGGGACAGTTTTGGCAGACCAAACAACACATGTTCACTACATTCCTTCTGTTAGTTACATAATTTCAAAATGCTCTTACCTAATGTAAAATCATTATCCATTTACTAACCCGGTGATTAAAGGGTAGGTATCAGCAGGTGCTCAACAAACTGATTAGTGATATTGGGCCTAAAGTCATTTAAACTCTCATCTCAGCCATGATAAAACAAAAATGACATTATTCTACAGAAAGCCTAACCCCCCCAAAAGTACTGAAATCAGAGACTGATTTATATGTAGTGTCTGCATACCTATGTGTAATAAACAGCTGGCTCCTCCTCCCATCCGCATTTCTTTTTCTCTTTCTTTCATTGGAATTGACTTTTAGCTGGACACATGGCCCTCTCTGGAGACAATATTTCCCATTCTGCCTTGTGGCTGGGTACAGCCATGTAACTTTGTTTTCGTCTATGAAGTGTAAGAAGGTGCATTGTGGACATTTTCCACGTTATTTACTGAAAAGCAAATTGCTTGCTCTCCACTGCCTGGTTTTTATTCCTGCCACCTGCAACACAGAGGCGGTAGAGCATGGTGGCTGGCGGGATGGGAGGACACCAGGCCCCTTCGTGGAGAGCTGCCTCCCAACCCAACACATTTAAAAGATAGAGAAATAAATTTTGACAAATTAATTAATTGATTTTAAATCCAAGTTAGTTAATCTACAGAGTAGGATTGGTTTCAGGAGTAGAATTTAGTGATTCATCACTTACATACAGCAGCCAGGGCTCATCCCAACAAGTGCCCTCCTTAATGCGCATCACCCATTTAGCCTATCCCCCCACCAACCTTCTCTCCAGCAACCCTCAGTTTCCTCTCTATATTTGAGTCTCCTATAGTTTGCCTCCCTCTCTGTTTTAATTTTATTTTATTTTTCCTTCCCTTCCTCTATGTTAATTTTGTTTCTTAAATTCTACGTGAGTGAAATTATGATATTTATCTTTCTCTGACTGACATATTTCACTTAGCCCAATACACTCTAGTTTCAGGGTGCCTCAGGATGGCTCACTCAGTTAGGTGTCCAGCTCTTGATTTCAGCTTGCTCATGATCTCAGGGTTTGTGAGTTCAAGGTCTGCTGTCTGTGTGGAGCCTCCTTGGAATTCTCTCTCTCCATCTCTCTCTCTCTCTCTCTCTCTCTCTCTCTGCCCTTCTCTCCCTCTCTTTCAAAATAAATAAATAAACATTTAAAAAATAAAATAATACATGGTAGTTCCATCCATGTTGTTTCAAATGGCAAGATTTTATTATTTTTTGACCACTGAGTAATATTCCATAGTGTGTATGTATGTTTGTATGTATATATGCATATATATGGTATGTGTGTGTGTGTATCACATATTCTTTACCCATTCATAAGTCAATGTACATTTGAACTAGTTCCATAATTTGGTTATTGTTGATAGTGTTGGTATAAACACTGGAATGCACGTGCCCCTTCAAATCAGCCTTTTTTATCCTTTAGATAAATACCTGGTATTGCAATTGCTGAGTCATAGAGTAGTTCTATTTTTAAAATTTTGAGGAACTTCCATACTGTTTTCCAGAGTGGTTGCAGCAGTTTGCATGCCCACCAACAGTGTAAAAGTGTTCCCCTTCCTCTGCATCCTCACCAACATTTGTTTTTCCAGAGTTGTTCATTTTAGCCATTCTGATAAGTGTGAAATGGTGTCTCATCCTGGTTTTGATTTGTATTTCCCTAATGATGAGTAATGTTGAGCATCTTTTCATGTGTCTGTTCATGTCTTCTGACCATTTCTTCACTAGATTATTTGTTTTATGAATGTTGAGTTTGATAAGTTCTTTATAGATTTTGGATATGAGCCCTTTATTTCATATGTCATTTCCAATTTTTTGTTCCATTTTGTTGGTTGCCCTTTAGTTTTGTTGATTGTTTCCTTCACTTTGCAGAAGCTTTTTATCTTGATGAGGTCCCGATAGTCCAGTTTTGCTTTTATTTCCCTTGCCTTCAGAGACATGTCTAGTAAGTTGTGGGGCACCTACGTGACTCAGTTGGTTGCATGTGAGACTTCAGCTGAAGTCATGATCTCACATTTCATGGGTACGAGCCTGGAACCTGCTGCAGATTCTGTGTCTCCCTCTCTCTCTGCCCCTTTCCTGCTGTCTCTCTCTATCTCTATCTCTCTCTTTCTCTTAAAAAATAAATAAACATTAAAAAAATAAAAAAAAAGAAGTTGCTGCGGCCAAGGTCAAAGAGGTTGGTGCCTGTTTTCTCCTGTAGGATTTTGATGGTTTCCTATCTTATATTTAAGCCTTTCATCCATTTTGAATTTATTTTTGTGTGTGGTGTGAGAAAGTAGTCCAGTTTCATTCTTCTGCATGTCACTGTCAAGTTTTCCCAACACCATTTGCTGAAGAGACTGTCTTTTTTCCACTGGATATTATTTCCTGTTTTGTCAAAAATTAGTTGGCCATACATTTGTGGGGATCCATTTCTGGGTTTCCTATTCTGTTCCATTAATCTGTGTGTCTATCTTGTGCCAGTATTGTACGGTCTAGGTGATTGCAGCTTTGTAATACAGCTTGAAGTCCAGAATTTTGAAGCCTCCAGCTTTGGTTTTCTTCTTCAACATTACTTTGGCTATTTAGAGTCTTTTATGGTTCTACACAAGTTGTAAAATTGTTTGTTCTAGCTCTGGTGAAAAATGGTGGTATTATTTTCATAGGGATTACCTTGAATATGTAGATTGCTTTGGATAGTATCAATATTTTAACAATATTTGTTCTTCCAATCCATGAGCATGGAATGTTTTTCCATTTCTTTGTATATTCTTCCATTTCTTTCATAAGCTTTCTATAGTTTTCAGTTTACCTGTTTGGTTAGGTTTATTCTTAGGTATCTTATGGCTTTGGTGCAATCGTAAATGGGACTGATTCCTTGATTTCTCCTTATGCTGCTTCATTATTTGTGTATAGAAATGCAACCAATTTCTGTACATTGATTTTATGTACTGCAACTTTGCTGACTTTGTGTATTAGTTCTAGGTGTTTTTGTGGAGTCTTTATTTAAATCACTGAGGTTTCTTTTCTCTTCTTTAAGCTGCATATCCTCTACCCTACCTGACACAATATGTAAGGTATTATATTCTAAGTTAATATGTGAAGAATCTCATGAAAGACTGTATAGATCAATTTTTTAAACATAAGTAGATAAATACACTTGCCCAGAAGAAATAATATCCACATTTATGGATATATGAAGGTTATCAAATATTTTGACATTGTAAGGCCCATTTGTCCATCAGTATGCTACTTATTCTCACCAGAGCATCATGCTCAAAGTTGCCCTTAAATATCTTAGAGCTGTCAGAGATATTAGAAAACAGTATAGAGTAGTGGTTAAGTGGATAGAACCAGGACTAGAATTGCCCAAGTTCAAATCCCAGTTTCCCCTTACTTGTGAATGATACAATCCCAAGCAAGTTATTTAAACTCTGTGGCTTCAATTTCATCTGTGAGATGAATAATAGCCTTTAATTTATCAGGTTGTTGTGAACATTAATTGAGATAATCCACTATTAATTAAGATGTTTAAGCACATAGTAATCATTCAATTAAAACTTATATACTGTCTTTATATTATTTTATATCTGGAGTCTTGATCAGAAGAGTGTATCTGCAGTCTATAGAAAGAGCAAATTATTTTAGATATAGCAATAATGATTGGGATTCATTGTTTGCACACACAAATTAGTAAATTCTAGACTTGACTTTGGGCATCAAAAAGACAGAGGTATTTTTGTTGTACTGCCCAAGCATCTATGACATACTCACTAATATACCTAAATGACAATGCACTAAAAGTAATGTCTCTTAGCTTTATTATTCTAAAGCATCCTATCTCAAAACATTACCCGATAAAAAGAAAGAACTCATAGAAAGCAGATAATCAGTGTTGATTTTTAACAATTCTGTAGAAGGACAATGGAGTCATGATCACAATTATGTAAAGCCATTTCTTTGAAGCTTTTATTCTCTGTGATAGCAATTATTTCCATTGGATTACTTATTCTTGGTCAGGTGCGTACAGATGGTTCCTTAGTAAACACCTTTCAACAGTGATTTTATAGTGTCTGCATTCCATATGAGACCCTCACATTTTTTCCAGGTGCAGGCTTAAAATGTTGTGCCAAGAAAAGTGTAAATAAGCAACATGGCTTATACCATTTAGTTCATATCCTTGTTAGGTTTGTCTCATTGTGTTATGACCAGCTGCTTGAATGTCTGACATCCCCTGGACTGTGACTTCCTCAGTAAGCAGTATCATCTCTGTATACACAGTAGTTTAAGAAGTGCTTAGCATCTGGTAGGCATTCAATAAATGTTGGATGTGAATAAAAGTAGATATGCATCACATTTTGGAAATCATCAACTGCTACATGATCGAACAGTATTTTATTTATCTATTGCGCTGTAACCAACCACCACAAATTAGCAGCTTAAAGCAACATCCATTTATAATCTCACAGCTTCTGCAGGTCCTGCATTTAAGCATGGTTTACCTAAATTGTCTGCTTCAGTATTATTGGGGGCTATTCTAGAGTCTATTCACCACATAAATTAGATATAAGTACTTAGTCCACTCAAACTTGGTTGGATTCACATGCTAATTCATGAGAATGTCCAGATGTTTGCTCAAATGTGTTAATGATCCAGACACATGAATGTAAGAGGAAGACAGTCTTACACAGAGGTCTTACAATTCAAATGGACGAGTCATAACTCACCAACAGAAAATAGTTTAACCCCAAAATCATCGGACAGTTTTGTTAGGATGATTGCCCATCTAGAAGTCCTTTAACTGGTGATTGAAATATGAACATTGAAGGTATGCAATGTCTCTGCTAGCTCAGGAATTCAGAGCAGAAACATCTCATGTGGTCTTTGGCATACATCAGTTGATTTGAACCATCTGAATAGCCAGCCAAAAGCACTAAGCCTGCAGACAGGGCAACAAATGCATGAGAACCATCAATAATGGGAGAGGTATTAATTAGCTATTGTTACAACAATGGTGCATAACAAACAACTCCAATATCTCAATGACTCACAGAAGCATTTATTTTTCTCATTCAGGGATTGCAGATTGGCTATGGCTCACATAATCTCATTTGGGCTTGGCTGGGCCAACCTGGGCTAGGCTGGACTCCAGGCTTTGGACTGGGCTCAGGTCTGTTCCACATGCCTTCTTCATTCTGGGACTAAAGCTACACAGGGGGTAGGTGACAGAAGTACAAGAGAAGCAAGTAGAAACATTAAATAATTTTCTTAAGACTCTGGCTCAAAACTGGCATTCTATTACTTCTGCCCACATTCTATTGGCTAAAGAAAATCATATGGCCAAGTTCAATATCAATATGATGTGGAGCTATACTCTGCTTACTTTAGTGGGAAGCAATGCAGAGTCCCACGACAGAGAACACGGTGAGTAATTTCAGTATAAAGAGAGACTAAAACATGTGGTGTGATAAGCAAAGGGAAGCACAAAGTAGCAACCTTAGGAGCTGGTCAGGTTGCTTGTGACACTGTAATGGGCTCCCAACTGCTGCTTTAAAAGAACAAGGCACAAGATCATGTAACTAACAATTCAGGCCATGCATCGGTACAACACTATCCTCCCTTGATATGTAATCCTCTATAAAATACAAAATCTACATTATGGTAATATAATAAAGGTAAAGATTTTACAAGCACAAGGGCCTTAAAAATTATAGTTCCCATGGCAAATATAACATAGCTTTTTGTGCCCATATACTGTAAAGACAGAAGTCCTAACTATAAACAGTAATGGGAAATCATGCATATTCAGGGATGTGGGTGATGAAAGAGTTATGGGTTCAGTTAGAAAAATTACTTTGGGAATTTTATCTTACAGATGAAGCCTCAAGTAATGTAAAGCATAATACAACCGAATGTTTAATAGGTGGCTGAATAAAGTAATTTTCATTCAGAAAGGCCACAATGTTGGAATCCAAATAAACAGGAACACATTTTCTTAGAGGTATTATGGATAGTGCCAATATTTTACTCCTGTGTTTTTGTTTCAAATTCCAGTAGTTGTCTTTAACTGATGGTTCTTTGTTGGGGTCTATTTCCTCACAAATGAGTCACCTCATGAACCTGGCAAACTGACATATTATGTTTCTGTTTAGTTTTTAACTCACAGACCCTCCAAAGATTGTATGTTTCTAACTATTATTTACCTGGACAGTTAAAATGAATTAACATGAAATTATTTGAAGCTTGCCATTTAACTTGGCTTATCTGAAGGACATTAGTTGCTATATCCTATATTTAATTAATTAATAGATATCAAATTTAATTTAAGTTACATAGAAACACCAGAAGTTGAAACACTAATCTATCAAAAATACTTAAAGAACATGATGCTATTCCTTCCAATATAATGCTCTTCCTTCCAAATTCTGTAGTGTCATAATAAGTGTCACATATGCAGCCAACTCCTGATATCCAATTATCAATTCATTTATGTATGCCTTAAGACATGAACAGATGCATTCCTGAAAAGCTGGAGGAGAGCTGAATTCCATATATCAGACTATTCTCTCATCTAACTTCTATATCTTATGTTAAAATATTGAGAGGTATATTCCTAGGGCAACGTCTTTAAAAGCAAGTCTATGATTTGGGCTCACAAAGAGACTGTCTAGAGATGTCTGACAGGCTGCCTTACAGTTTCCCGTTAAAATGCCCATAAAGGTACAGAAAAGGAGAAAGACTGCCAATGGCATTGTGGACTTAAAATGAGGTAGGAACAGTTGCTCAAGTCCAGGTAGAATTTCCAAACTGTCTTATTGATGATGATGATGATGATGATGATGATGATGATGATGATAGACATACTCTTAAACTACTTTCTATAAGTTCTTCCCTCTGAAACAGAACATGACAGGTGACATCAAAAACCAGGAAAAAATTTTGGCACCCCTCCATCTGCATTTAACTCTGACATTCAGATATTTTGCTGACCTAGCAACTGAGCCAATGAGCACTGCAGTTCTATCACTCACCTTCTCTTTACCCACTAATCTCAGTATCACCTATCTCTCCACGCATTCAGAAACAACGCCCGGAAGCAATATGGCCGAAGGAGGGGCACGTGAACAGAGACAAGTTAAATGTGGGATTTTTAGTTAACTTAATGAAAAGTGCTAAAAGTGGGATAGAGGCAGAAAGGGCATAAGGAAGACTGCCTTCTGGGTGAATAGATCTTGCCCATAGGTATAGTCTTCAAATAAGAATTGCAAACTGCCGAGCCAGAGAAACCGATGTTAAAGGCAAGAGAAAAATGCAACATCAGACCAGGAGACATACGTTAATGTATTAGAGCAACATTTCTCAATGGCAGCCTATTAGTTTGGGAGAAATGATTCTTTTTTTGTGCAGGCCATATGGCTTCACTGACCCTTGGGGACTGATTCAAGCCATGCCCCCTGTATTCCAGTTATTAATATCATGTAACAAACTCCCCCAAACTTGGTGGCATAGAACAAGAATCATTTTGTTATGCTCACAGATTCTGTGGGTCAGGAATTGGACAGGGCACAGCCAGGATGACTTTTCCATTCTTCACCCCATCTGGGCCTCAGCAGGGAAGACTCCAAGGCTAGGAGGCAAGTGGGTGGCTGGGGGCTGGAATCTCCTTCAGTTACGTATCTAGCATATAGGCTGGGAGGACTGGGAGACTGGGACTAGTCATCAGAGCACCTGCATGAGGCCTCTCATGGTTTGGCTTCATCACTACTTGGTAGACTGAAGATATTTAGACTTCTGCGAGGCAATTCAGGGCTCTGAGTGTGATGAGTGCTCGTGGGAAAAAGGTAAAAGTGGCATAGCACTTTTTTGACTTTACCTAGAAAGTCATACAGGGTCACTTCTGTTTGCTGTAATCACAAGTGAGTCTAAACCTACCCAGATTTGAGGTCAAAGGCATGACCCACTGAAAAAGGACCCAAATGTCAAGGGAGATACTTTGTCATTTTTGGGAAATAGAATGCACCTGACATTGAGGCAATCTGTATTCATTTCTATGACCGCCACAACAGATTCAGTCTCTTAAACAACACAAGTGATCATTTTCTCATTCAGTATTCCAGAAATTTGACACAGATTTCACCAAATTAAATCAAGGTGTCAGCAGACTGCATTCCAATCTGGAGGCTCTAGGGGAGAGTCTGTCTCCTGTTTATTTGGGTTCTTGGCAGAATGCATTCCTCAAGTTTGTGGAGCTGAGGTCTTCATTTTCTTGCCCACTGTTAGCTGAAGACTCCTGCCAGTTTCTGTAAGTCGCCCACATTCCTTGGCTGGTGGTCCCCTTGCTCCATCTTCAAAGCTGGTAACAACAGATCAAGTCTTTCCCATGTAACACTCCTCTGACCCTTCTATCCTCACAACCCTCTGACCACAGCCTGGAAAGGTAGAAAGGTCTCTGCTTTAAAGATTCATGACTAGATTGGGCGCACCTAGATGGCTAATCTCTCCATCTCAGTATCCATAATCTTAGTCACATCTGTTCCTCTTGTATCCACAAATTCCAAAGATTAGGGCATGGTCATCTTCAGCAGGAGTGTTATTCTGCCTACCTACCACACAGTAAGATGCCTACCCACAATTCAAAACTCTCCTCTTGAATGGTGTCATCCCTGGTTAGCATGCATTGTGTGAGGGATTTTGCACATTAATTTGATCTTCAGGTTTGCATTTGAGAATGGTCAAGGATGTTTGCTCGTCTATGAGTTCAAACAATAGTGCACATTCATTCCTGGTAGAAGCTTTTAATATGCCAAGATTAAAACTATATTTCCTTAGGAACTATCTTCAACAATAGCCAAATAATTTTTTTAATTAAAACAATTTTTTTTTTTTGAGAAAGAGACAGAGTACAAGTGGGGGAGAGGCAAAGAGACAGGGAGGCAAAGAATCTGAAGCAGGCTCTGGCTCTGAGCTGTCAGCACAGATCCAGATGCAGGGCTTGAACTCATGACCTAAGCCGAAGTCAGATACTTAACCCACTGAACCACCCAGGTGCCCCCAAATAATTCTTAATAATAACATACTATAGCACTATTTCTTAAAACTGTCATTTAACATTCACTCCTTTGGGAAAATTGGGTAAATTATTGGTAGTCAAAATAAGGATGGGGACTGAAATAGATTAATTTAGGTTGCCATCTCACAGAATATCAAGATGATTTTTAGGCAGATTAAAAAATTCAAAACATTCTTATCTGACAATTAATTTGTCCTGAGGAAGGGCATTCTAAGCATAAAAACAGCTTAAATTACAATAGATTAGCAGATTTAACTCCAATAACATTTAAATTTTCTGTAAATCATAAAATATTTTTTAATGATTTTTTTTGTCTTTATTTTTTTAGAACCTAAAACTTTAGGTTCACAGCAAAATTGAGGGGAAGATGCAGAGATTTTCCATATATCCTCTACACCTCTACATGTACAGCCTACCCCATTATCAATATCTCCCACCAGAGGGGTACATTTATTACAGTTGATGAAACTACATTGACACATCATTATCATCCAAAGACCATAGCTTACATTATAGTTCACTCTTGGTATTGTCCATCCTATGGGTTTGGACAAACGTATAATGACATGTATCCATCATTATGTTATCTTACAGGTATTTTCACTGCCCTAAAAATCCTTTGTCTTCCACCCATTCATCCCTCCCTTCCACACTCCCGTCACTGGTAACTATGACTCTTTTTGCTCTCTCCATAGTTTTGACTTTTAAGAAGTACAAAGGGCCATTAAACTTATGAAAAATGCAAATTAAAGAAAAACAAAAATTGTAATTTCTCTTCAGTCTCAAAAATAAACTAAGACTAATAAAAGGAAATACGCTAGAATTATTGGATCCAAAGGTGTGAACTTACATAAATTTCCTTTTTTTTTTTTTTTTGGAAAGGTACTATTTTATTTAATTTTTTTATATAGTTTATTACCAAGCTGGTTTCCATATAACACCCAGTGTTCTTCCCCACAAGTGCCCTCCTCCATGATCATCACCCCCTTTCCTTTCCCCCTCCTCCTTCACTCCTCAGTTCTTTTTCAGTATTCAAGAGTCTCTCATGATTTGCTTCCCTCCCTCTCCCTCTTTTTCCCCCTTCCCCTCCCCCGTGGTTTTCTGTCAGGTTTCTCCTGTTAGTCCTATGAGTGAAAACATATGGTATCTGTCCTTCTCTGCCTGACTTATTTCACTTAGCATGACACCTTCAAGTCTTTCTTATTGCCATATAGTACTCCATTGTACATATATAAACCACATCTTCTTGATCCATTCATTAGTGAATAGGTTCTTTCCATGATTTGGCTATAGTTGAGTGTGCCACTGTGAGCATTGGGGTACATATGCCCCTATGCATCAGCACTTCTGTATCCCTTGGATAAATACCCAGCCCTGCTATTGCTGGGTCATAGCGGAGTTCTACTGATAGTTTTTTTAGGAACCTCCACACTGTTTTCCAGAGCAGCTGTACCGGTTTACATTCCCACCAACAATGTAGCAGGGTGCCCGTTTCTCCACATTCTCGCCAGCATCTATAGTCTCTTGATTTGTTCATTTTAGTCACTCTGACTGGCTTGATAAATTTCTTAATACCTACTGCCAAATTACTTGCAAGTTTCCAGTAATTTGGCAATATACATAAGAGATTTGTATAAATTCACACCCTTGGACCCAGTAATTCTATTTCTGGCTACCTATCCAAAAGAAATTAATCAGCTATGCAGATAATGATTTTGTAGAGAGATGTTTACCAGACGATTATAATATATGAATTGGAAATAACAAATGTAAAATAGTAGAGTCATGATTAAAGAGATATAATACATCTGTGAAATGGAATATTATGCAGACATTACAAAGAATTTTAATAACTTGCAAAAATCACCAACAATACAATGTGGTATTGCAAATGGAAAAGGGATACAAAATTATATGCAGTATGATCCCAAATGGCTTTAAAAAAATCATTTGTAGCTATATCTATTCTGCACAGCCCTCATAATACAGCAGACAAACTAGGAGAAACCCACAAAATCTTTACAGTCATTATCTCTTGGTTGATAGCTTAGAGACAATTTTGACGTTCTTCTTTATTCTTTTTTTATACTTTCCAAATTTTCCACAGTGAACATATATTATTTTTATAATCAAGTATTATTTTTATAGTCAGAAAAAAGAGAGACATTTTAAGATCCGCTCTTCTCTGTCAGAACAGAGCATTCCATCATCAGGTTATTGTGCGGCAAGTTAAAATCTGGGGCTTGCACTTTCTTTCATCCTTGATGATGGTTGATAGAAGCTGCTTTATTTCATTTTAGGATACTCTAGACTCCCAAATTAGGTTTCTTCATGGCTGCTCTCGGGAGTGAAAAGCTTGTAAAAGATTAAAACAGCCACGTTATTTGTAATAGCCAAAAGGTAGGAATAACTCAATTGTACATCTATGGAAGAACAGATAAATAAGTTGTAGTAATAGATACGTTGGAATAGTATTCAGCCTTAAAGAGGAGGGAAATTCTAACACATGCTACAACATGGATGAACCTTGAAGATATTATGCTAAGTGAAGTCAGCCAGTCACAAAAAGACGGACACTGAAAGGCTCCATTTCTATGAGGAACCTCAGGTAGTTACATTGATAGAGACAGAAAGTGGAACGGTGATTCCTGGGGGCTGGGGAGAGGGGAAAGTGAGGAGTTCTTGTTTCGTGGGCATAGAGTTTCAGTTTTGCAACATGAAAGAGTTCTGAAGATGGCACAACAATGAGAATGTACCTAATGTATCTAAAAAATTAGAATTAAAAAAGAATTAGATGGCAAATTTTATGTTAAGTATATTTTACTACAATAAAAAAGGACTAAAACAGAAGGAGAAAGAGAAATGACCCAAAGGAAGTACAGGAAGCTCTATGCAGCCCCGGCAAGGTGTATTGCACCACTTGCATAACCTGTGAACTGGACCACTGGGACTTCACCTTTGATTACTGCAAGTCTTCGTTTACTAAATCTGTTCCCTGCTTTATTAATTCTGTGAGATGGAAACGCTGCATATCAACTTGTCATCAATTAATGGATACTTGAATAATCTGTAGCACACCCATGTGGAAATAAGCTTTCTCAAAGCCGCCTCCTTTTAAGGGCTCTTAATCTGGACATCACTACTGTGAAGTGGTCCATGAATGGGTGTGAGGGTGGGTCTTTATTTCCATGCAAAATTCTGTGTGTGGCTGAATATGCTTAGTTTTATAAAAGAAGTCCCTTTGCTTTTACCAGACTTTCAAGAGGGCTCCAAAGTTGAGAACCCCTGTTACAAGTATTCCCTACATGATTAAGTCTGCTAAATTTCACTGCCCACATACTTTGGATATCTCTCAAACAACATCTAAAAACTTTCCCTAAGTCAGGGTTTTGTGGATATAACAGAGTTAATGTGATTGACCCTTCACTCTTGGAAGTTCATGATGTATATAACTTCCTTCATCTCTAGCTTGAGCATGAGTGCATAGAACAAACAAAAGTGGTCTAAGTTTTAGACTAGGACATTCTAGATTCTTCTGTTTTCTGTCTATTCAAGGTAATTTTTTGTGTCCTAAACTATTCTCGTCTTGCTTGGATTTGTGCTGGTGTGTAGATTTTTTAATTATTAAGATCTTCATTTATGAATTTTTCTCTATCTTTGCCTTTTGTTTTTGCTAGATGATCACATTCAAAAATGGTATTTTAAAATTCCTTGGCAATGAACCACAATTAGAAATGTATTTTATAGTAATCCATTACATATATACTCTCACATACATATATAAGGAACAAAAATGTCTCAAAATAATACGCTGACTGCATGTGAGACACTGATCTTTTCTTTTCTATTCTATCCCACTTAACTCCACTCCTTGTTATTCTACTTTAGCTAGGAAAAGAGTTGCTACTTGTGACCTAGATCATTGGTTCTCAAATATGGCTTAATTTGCACATTAAGATCGCTTAGGGATCTTTAAAAATACTGATACCCAGCTTCATCCTTCTCTGCCCCCTCCAATTGCTAACCCCAAAGATTGTGAAATAATTGGCTTATAGAAGGACCTGGGCACTGGAATTTAAAAAAAGCAACCTCTATGATTCTGATGTGAAGCCAAGGTTGAGAAATGGACTTAAATGGATTCCACTATCCTTGTTAAGTTTCATCCCTCAATTTGAAAAGCACTGTTTGAAATGGCCTCTTCAATTATTGTTTGATACTTTAACAATTTGAAAATATTTTTATTTCATTTCTTTTTAAAAATAATATGTATTATCTCTTTGTTATTTATTCAAATGCACCCTACAAAAATTGAGGCTTTCATTTGACTGCTGTACCTCTGTACTTGGGTAAGCCACTTTCGATCATTTCCAGCGTGGGGACTGGACCAGTTCTACTCAAGCTTTCATCTCAGATTTTAACATGCATCCAAATCACCTGGGATCCTTGCTATAATAAAGATTCTGATTCAGTACATCTGGGATGGGGCTTGAAATCTGCATTTCTAATGAATTCCCAGGTAAAGGTGATACTGCTGGCCCATGGACTATTCTTTGAGTAGCCAGGTACTAGACCAAAATGCCTCAACTCACCTTTCTAATTAGATCCTTCTCTGTCCTCTGGCTATCTGGTTCTGTCTTCTTTCTCTTAGTTATTCACAGTTATTCACACAAACCCTGATGAAGCTAATGGTATTTTATTTCCTTCCCCCAGATACGACAAGTCATCTCCTGATTGGGGCTCAAGATGAGAGGGAATCCTGTCCCCAACACCAAATGAACAGACGTGTGAACATTATGAACCTTACATGTCAGACCAGTAAACACTCACTTTACTATTGTAGTTTGAGTGGCTTTCCCTGATTTATGTCCTATACTGTGCAGGTGGCACGTGTGTGTGTGTGTGTGTGTGTGTGTGTACCCCCTTGTAATACAATAAGTTTCCACATTGTAAGCATTCTTTCCAATTGTTGAAACTGAGCAATGCTTTCATAGCAAGATATGAATTTAGCATGTAAAGATATTTGTAAATTGGTCCCTTACTAGTGCATAAGCACTTTGAGGTCAGGGACTATGCCTTACTCATCCTTGTATCATCAAAGAGCCTACTGGACACTCCATGAATATTTGCTGAATTGAAGAGTGGTAATATTAGTTGTTAATCACCATGATAGTGCTCAGTGGAACCACCTCAAATCTCGAAGGCTGAAATGAATTGGCATTTCTTTGGCTCGTCAGTCTGGATCATCTGATGATGTGTCAGATGGTGGGCTCACTATTGCCATGTGACAGGAGTGACTCTCATCCACCAGCAGGCTAGCCCACTCATTTTCTCAAGTGGTGGCAGAAGCACAGGAACACAGGTTGAGGCAAGAAAGTGCTTTTCAAGCAGCTGCTTGCACATGTTTAATAATATCCCACTGGCCCCAACAAATTACCTGACCAACCCAGAGTCCGACTGAGAGGGCACTGCAGAGTGATAGGACAAAGGACGGGAAAGAATTGGAGCCATTTTTGCTATTAATCTTCCACAGTGGTTTCCCTGTCCTCCTTCATCTTCATGATTTCACCACCCAAGTCTAGAATTTCTGCAGTATGTGGGAAACACGATAATGATGCTGAAGTCCTTCCTGATTTTAATTTTGAAACCACTAGTTAGTTCTGCCATAATAGAGGCTTGATCTGAAGTGATTTAGTTGGAGACATGAAGACCCTGATTTTTACTGGAGTGCAGCCTGGATTTCATTATAGTCCATTCTCATGTCAGGTGTATCAGCCACAATCCTACCCACCTGCTGGTGCGCCATCCTTCCAGGCACGGGGCCAACATTCAGGGAAGCAGACAGCCATGTGTTTTAATCAGCATCTGTATCTTGATTTTTTTGGGTTGCTCTTTGAGCCATGTTAAACAAAAACATAAAAATTACCTTAAAAGCACCTTGATGAAAAGACACTGTTACCAACTTCCTCATCAGAGGGGAGGAAAATACGGAACGTGAGGGTAAGTGGCCAACAGCACTGAATTCACTGAACCCCAAATGAAAAACCTGATAAATGTCTAGTTTAACAAAACGATCATAAAGAAACCATTGATTGTAATAACAAGAAAAACTAAATAACCAATGACATTCTCGGTGTCCCCTTACTCATCTACCACGAGGAGATATATTACAGGAAACATATGCACATAATGGAGAGGCAAATAGAATTGCTTAAAAAGAGATACTCAACTGACAGCAATAAAATTTAGACCAAAAATCAAAAAACTATTAAGCCCAGCAGTTACATTGATTAGAGCACTATTTTCTTATTTGGTTAGTCCTAGGAGGACCATTGAGTTGCTATTTTGTTTAAGCTGGTGGAAAGGTAAACTAATCTCGTTTAATGGGCAGAAGATGCAGAAGCTGTGCTTTCTCTCTACGTTGAAAGGGACGTATCGGGGGGAGCGGGGATGGAGTTAAAGCTTCAGTGAGATTATTGAGTTCAATACATTATTTATTTCCCGGAAAGTCAGAGACTTGTAGAGATACACACCTCAGCTCTGTGGAAAACATATTCAGCTGAGCTCCAAGTAAAACTGTGAAGTAGGTCAGATTTGCCAGATCCCAGTCTCAGCCTTTTCCTCTAGGAGGCATACCACCGCAGACCACCATTCAGCATCGTAAATGGACTCTGGTTTTTCTCCCTATCTCAAAGACCTAAGCTCATTTGCATGTCAGTATTAATGATGGCAAACGAGTCAAAGCAATTTTTTTCGCCCCAAAGGGGAATAAAGTTCCCAAAGAAAGATTTTTATTGGTGAACATGTAATATCATTTCCACACCTAAAATGATATCAAAGCAGCTGTCCTTTTACAAGGCAGGACCTTAATCTGTTTATGTATGGCATATGAAGTCCTCTGACGGCTTCCTTCTTCTAAAATCTCACTCAAAGTACAACAAAGAATAAACCTAACTGGCAAAACCTGTAAGAAAGGAGACAATGGCAAATGAAGATTGTTAATATTTCAGAAGACTGACAGCAGATGGCCTCATGGTAACTGACTTGTTTCAGCTTTCTCTGCTCTGCTGGGTTTTTGTGGGAAAGTGGAAATGGTAGTGTGGAGGAGATGGGGAGTGTCAAGATGATACAGAACACATCAGATAGTCAGGTGCAGTGGCTTTGTGTCATAGTTGAGAAACCATAGCCTAGGAAACTCCAGTCTTCTATAATCTTTTCTTTCATGCCTCTTGCAAGCCAACTGTTCCAACATTTGCCTTGGTGGGGGGAAAAGGGGTGTAGGGGGAAAGGGGAAGAGTATCTTTGTTCTACTGGACGACAAACAAACTTCCTTCTGCTTCAGAGAGAGACACCATCTCTACCTTCTGAGGCTATTTGTTATATAAATTGTCTTGCAAGAAAATAGTGGATAACAAAATTATCAGTGCTCCTGCTCATAAGACATGCAGAAATGCAAGAGATCCAGGAAGACTTGCCTCCCAATCTGTCTTCCAAGGTCATGAGACTCATCTGATTCTTCTGATAACAAAAATATGCCTTAACCACTTTAGCAGTGAACTAGTCCTTATGGTCCCATAGAGTTTCAACTACAAATTGTGAAAGGATACACAACTACCGTGTGAGTTATTTGCCTATTTTTCTGAGCTCCAAGTCTCCTTACTTACAGGCTGCCCTGTGATGTTGGGACTGGGACTCCAAAAATGACTTTTTCCAGATATATTCTACTGATAGTAAGCATTGATAGGAGGTTCGAAGCCATGAGAAGGGGGGTAATGGGCCCTCTCCTGGTTTTCAAATCAGGTTTGTCTGCCTCCAGCAGGAGAGGACAGGTGGCCGTTAAAAAAGCAGCCTCACCACACTCCCTCTTCCTACCCAATCAAGCACCTGTCCTAGCACCTGCCATACTATCCCCAGAATCTTACTGCCATTATCTTCCAACCCTGTCTCCTTGATCTTCTAGCACCCAACCCACATGGTTATGGCCACTTTTCAAAGATTTGAACAAAAATCAGCTCCATGAAGGTGTCCTTCCCTGTCCTATAACCCCACAGAACTTTTAGGTTCTAGTCACAACATCTCACCCTCTTTGTTTTCTTAGCCCTGGTGATGGTAGCTTTCCTGATTCTTTCTATAGGTTATCTCACTTTCACCCTTTCAGTGTCTTTGTGTCAAATCTCTGTATTAAATACTTCTGTTTGAAATACCTACCATAGTTTTGCTTTCATGGCTGGCCTTTGGCTGATATACACTATTCATAGTTAGAATGATTTCATGTTCTAATCCAGTTCTAATTCCTCTCTGGAGGAAAATAAGGCCTTCACACATAATATATGCTGATTTCCGCATTGCAAATATGCCATCCATGGCCAGTTTCAAATGACCAATGTGACGTGACTGAACACAGAGTTGGGAAGAGAGGTGTACCATCAGCTTTTGTGAGCCAGCTCCAGAACATCACTGACCCTTCTGCATTTTCTCACCTTCAAGACAACCACTTTGAGCTCTTGCAGCCAGCGGGTTTGGTTTTGACCTCCATAGTGCCACCTAATGATAACCACCTCTTTTTCCCAATGCAGGTACAGAAAATAATTAGCATTTATTGGTCACACTTTTGTTCATTCTTCTCTTAGTTAACTTCTTCTCCTTCATGTCTCAGTTGTAATGGCATTTCCTGACCAGCCCCAATTTAAATTTGGTCCCATCTGCTGGTCATTCTCATACCGCTTAATTCTTTATCTTCATGGCACATACCCCTGTCTGTAATTATATTTAGGCTCACTTATTTTTTTTAATTTAAATTCCAGTTTGTTACCATATGGTGTAATATTCTTTTTAGGAATACAATTCAGTGAATCATCACTTAAATACAACACCCAGTGCTCATCACAACAAGTGTCCTCCTTAATACCCATCACCCATTCAGCCCATCCACCAGCCACCTCCCCTCCAGCAACCCTCAGTTTGTTCTCTATAGTTAAGAGTCTCTTATGGTTCACTTCCTATCTTTTTTCCCCCTTTGCTCATGTGTTTCATTTCTTACAAGCTCCCTTATCGATTGTCTCTTCTGCTAGTTTGTAAACTCCATAAGGCCAGGATTTCATATATTTTGTTCCTCACTGCATTATTGCATAGTACTTATAAAATCTCTTTGAATAGTACTTGGCACATTGTAGGTGCTAAATAAATATTTGTAGAATGAATGAATAAGGAATGAAAAGATAAAAAAATGATACATAATAATACCTAATACATGCCAGCTACTCTCCTGCATTATTTCAGACATGTTATTTCATTTCATTTATTATGTTTTATTTCTTTTTAGAGGGAGAGCACAAGTGTGTGTGGGGAAAGAGAGAGAGAGAGAGAGAGAGAGAGAGAGAGAGAGAGAGAGAGAGAATCTCAAGCAGGCTCCATGCTCAGTGTGGAGCCTGACCTGGAGGTCTATCCCACAACCCTGGGATCATGACCTGAATTGAAATCCAGAGTTGGATGCTCAACAAACTGAGCCACCTAGGCTCCCCTATTTCATTTATTTTAACACCCCTACCAGGTTTCAATCATTGTCTCCATTATACAAATAAGGAAGTTATCTCAAAGAAGTTAATTAACAGGCTTCAAAGTGTTTTTAGTAGTGTTGGAACTTAACATAAAAGTTAGGTCTTTTTGTCCAAAGCTCTGTGGTTTTGTGCTCCATTATTGCTGAATTGATATTCAGCTTTATTACTCTGCTTTGGCCTTAAATTGTACCCTATTCCAACTTTTCATGTATTTTGATTGGCAGGCCTTCTTGACCTGACACCCCAAAATCAAATCTGATCCGTAATTATGTCTTTGACCTAATACTAAACCACTTCTTGTTCTTGGTTCCTTCTGGTACTTTATAGTACACACCCATCATTAAGTGGCTGTGATTCCAATCTTCTTCTACAAGAGTGACATCAGATAAGATAAGAGGGATTGGCTTTGGGTGGGCCAAGCTAAGGAATTTGAACTTTATCCACTCAGCAGCATTAGCTATTTCAGCAAGTAAAGTAAGAGATGCAATAGTGGGGAATTTTTAGGAGAATGAAGAAAGATAGTGGCAGAATATAGGGTAGGTTGAAGTCAAGAAATAAAGAAATATTGTCTCAGAGTCTCTTGCTTGAATCTATGTTTGAGGTGTTGAAGACCTGAGCTAGGGTTGTGGCAGTAGAGACAGAGATGAAGGGATGAACATAAGGGATCTAAAAAGAACAATCAACAGAGTATCATGACAACATGGCATGTTTTGTGGAAGGAGTATATTCCCAGGGTGCTGGAACTGGATTTGGCTCCCTGCTCCACCACTTACTAGTCATGTGCCTTAGCTTCTTCATCTGGAAAGTAGGAGGAAGGCCTAGATTATCTAGGTCTTTTCCAAGTTGAACACTCTGTTGATTAAAAGAATAAAAATTAATGCAAAGATTTAGGAACTAAAAGACAGTGACTCCCACTTACAGAAATGAAGAAGTGGATATACACCTAGCTATGTTCACATGTACCTGTGTGCATGTGTGTGTGTGTGTGTGTGTGTGCGCGCACACACACAAGAGAGCGAGGAGAAGGAAGAACAGGAGATAACCAGCATAAATCAGGACTTTTTCACATGGTGATAGGTAATCATCATGAAAATATATCAGCATGTTTATCAGCTTGTTCTGCATTTGTCCTTAATCTTAGTTTATCTTCCTGTACTGCAAAGACAGGCAGCCTAAAAAACGACAACTTGGCTTCTAGCTGCAAATTGTATTCTATCAATTACATGCACATGCCCTAGCTTCAGAAGGCAGAAATGAGGCGAAGGCCATTTTCTTCTCTTGAAGAGCAAAGTGATGGAGACATGTATCTAAAAGAGAGATATTTCTCTCACCACCTGCTCACTTAACTCCCCACAGTGTGGTTTTAAGCAGAGCATTCTGAATAGTCCAACTCTTTCAAATGATTTTGCAAGCATCTTACCATCCATATTAAATCTCTTTTTTGTTGTTGTTGTTAAAAATATTTAGAAAGATTTGTTTTTCCTATAAGGAACTCTTACTAACACAGAGGTCTGATACAACAAAAGGTCTGCTTGGTCCATTGATTTCAAAGTGATCCTTTTTGCTTCTAATAGCCCACAATTTTTTTTTCATATTAAGAGAACAATAGGATCTCCATGCAGGAAATGACATTGGAGTCTTCTAACAAACACATATTCCTGTCCATAAGGAAGAGGAATGAATCTACTTCATTTTAGGATGATTATGTGGTCACAGGCTGGATCGTACCTGGCTTTTCCCAAGGATGTGGATTAATTGCAGAAAGATAGAGAGGGAGACAACAGGTATGCGAAATTGTAAATTCTTCAGGGCATTCTTTAATTCCTTTGTCCTTGCTTCTGGCTGAGATGACTATTAGAACCAATCCAAAAGGACAAGATACTCAGAGGAAAAGTGATTACCCTTGTAGATGAAATCTTTAAGAAATCTTAAAAAATCAATGGCATTGTCATTATGAGTGTGTCTAACAGATGTGTACATTTATTTTATTTTTTTAATGTTTTTTATTTTATATTTAATTTTATTTTTTTGAGAGACAGAGAGAGTGCGAGCAGGGGAGGGTCAGAGAGAAGGGGAGGATACAGAATCTGAAGCAGACTCCAGGTTCTGAGCTAGCTGTCAGCACAGAGCCTGATGCAGGGCTCGAACCCACAAACCATGAGATCATGACCTGAGCCGAAGCTGGATGCTTAACCGACTGAGCCACCCAGGTGCCCCCAGATGTGTACATTTAAATAAATTGTTCACATTAGTAGTTTTCAAACTGTGATCCCAACACAAGCAGCTATAGTGTCACTCAGGAATTTGTTGGAAATACAGATTCTTGGGTCCTACCCTACACGTACTGTGATCAGAAACTTTGGGGCTGGTGCCCAGTAACTGTATTTTTAAATCCTCTAGGTGATTCTGATGCCTGCCAGAATTTGAGAATTACCGGTCATCAAGATATACTCACAAAGTCCTTCACGATCAATGATGACTGAGTTTTTCCTAGGAGTGTGATAATCTGTCAGTGGGGCATGGATAGGACCCACAAATGCATGACTGAAGGCTGTGGCTAAGCAAGCTGTTTGTGGGTGTTAGTTTAAGCTCGGGAGTTAAATAACTTACCCAAGAACAATAGTAGTTCAGTAAGAAGAATTTTTTCTTTTGGAAATATGTTCAAAATATTTATTAAGATGAGAATAATAAGATTTCACCATATGGGAAAACTTTGGTGTTTTTTAAACAAGTATAATCCTATGAAAATTACACATGAATAATATTGTTTAATTAATGAGTCAATTTGAAAACAATTTCAGAGACTTGTTCCGAATGTGACTTGATGTTTCTAATCATAAAATATTGAGACTCAAATGTATGTCCATGTGATATCTCTCAGAAACAGAGCCATAACATACTCTTTATGTTTTTTATTATATTTTAATTAATTTAAGTAATTAATTAAATAACTGAGTAATTTAAATAATTAAAATAATCTCTGCTGCACCCAATATGGGGCTCGAACTCATGACTTTGAGATCAAGAGTCACATGCTCTACCAACTGAGCCAGCCATGTGCCCCTATGTCTTTTTGACAAAAGAAAATTCTAAATTAAGTAGTAAATAATTTTCAGTGGTAAGTAATGAGATACTGCCTGTGTCCATAATACTTTAATATATTATAATTTTGCCTAAAATATGTACAAAAGCAATTTAATATCAGGCAAATATAATTATGGAGACAGATGTTATCCTGGATCACCTTATCCTTTAAATAAAGAATGCAGGTTAATGCTGATTAATTTTAAGAAATGTTTTCAAAGTGTAGAAGTAGGCATACCAACTGAATATTTTAAATGGATTCTTGAGACTAGATCCTTTAAAGCCTTCAAAAAAGCACATAGCCACTTTAATATTACCAAAAGCTAATTCAATGTATTTCACCATCATCAGAACCGAGAATGAGGTATTTGGGGCGCAACTAATAATACTCAGACCTTGCTCATATTGCCTCGCGAGAGTCTACCTTTTATGAGGCGAGTCCTAGCTCTATGAATAATTTGTTCCATAACCCAAACTCATTCTGTTGGTTAAAATTTGGGTATTATTGCATAATCTTGTTGAGAAAAATAGAGTAACATCTTGAACAGCCAAGTAGCTCTTTTTATTCATTTTCAATAATAATGTAAAAATGGGACCACAAATTGATTTATGCATGTGACACTATTTGAAATAAAAATGAAGAAATCGTCTCTTTTACAGGGTTCAATTCTTCAAGGAATTGCAGCAACATTCCTCTTTCTGTGTGTTCAGCTAGTGTTTTGTTGAGTTTTAACCATTTCTTTGCTTTTATGAAATTTCTAAGGGATTTTCCTGCTTAAAAAAGGTTTATGCTAATGTAACATATTTCACCCTGAAGGAATATATGAAGGACAAAGAAAATCAACCTATTAAATTGAGTATATGGAATTGTGTTAATGATTAGAATGTATGTAGCTGAATTTTACCCCAAAGTGCCTATTTCAATCATTCCTACCTTTTTGAGAGTATATTGTTTAGTTACAGTTTCCTATCTCTCTTGAAGTCTTAATCTTTATCTGGCTTCTTTATATCTTTCTGCCAGAAACATGCTCACTTATTCTCTTGTCTAAATTAAAAACCTTCCTTTCGCTCCACACTCCCCTCAAGCTATTTTCCTATTGTTCTCCTCCACTTCACCACCGAGTCAGGAGCCTTCCAGGGGCCCTGCCGCCATTCTCTCACCAGCTGCTCACCTAACCATCCACAATGTGGTTTGAAGCACAGCATTCTGAATAATCTCTACCTCTTATGGGAAGGAAAGGAAAAGAAAGAAAATGTTATTAGCAAGGAGGACACAGATGGGGCGCCTGGGTGGTTCAGTTGGTTGAGCCTCCAACTCTTGGTTTTGGTTTCAGGTCATGATATCCTGGTTCTTCTGTTTGAGCCCTGCATTGGGCTCTGCTCTGACAGGACAGAACCTCCTTGGGATTCCCTCCCTCTCTCTCTCTCTCTCTCTCTGTCCCTCCCATGCACCTATGCTTGCTTGCTCTCTCTCTCAAAATAAATAAAAGCTTTAAAAAAAGAAAAAAGGAGACAGAAAGCTTCAACAATTTTGAACCACTTTGATAATGTTCTGTTTCTTTAAATATTTTTATATAGATGGAATATTTTATAATTATTCTTAAAGTAGCTTTGACCATTGTTATTGTACTAAAACTGTCATCAGTGACCCTCTAGATACCAAGACCAATGGCCTCCCTCCTTCAACTTTCTACATGATTTGATGCTACTGATCAAACTTTCTTTGTTTAAAAATTGTTTTCTGATTATAAAATGTTACTTATCATAAAAATACAGACAATATAGTGAAATACTTACACTTATTTAAGTATTTAAATTAAATTATTAAAGAAGAAACAAATCCCTATTTTTCCCATTATCTAGAAATAACTACCATGAACATTTTTTACTGCAAGTGTTGTTTGTGTGTCT
Source organism: Suricata suricatta (assembly GCF_006229205.1). Lineage (NCBI taxonomy): Eukaryota > Metazoa > Chordata > Mammalia > Carnivora > Herpestidae > Suricata > Suricata suricatta. Next base: position 131,810,415 of record NC_043704.1, read on the forward strand.
GCATATTTTACTTAGTAAAATTCTTATTTATTTATTTTTAAATGTTTATTTATATTTTTTTGAGAGAAAGAGAGCAGGGGAGGGGCAGAGATAGGGAGACAGAGAGAGAATCCCAAGCAGGTTCCACACTGTCAGTGTAGAGCTCTGAGAGGGACTTGAATTGCAAACCATGAGATCATGACCTGAGCCAAAATCTAGTGGGACATTTAACCAACTGAGCCACCCATGTGCTCCATAAAATTTCTATTTTATATTCTGATTTTCCTCTTAATATTAAATTAAAGGCATTTCCCTAAGTCATCTCATTGTTCTTCAGAAACATGATTTTAAGCAATGGCTTAATATCCTGTCATGAAAACATATAATATTTATTTAATAATCTCATTCATTGGAACAAAACGCTCTTTGATCCTCCAGGACAATGTTCACTGACCACTTGCCTTGTTCCAGGCAGTGTTCAAAGTTTTTTGTGTTTCTTATTTCATTTTGCCTCCACAACAGCCTTCATTTGACCAGAGGAGAGATCAGAGAATAAAGGAAGGAGTAGTTTCTATGTGTTAATGCTGTTTAGGTCTCTTGCTCCATTCTTTCTTTCCTTATTCCTACACTTTCTTGACCTCTACTACTCCCTCTCTGAAGAGTAGTTCCAAATCTAAACTTGTGTTCCCAACTTCTCATCAGAACTCCAATGTCTCACACTTAGCAGCTTCCTGATCCTCTATCCCAGGATGTTCACAAAACACCTGAAACTTGAGATGGCCTGAACCAGCCTTTTCCTCTACACACCTGCTCTTCTTTCTTTCCATGCCCAGCTCAGTTAGAGACCATGCAACCCTGGCATCATCTTTCCTTTTGTCCAATCAGTTGCCAATGTCTGTCCTACCTCCTCTATATTTTCTAAAACTACAATTTCCCTTTTTCCTCAATGACTTATCAAATGACTTACACATTACCTCTCATCTGAACCATTTTAATAGACTTCTGAGGAATTGTCCTGAATTCCTTCCCTTCTAGTGTCCGTTCATTCTCCTGCCATTGTCTTATTAATCCGGCTCCATTTTGTTTCTACACCTGCACTCATGCTTCATTCAGTAGATTTCATTCTAAACCCCTGAGCCTGATATTTAAGAAGTGGTATCTTCTAGCAACCCCCCACCATTCTAACAAAATGATGTCCACACACTCTTGTGCTGTGGCCTTTTTTCTTCTATTTGGAGCGTTTGTTTTTCCATCCTTTCTCTTCCCCACCCTCCCACTTTATTTGTGCTAAGGATGCCCATCTGTCAATATCCATGTTAATGTCACTCTGCATGAACTCTGCCTCACCCTCCCATCTGGGACAAATCTCTTTCAAAATTGAGACTCAATAAATATTTACTTTGTCTTCTTTTTGGACCACATCACTAAAACTGTTGAACTGTAATGTGAGAAATTCTGTGTCCCTTATCACAACATGGACCCCTTGGGGGCACAAATGTGTGTCATACATCTTTTTGGTCTCTCTAGCACCTAGCACAGTGCCTGGCCCATAGAGTGCTCAGTAGATGCTTGTCAAGCATGGCAATTAACAATTCTGCTGACCAGTATAACATATCCAAATCATCAACTCCATTTCCTTTCTTTATAACTTTGGTCTGCTTCACTTTCTGCTTCCCTTTCATGCCTCACATATTACTTGCACCAGCCCCTCACCTGAAGCCCCACTTAACAATAGTCTTCCTTCCTTTCGTAACAAATCATAAACTATTGGGTTGACATTTACTTGCCCATGCATTTCCCCTTTCAGGAATTCAGTTCTCCAGCACTGTTTAGAGAGGTATATTATGTAAATGTGGACATGTTGGTTACAAGTGACAGAAATCCATCTCAAACTAGCTTGTGCCAAACGTGGGGCTTTATCTGGATGATATTGCAATAGCTTACAGAACCAGAGGGAAGAGTTTCAAAAACATGGTTGGTACTGGGGAATCTCAGAGTTTGAAACTGGGGAAACTTTGGGGTGCCTGGGGTGGCTTAGTTGGTTGAACATCTGACTTTGGCTCAGGTCATGATCTCACAATTTGTGAGTTCAAGCCCCATGTTGGGCTCACTGCTCTCAGTGCAGAGCCTGCTTCAGATCCTCTGTCCCCTTCTCTCTCTGCCCCTCCTGTGCTCACACATTCTCTCTTAAAAATAAATAAAACACTAAAAAAAAAAAAGAAATTGGGACTGTCTTGCCATAAAGACATTCTTTTCCTCTTGTTCTTTCTCATGCTTCTAATTAGTTAATCCTAGCTTGACTTGACTAAGCTTTATTCTCCCCAAATGGAGATGGATGCAGACATTAGAGGCAAAGACTGGAGATAAGAAGAAATGGAAAGAAAATCCAGGCAGTGGTAAATCCAGATCACCAAGCCTTAGGCTCAGCAGCTATATTTTTGCTCCACTGTGGTAACCAATGTAGCCTGCTTATCAGCTTAAACCAACCTACGTTAGTCTTTGTCATTTATAATCAAGAGTCCTGACTAACGTAAGTAAATGTTTTATCACAGGACTGGCTAATTATTTAGGAGCAATTCAGTAAAACACAGTGACTTAAATGTGGGATTGAGTCTTCCACACTGAAATATGTCTACAGAAACATGGACACATGGGTCCTATTTTAGACTTCCCCCAAATTTGGATGATCCCATATGCACACTTTTAAGGTAGGTACAGTCTTTCATATTAAGAAAAAAAAAACTTATTTAAGAAGAAATTGCAAATTTTAACCCCCTCCCCACTCTCTATATCTACCACACTTACCATGTTCTCAGATTTACATACTCATATATGCCTTACAAATATCCCTTGTCTCTTTCCTCATTGTCACTCCTTGTTTTGTATAAATTGCTGTTATGTTGAGCTTTCTTTCTCTTTTTTATTAGGGCAGTTATCCATTTTCCAGTTTTATCTGAATTATCATAGGAAAATTTATTTTCTCTATAAAAATAATTGGCTTTCTTAACTACAGTTTTATTCAGTAGTGCCTAAATCTATAATAGCTCTCCATAAGGTTTTTACTATGGGGAATTTAACTTCTTTTTATTTAAAATCTTTTTGGAGCAGCCCAATTTTCTTTACCTTTGGCATTTTTAAATTCTTAGTCAATGACCAGTAATCCATCTGTTGCTAGATGCTTTGGAAGCCTCCCATCAGCTATGATGTGATGCAATGCTATGCTAAATTAAAATTTATATATTCTTTGATTTCCTTTTTAATGGCTATTAGAAAACTTTTATCTTAGAGTAATGGATTATTGAATATCCAACATGACATCTTTTTTATTTTTCTCTGTTCATATTATCTGTATTAATCCATTTCTACATGATCAGATGAAAGGAAATTGTGCATCTGAATTTCTAATGGGCTTGAAAATACATTGTTTTTTTGCATGCTCAAATACATATTCAGCATAAAGAAAGACCTGTGATTAAAAAAAAACAACATTACCTGTATTCCCCTGCTTCAAAATTTTACTGGAATCTATTGGCAATGTCTAAATAATCTGTGTTATGATGACCTGGTTGACAATATAGAGACAGTCAGAATTTATGTTTTTTTCCTTTAAAACAACAATTCTGAATAATGGCAAATTAAATTGATTTTCTTACTCAAAACCCACATTACCTTCTGTGTTTATTTTCTTTTTAAAAACTAACTTCAGCTATAATAAATCCACATATAATAGAATTGACTGAAAGAGAAAATTAAATCAGTAGGTAAAAGGAAATCTGTCTTTCTGGAATCAGAGTATATATATTCCATAATACATTTCCTTCTAGATCAGTGGTCTGTGAAGCCTTGTTCCCATATTAGGGTGGTCTCCTGAGTGTCCTATGAACTAATGCCATGTGTTGGTAATATTTATACTTTGACAACATCTGTATTTGGTGTCTGGCATAAATTAGTAATGCATTCCTTATTCTCATCAAAAGTAACTTCACATTTCTTATTAATCTCAGTGACATTTATCTGACAGTAGAAACTGGGAGAAGTTAGTAAGTAAAATAGTTGGTTTAATGGGTTTTTTAAAAATAGTTTTATTGTGGTAAAGTATACATGACATAATGCCATTTTAAGCATTTTTACATTAATTAAGTGCATGAATTACATTCACTGTGTCGTACAACCATTACCACTGTCTATTCCCCAAATTATTTCATTGCCCCAGACTGAAATTTTGTACCCATTAAAGAATAACTACACAGTGCCTCCTCTCTGCAGCTCCTGGTAACCCCTAATCTACTTTCCATCTCTATAAACTTGCCTATTTTCAATAGTTCATGTAAGTGAAATTACACAATATTTTCCCTTTTGTGTCTGGATTATTTTCCTCAGCATAATGTTTCTTTTTCTCTCCCCATTAGCATAATTTTTTTTGTTTTTTTCTCCCTTAACATAATGTTTTCAAGTTTCATCCATGTGGTAGCTTGTATCCGAGTTTCATTCATTCTTATGGTTGAATAATATTCCATTGTTTGGATACTGCATTTTGCTTAACCATTCATTTGTCAGTGGACACTGAGTTGTCTCCATCTTTTGGCTATTGAGAATAGTGCTGCAGTGAACATTGGCATACAAGTATCTACTTGAATCCCTGTTTTCAGTTCTTTTGGGGCATACACGTAGGAATGAAGTCAGTAGTTCATGTGGTAATTCTATGTTTAGCTTTTTGAGGAACAATTTGACTGTATCATTTTACATTCCCACCACCAAGATACAAGGGTCCACTTTCTCTACATCCTTGCCAACACCTATTTTCAGTTGTTCGTTTGTTTATTTATTTATTTATTTATTTATAGCCATTTTATTAAATTTGAAATGGTATCTGATTGTGGTCTTGATTTACATTTCTCTGATGAATGATGATGGACATTTTTTAATGTTATGATTGGCCATTTGTATATCATCTTTGGAGAAATGTTTATTCAAGTCCTTTGCCCATTTTTAAATTGGGTTGTCTTTTTGTTGGTGAGCTGTAGGAGTTCTATATATATTCTGGATATTAAACCTCTACCGATATGCTATTTCCAAATATTTTCTTTCATTCTGTAGTTTGTCTTTTCATACTCTTGAGAGTGTTCTTTGATGCAGAAAATTTTTATTTTTTTAATGTTATATTTTTTATTTATTCAATATTTAATATACTTTTCTAAAGAATCATACATCAAATGGTAATGTTTAGAGATTAAGACTACGCAACTATAACATGAGTGAAAAAGCCAACTGATAGTGTTCTGTGAATGGCTATTGTTGGCTTAGAATAAACATTTCAGAGCCAGAATCATATTTATAAAATAAAACAATAATGTGCTCTGGAGAACCATACTCAGTAACTCCAAAGTGATTTGAATAATAGTGAAGATGACGATGTCAAAGGCACAGGTGAGTAACTTGAATACAATATTTTTAATGTAATGTAAGTGTGGAAAAACATCAACTTTGGTAAACTGTAAGGTGTTTAATAATACACGACTAACGTATATATATGTAATTAGTTTAAAAACAAAATATTATCAAAAATTGTTAAATGTTAACGAAGTCTTGTTTATCTCCTTTTTGTTGTTGTTGCCTGTGCTTTTAGTGTCATATACAAGAAACTGTCCTCAAATCTAAACATGAAGATATGACCCTATGATTTCTTCTAAGCATTTTATACTTTTGGCTCTTCGATTTAGGCCTTTGAACCATTTTGAATTAATTTTTGTGTATGGTGTAAGGGGCTTTATGGATTTTTTAAACTAATAAAGAGTAGATTTTTAAAATGTTTTTGGTAAAGAGAACCCTTGTACACTGCTGGTGGAAATGTAAATTCCTACAGTCCCTATAGAAAATAGGATGGTGGTTCCTGAAAAATTAAAAATAGAACAACCACATGATCCAGCAATTTCACTTCTGGCTATTTATCTAAAGGAAATGAAATCAGTATTTCAGAAAGATATCTGTACTCCCATATCCAGTGTACCATTATTCACAGTATCTAAGACATAGGAACAAGGTGAGTGTCCATTGATCGATAAATGGATGAAAAAACGCATGGGTAGACCTTGGGGTATCATGCTAAGTGAAATAAGACAAACAAATACTACATGTTCTTTTACATGTGGAATCAGAAACAATGAATTCCTAGAAACAGAGACCAGAATGGTGGTTGCCAGGGGCTGGGGGATGGGAAGAAAGGGGAGGTGTTAATCAAAGGGTACAAACTTCCAGTTAGAAGGTAAATAAGTTCTGGAGATCTAATGTACAGCATGATGACTGTAGTTAACAATGAATAGTTATGGTTAACTGTATTATATACTTGAAAGTCGTTAAGAGTAAATCTTAAATGTTCTCATGACACAAAAACAAATGATAGCTATGTGAGGTGATGGGGTATTAACTAACCTTATTGTGGTAATTATTTCATAATACACCTGAAGCTCAAACAACACAGGGACTGGGGCACTGACCTCCTCCTCAGCTGAAAATCTGCGTAAAACTTTTGATTCCCCCAAAACTACCATACTAATAACCTCCTGCTGACCAGAAGCCTTACCAATAACATGAACAGTTTATTAACACATAGTTTATATTTTGTATGTTATATATGGCATTCCTATAATAAAGTAAGCTAGAGAAAAAAATGTTATTAAGAAAATCTAAGGAAGAGAAATAAATTTACAGTACTGTAGCATATTGTAAGAAAAATCCACATAAAGGGACTCACATAGTTCAAACACAGTTCAAATGTGTACTGTTCAATGGTCAAATGTATATACATGAATCATATTTTTACACATACATTAAACTCATATAATGTTATGTACCAATTATATTTCAATAAAGCTGGAAAAATGTTTTTGAGAATCATTGCTGTAACAGATAAATATCTCCAAAGTATATAACTTAAAAGTATATCAAATTGATTTATGGATTCCATCTACAAAACACAACTGTTTTTTTCTATTAAAAATTAAAAAAGAAACATAGAATTTAATTTAAAGAAAAAAATCAGGGGCACCGGGTTGCTCAGTTGGTTATGCATCTGACTTTGGCTCAGGGCATGATCTCACAGTTTATAAGTTTGAGCCCCATGTCAATTCTCTGCATCAGCACAGAGCCTGCTTTACATCCTCTGTCTTCCTGTCTCTCTGCCTCTCTCTCTCTCTCAAAAATAAATAAACATTTAAAAAAAGAAAGAAAGGAAACATTCACTAAAAAAAATCAGAAATTGTCCAAGAAAACAACAAAACAAATCAACTAAAAAAAAAGTGTTGCATCCTAATGGTCACATTTATTGAAAGTCTTAAAAAATACATAAAAATGGTCTTTAACTGAAGAATTTCTGAGTTATCTGCAAATCAACTCATTTCAGGAGTGGAAGAATCCTTGGTCATTTCTTAATAATAAAATTTACATAAGTTTCTCTTTTGAATGTCTTCTTCATTTAAAGAGGCAAGCATGCAAAGTCTCTTATATTCCATACATAATAAATTCTTTGTTTCAGCCAACTCTCAATAGAGGGGCTACAACTAGTACCACACCATCTCCCAGGACAAAGATCATCGGAGTATTCTGTTTTATTGATTCATATATCCTTTTGTATGTTTCCTCATCAATTTCTATAGTGATCACAGTTTCTTCCACATCTCAGCATACTTAAATGCTGATCATAAGTATGTAATCACCTCAAAGCTCTCTGTTGTTCCTTTTTAAACTACTTTTTTAAATGTTTATTTATTTTTGAGAGACAGAGAGACAGAGCGCGAGCAGGGAAGGGACAAAGAGAGATTGAGACACGGAATCCAAAGCAGGCTCCAGGCTCTGAGGTGTCAGCACAGAGCCTGACAGGAGGGCTCAAATTCACAAACTGTGAGATCATGACCTGAGTTAACTGAGCCATCCAGGTGCCCCTGTTGCTTCTCGTTTTCATGTAAATTTACTCATCCACGCTGAGCCTGATGAGATCCAGGGGCTCTTCTACAGTGCTGGTGGTTTGTTGCCTCCTGGTCCACGTTGTCCGCCATGTTTCCCAAAACACAACTTTTAAAGTGGGTTTTTGGGTATATATTATATTCACTGACCATCTTCAAAGGCAATTAAGAAAACTCCAAACTATTTCTTTAGCCGCTGTCATCAAGAGACACTTTTAAGCAAAAACCATTCACCTTAAGTTATAGTCATATATTGCATGAACTATAACCAGTGTGAATCGTTAAAGTGAGAATTTCAGCTTATGAATGAAGAATTTAAAAAATAAACTATTATTCAGGAGGAAAAGTGCAAGGGGAAAGGACTGGTCTTCTACAGGTATACATGTTGTTTAGCTGAGATTCTTGGAGGAGATTCTTACCTTACCTTCCCCTAAATTTCATCCATTGCTTGTAAGGAAACCAAATGTTAGACACCTTTTCTTTTCTTTAAAATATTGACAACCCTTGGCAAAAATAAATTTAAAAATATTTTACCATAGTATTATTGAAACAAGTCATTTTCAGAGAGTCGCTCCAAGAAAGCTTATGTCTATCTTTTGGAAAACCATTTATATGTGCCGAACTTATCAATGTTCATATGGGGTGGGAAAACTAGATCTTGTACTGCAAATCTTTAGCCACCCTAACTCATTTAACATTCTTCTCAGTAAAAGCACTGTCATGATCATCCTGTTTCGGCATATGTGCCTCACATTGTCTCAGTAGCAAAGTTGAGGCAGGATTGGAATATATCCAAGAAAGATTACTAAGGCAGTTCTTGATTTTGGCTGCATATTAGAATCACCTGCAGTGTTAAATACATACACACATGTATGTAATCCTATAATCATATTTGTGAATATATTTATTGAATATGTACCTTATATATGCTGATCATATACATAGGTTATATATATGTACACAGTGATTATATATACAACACAATGCATATTCAGAAATCATATATATATACATACACACCAATTTTATATTTACATATATATGTGTATTTGTATACACACACGAACACACACAAATATTAGATAGGGATAAATACCAAATACATAATGCTTAGGCCCCACCCTCAGAGATTCTAATTAAATTCACTGGAGTGCAGCTTAGAGGGGAGGTAGACTTAAAAGCTTGCCAGGCAATTCTAATGTGCAGTCAAGGTTGAGAACCATTGTGCCAGATAAAAGGTAACAATGTGAAACAAATAAATACTAAGAGTACTATGAAGCCACTTATCTGGTGTCTAAATTATGGCCTTGCCCTTCAGACCTCACAGACCACTCTCTTTCTCAAGGCATCAATAGTCATTCTAGCATATACTAGGAAAAAGTCCATGCCTAGAAACCCTCCCTCTTTAAGACCTGGAGTTAGGTTCACCTCCAAACTTCCACTTTCTTGTCTGAGGACCTGCCTTTTTTCTAATGCCTGACACTGGAATGTTTAACATGTTTAGAGGAGAACTAATCCACCCCGTTACCATCACAGAAAAATCATTATCTGTAGCTTTGTATCTTACCTGTCCTATTTCTGCTTAGCAGCAGGTGAGCAGCATGCTCACCAATGGGTAGGGTTTAGAGTTAATCTTAGTAACATCAGTAACTATGGTTCTTTACCTACCAATCTGGATGCCCTGAATACAGCATCAGCCCAAGTGTAGCTTTTTGTGTAGTAGGATTCAGCTGATGGGCATTCCCTTTAAAGTACCAGTTTTGGAACCTGGAGCTGGTCAGTTCCCACAGTGCTAGTAGAATATATTCGTGACTGGATGATCTACCCCTACTCATGTCACTGTGTGCCTGAGGTAGAGATCCCAGAACACCATCTCACTGAACTGCCTGGACAATTTTAGCTCTCCACCCATTAGTCCAAATTATTTCGTGAGACATCTTAGTAAGGTGTTTGACTTTCTGCCCCATTAACAAACAGTAAAACAAACAAACAAACAAACAAAAAACAGGATCTGGAATATAAATGAGTCTCTCTGCACATGTTAGACAAGGACAGCTTCTGGAACGAACTGGATTCTTCTGATTTGGCAGATGGAGGCTTCAGGGTACTGAAGAAAGGGTGGTAGGATGGTACTGTATGCTAAGCTGGTGAACAGTGGGTGAACTATGCATGTCACACCTGTACCTGGGAGAAACATAAATTATCACTGGTATTGATAGGGCATTGAACATCCAGGGAGGGTGAAGGACAATAAGAACTTCCTTAAAGGGAAGTGCAAGTCAGCATTGAACTTGGTCATCTTCTGTTTCTCGTTGATGGTAAGGAACTCATGCTGGGAAGGTGGGGGCAGGTTGCAGAGGGAAGCCTTGGGAATTATGTCTGCAGTGAGAGACAAACATGAGTGAGAAGAAGGAGTTAATTACATTTTCTTTGCTTTTGGCGAGACTCTCTGTGAAGCCTTGGTCAAGGTCTCCTGCAACCGTTTTTGTCTTCATGAGTCATAGGAGAAAGGTTGAGTAGATGACATATATATGTCATTACATAAGGACTACATTAACAGATGCAGCTTAAGTGGGCATGCGCTTCCCACTCATAGCTATGACTTTCCACAAGTGAGTTCACTTAGACACACTTCTTTCTTTTGTATTGAAGAGCATTCTTTTTTTTTAAATGTTTATTTATTTATTTTGAGAGACAGAGAAAGAGAGAAAAGGGGAAGGGCAGAGAATCCCAAGCAGACTCCACACTGTCAGTGCAGAGTCCATTGTTGGGCTGGAACTTATGAAATGTGAGATCATGACCTGTGGCAAAATCAGGAGTCAGGTGCTTAAGCTGACTGAGCCACCCAAGCACCCCATGAAGAGCATTCTTTAAAAAGACAGAGAAAACCCCACACTTTAAGGCTGAGCATTGTCATCACATAAAAGGCATTAGGTGCATGATCTGTCAGGATCAATGGGAAAAACAGAGCTGCTGTGAGTGACTACTAAAGTGGTTATATTTACCCCTGTGGGAGCTGGCAGGGCAGTCAAAGGTGTTGGAGCTGAGGTTGTTGTAGGTCAACCAGACCATCTAGAAGGACAGATGGAAGTGGTCAAGAGCGAAGACAATCTGAAATCTGTGAGGAAGGATGGATATGTATTTCCATCTCTAACTCCAGCCTTGGCACTATGGGGGTCCTGTGGGGGAGGCTGATGCCTTTTGCCTCCGACAGGGGCATGCTGTTCTGAGAGAGAGAGCACTCAGAGAAGCTGAAGGAAGACATTTGGTGGGAGCAGGAGGACCTGCCAGTTAGTGCTACCCTGTGCAGATCAGTGACAGTGCACACGAGCTCCCATCAGCTCTGGCACCTTGCACTGACCTCCAGTGATGCTTCGCTTCTGACTTCCAAATTTCACGCAGAAGGTCTCTCGTGGCAAATGCCAACCTGGAATCTTAGAGAAAAGAGAATGTTAGGAAATGTAGTTCCAGCTTTGCTGAGTCAAAAAGTCAAAAGTTATCAGAATGCAGTTTCCTAGGGAGCTCAGAGTATTATTGTCTCTAACGCTTTCTCTCCCTCACCTCTCGTATTGGATTACCCATCGGTTCTGTTAATTCTTCCTTCATAGTTGCTCTTATTCCCAGATTTCTGTCATGACTATAGGTTGTATGAGACTCTTTTCCTGACTTAGGTCTCTTTTCTCTTTAATTCATTTCAATGACTGTCCCTTGTCATGTTTCCCAATGCTGCAATCTCTTCTTTGTTAACCTGTTTTGCCAGTCAGAGTCCCAAAATGGAGACCATGATTTTACTAGACTTCTCAAGGACTTGTATGTTGTCTCTGAAGCTCAGGCCACAACTCATACCTGTATATCTTCTTCTTGAGAGAAAATTATATATTCCTGTCTTGTTGAACTCAGGCATGGCCTTGTGACTTGCTTTGACTAATAAAATGGTGGAAGAAGGGTAGCTGTGGAGCAGAGTATCTTGCACAAATTACCAAGCCCAGAGGAGCAGAGTGCCATGCACTGGTTATCAATCCCCAGAAGGACTCTAAACACTTCCACCTACTGCATCTTTGTATCAGAATTTCCAAGGAAAACACAACAACGTCAAGCACTGGATGGAATAATGCTCTACTTAGATAGAGAAAAGAAAAGCAAGATCATCCTGAATAGTGGCGGCTGGTCCCCCATGGCCAGCGGGTTTCTCCTGTGGGCAAGTAGGGCAATTCACCTAGGTACAGCCCTCTTGTGTGTAGTGAAAGGACCCCTACCCCACTCCCTATGGAGAATAGAGATTGCAGTTAAGTTGGTGCCATTTGACGTATGTGCTTTAAATGGAACAAAGGAGCAGCATTGACCTTGAAACAAGGGAAGATATTCCCATTCAAGGTGATAAACCCAGCACGGGCTTTGTGGGCTCTTTACCTCTTGTTAAAGAAGTGTTACAGGCCAAGTGGGGGCTGTGTGTTGTTCATTGGGGGTCAAAAGACTGTACACACAAGACTGATGTTTGACGTGGGCATTTGTGAACAGCAAGAAGTTCACATGTTGTCTGTTATCTGCCAGACCACCAGCAATGTTCTGGATAGAGGCTGCTCCTTCAGCGTGGGACACAAAGTGAAGACAGCATGTGGCAGCACACAGCTGACCCTCCAATGGATGTGAAATGTAAACAAGACATAGAATTGTCAATTAATCTATTGCGATGGGGAGTGGCAAATTCAATAGCTATGTCTACAATGGATGGAACTTGGTGATGGATTGGATGGGAGGTAGAGAGAGGTGTCAGGGATGACTTTCATGGATTGCATAACTGGATAGGTGCTAGAACAATTCCTTGTGGTCACAAGTGTTGCAGAGGATGCAAGGGTTTAATAATCAGTAGTATTGATGTCTTCTGAAAGTCATCAAATTGTAAAAGCTGGTGAGCCAGGAGCTCTGACTAAACATTTGCATGAGCCACACTGAGACTTGAGAGCCTGGAAACTCCAAACACCCAGTGCAGTGGACCAATTGCAGGAAATCGGTAAGGCAGGTGGGGGAAGCTCAAGTGCTAAATTCTGGGTTGGTACAGTGTAAGGCAATTGTGTTGGTCCAAACAGGCTATTAGGATATATCACAGGGAATCTTTCCTGTGGCTAGTTGAGCTCAGAAATACCTGCTTGGGTTAAAGCAAAACTGTCCCAGGTTGCAGCTAGGGACACATCAGATGAAAAGGGCTGTGAGGCTGAGATTCAGAGACAACAAACAATTCTCTGGGTAGTTTGGTAAAATCATGGCCCCTTCTTTGTTGTTCTGAGTGGCAAAGCAGGGGTTTAGGCAAGGAGGAATATGACACCACTCCCATCTCTTCCACAGGAAGCTGAGCAATGTTTTTAGAATGTAATGGATCATATCACTCACTTGCTTGAAGAGATCAATAGATCTCTTTACTTTAAGCTTAAAGACAACCTCCAAACCTGGCCTGCAAGGTCCTTTGTAGTCTGATCTTTGCCTTCCTCTCCAGTCTCATCCTGTACCATGTGCCCCTTGTGCTTTGAACTGTAGCCACAGTGAAGTTTGTTTATTCCTTCAAATTTACCATATTCCCATAGGGCCTCTGCATGTGATGTCCTTCTCTTTCTGCTTCTTCTGGTCAGCTCCTACTCAACTTTCAGCTTTGACCCCAATTTTTATTTTCCTTAGGGAATCCTCTCTTATTGCTCTGGTTAGGTCAAGTTCCTTTATTATGGCCCTTATCAAAGGTACATTTTAAATTTATTTGCAGTTATTTAACTAATATCTGTCTTCTCACAATACTATATGCTCTAAGGCAAGAGCCAATACTTTTTTTTTCTGTAAAGAGCCAAATAATAAATAATTTAGACTTTGTGGGCCATAAGACTCTGTTACAACTACCCAACCCTGCTATTGTAGTGCAAGAGCCACAAACAAAATGTAAGCAAATATAAGTGGTTATGTTTCAATAAAACTTTATTCACAAAAATAAGTGGTGGACTTTATTTTGTCCACAGCTCTGAAACTTGCCAACATCTAATCTAGGACTTCAGATATTGTCTGTTTTGCTTACCATTTTACTCTAGGTCCTTGGTACATTGTTTTGTACACAGCAAGTACCGATAAATAGTTGCTGATTGAATGAATGAATGAATGAATGAATTCTATCCATTGCTGTACAAACAGACTTTAGCCATTCTGTCATTCCCATATTTATTTGAGCCATATTTATATCCTACCAAGAATACCTTCTCCCAAATCCAAATTGAATTTTTGCTTATGATTTTTCTTTTCTTTTCTTTTCTTTTCTTTTCTCTTTTTACCACTTTTTTTTCATAAAACTGTCCATGGTTACTTTAGTTTCCAGTGCTGGGGTTCTGAACTCCAATAGAAGTAATTTTTTTATACAAGTAACTTGACTGAACACACTTAAAATAGGACCCTACAGTTTAACAAGCGGTTTCCCAGGTTTGGCTCTTTAGGCCAAAGTCCCTTGAGTCCTGCTCACATTGGAGAAGTGAGAGAGGGGAAACCAGTGGGAACCAGACACAAACAGTAAGTTGAAAAATTATCCTACTGCTTATGTGTCAACAAGAATGCCTTATCCTGGTACTTGTACTGGGCTAAGATGTAGGCCCACAATGTAGAGGTTGAAGACAGCATCACTGAGAAGACAACATCTAAGTAATTACTTAAAAAAATCAACATATTGTTTACATTTGATTTAAGGTAATACCAAGAACTTATTTTAGTTTCCCCTACCTTCCAACTTTCATTATGAAAAATTTTAAACATAGAGGTTTGAAAAACACAACTCAAGTGCTCGCTTTGGCAGCACATATACTGAAAAACACAACACAAGGAATATCTGAATACCTACTGTGTAGATAAAACAATTGTTAATATGTTGCTATACTTGCTTTATCTACTCTTTACATATTTTCTGATCCATTTGGAAGTAAGTTATAGACATCAAGCATTCCATAGTAAATAATTCATGTGCATCTTTTAAAAGTAGGGGCATTCTACTACATAATCATTATACCATTAACAATACTTCCTACTATGATCTAATATCCAGGCCATATTCAAATTCTCCAATTATCCCTCAAACTGTCTTTTAAAGCTGTATTTTTAAAAAACACAATCCAATCCATTTGGCTATTAAGCGAGTTTGAACCTTCAAAGCAAAATAGGAATTGTTGAATATAAAATACATAAAAAGTCCCAAATAGGGAAAGCAGGTGCAAAAACATAGGGCATGTTTTGGGGGGAAGAGCAGAGCAATATTCTAAGACCCAACAGCACATAGAATTGGTGGGAAGTGACTTTGAAGGAGTATAAAGAACCAGATCATGATTGATCTTGAATATTACTCAAAGGAGCTTTGAATTCATTCTTCTGTTGAGGTAGGCTTTACCATCCTATAAAATTTGACAATGTCAGGACTGAATACTCAACTGTAAGAGCACCCTCACCAGCGTGAGATTCATTGCCACTAGTTTCCTTTTCACTCAGTTCTTTTGCTACAGCATTTTAGGTTGTTGTATTTTTAAAGTAGGCCTCTTTAACTGTTGGCTTATAACTGACCAAGTCCAAGTCTTTTTCACAGGATAGGGGATTAGCTTATTGTCAAAGGGACAGCTGAGCACATGCTTCCACCATGGGACTGATTTGCCTCTTCAAAGAGCACCCTGAGAGTCCTAGGCAGCTGAAGGCCACAGGGAAACTTGACTTCTTTCTCTGCCCTCTAGAAGCAGGTGTCTTCATCATGGCCTCTCCAGGGCTGGAATCTATGCCGTGCTGGTCATTTATTTGGATGAATATTTGCCTTTTCTGATGTAAAAGTGGAACTTCTTTGAACCAGCTACAATTAGATTACTATTGATGTGAAAACCACCTATAATACAGCATCTTTTTCTTTTATTTATAGTTGAGGACATAAAGGCCAAGAAAAGTTAAATTACTTCTCTAGGGTCACAGTACAAGACAGTGGTTAATAACTACCCGTCAGTGGGTGCACAGCTATATGTCAGTCCCTGAGCTCTGTGCCTTACACACAGTGTCTCTCTGATGGGGTCACCTCATGAACACACCTGGCTTCAAATGTGCAGGGAACTGGTGGTTGCTTCACGTCACTATATCAGCTTTAACTTTCCTCATGGTCCCCTAGTCCTTGAATAGCTGTGATGATGTTCACTCACTACTATTTCAGTCTTTTTTTTTTTTTCATTTTAACCAGGATATTCAAAGTATAACTTCTATGGGTGCCTGGCTGACTCAGTCAGTGAAGGGGTTAATCTTGGGGTTGTGGGTTTGAGCCCTCACATTGGGTGTAGAGATTACTTAAAAATAAAAAATCTTGGAGCACCTGGGTGGCTCAGTTGGTTAAGCATCCAACTCTTGGTTTTGGCTTAGGTCATGATCTCATGGTTCGTGGGATTGAGACCTGTGTTGAAATTCTCTCTTTCCCTCTCTCTCTGCCGCTCCTCTGCTCACAAACTCATGGGCACACACTCATGCACTCTCTCCCTCTCTCTCTAAAATAAATAAACATGAAAAAATCTTTATGTGGTGTATACACACACATACACATATACACAAGGGAATATTAGCCATCAAAAAGAGAAATCTGTCATTTACAATGATGTGGATGGAGCTAGAGTACATTATGCTAAGCAGAATAAGTCAGTCATAGAAAGACAAAAGCCATATGATTTCATTCATGTGTGGAATTTAAGAAACAAAACAGATGAACATATGGGGGGGGAAGGGGAGAGAGAGGGAAACAAACCACAAGAGACTCAACGATAGAGAATACATTGAGGGTAGATGGAGATGAATGGAAGATGGACTAGATAGATGGATGATAGGTACTAGGAGGATACTTGCTATGATGAGCACTAAGTGTTGTGTGTATGTGATGAACACTAGATTCTACTCCTGAAACCAATATTGCGCTGCATGTTAACTAACTAGAATTCAATAAAAATTTGGAGAAAATAATTGTGTCACATACAGTACAACTACTTTTTATTTTAAGTTTATTTATTCATTTCAAGAGAAACAGAGAGTGACTGGGGGAGGGGCAGAGAGAGAGAATCCCAAGATGGCTCTGCACCGTCAGCATGGAGCCCGATGCATGGCTCGAAACCACAAAACATGGGACCGTAACCGGAGCCAAAACCAAGAGTCAGACGCTTAACTGACTGAACCACATAGGCATTCCCACAAAGAATAACTTCTAATTATAGTTCCTTCTGGGAAAAGCTTAGACTCTTGGATTTCCTTTTTCTTCCTCTCTTCTCACACGAATGACTTCTGGTTGTTTGGTTAAGGGAAAAAAAAAAAAAAAAAAGGATCCATGAGTCACACTGTCTTAGGTTGGGTTTCTTAGAAGCAGACTTTGAGATGAGGATTCTTCCAGGTAGCGTCTGGAAGGAAGTAATTAGGGGGGTTCTAGGGTGCTGGTGACAAAAAAGCCTTTTATATTGATCTAGGCAGTCATTTCACTGGTGTGTTCATCATTAGAAAATTTATCAAGATGTACACCAGTTTGTATACTTTCATGTATAGATGCTATATTTTAAAAATTCTATTTTTTCTGGATATGGATATAGAAACAAGCAACTAATGGATCTAGAATATATGGGTATAATATATGGATACAGGAGCATCCAATTTTTTTTTAACATTTTGCGCTCCAACAGTATCTTGCAAACAAGAGCTTTGTTGACATATAATTCAAAAAACATAAAAGTATTTTTAACATGTACAATTCAGTGATTTTTAGTATTCAGAGTTGTTTAACCATTCTAATTATTTAATGGCACAACATTTTCATCACCCCCAAAAGAGACTCTATACCCATTAGCAGCTGCTCCCCATTCTCCTTCCCCCAGTCCTGGCAACCACTCACCTACTTTCTGTCTCTATGGATTCGCCCATATTTGACAATCGTACAACATGTGGTCATTTGTGAAAGGCATCTTTCACTTAGGGTATTGTTTTCAAGGTTTATCCACGTTATAGCATGTATTAGTATGTCATTATTTTTCATTGCTAAATGATATCCCATAATATCATACATAAATGTAAATAATACATTTCATTTATCCCTTCAGCAGTTGATGGACACTTGGGTTGTTTCTGGTTTCTGCCTTCTAGCTATTATGAATAACGCTACTATGAACATTCATGTACAGGTTTTTACATGGACATTTACTTATATTTAACCAAATAGAAATTTAAACACATGATAAAACAATCTTCTAGTTTATTTTTTAGATCAAAGAGAAAAATTAAGCCAGCGATTACCAACCAAATATTTAGAAATACATGACTATTATATTCAGATTCTATTGAAATTTACCATGATACATCAAAACTGCACCCAGAGGAAAATTCATAGACTTTAATGTTATACTGAAAAGGATAAAAATAAATGAATTAAGCCTGTATTTCGGGAAACTCAAAAAGAACGAGAGCAACTATAACAAACAGAAGAAACCAGTAAGAGAGGAAATGGAGGAGGCAGCCAAGTAAGGGTGCAATTTCAGGCAAAGGCAGGTGGATGGTAGTAGTCTTAAATTATTTCTCAAAGTTATTCCCAACAGAGACTGGGCTTTCCCATTCCCTTCACATATCCTTGTCCCTCGTCGATCATTTCTTAAGGTCTACTCCCATGACACTTCTAGCTCTAGGTGGCAGGTGCATAAAGCTGATCCAGCAGCCTAGTTGTGTACCTCTGAAGGAGAGTCTCAGGCACAGGCATTGGAAGTAAAAGCACGTGTGTATGTGTGTGTGTGTGTGTGTGTGTGTGTGTGTGTGTGTGTGTTGGTGCACACAGAACCTATAAAGGGATCCAAGAGGGTCTGGGTCGAGCACTGACAGTGTCCATCTCATGGTGTTTTCTGGCTCATCTGATCTCTATAGAATTGTCATCTGTCTACATGGTTCTCATCTTACCATGTAGCCAAGAGGAGAGACTAAATTACACAAACTGGTAAAGGGGTAGCTTGTTTAACTGAGAGTATAGGAAATACTCAGGACCTGGAAATCTCCCACATGTGACCACCCACTGTGTAACCTGTGCACCCATAGGCATACCTATTTATTAGGCCTTGCCATGGTTCACATTGGCACACCCTCCCCTGGTCATGACTTAGGCAGTTTACCACATGGTCTCTGCTATGTGGTGACCTTGTCTTTTGTCATGGTCGTTTCCAGAAATCCTTTGACTCTCATCTCAGTTTCTTTTCCATCTCCTCTTGGCAGGTTGGAGGAACTTTCAAGTTCTTTGCATACCTTAGAAAACATTAACCCTGGCTCTTACTCTGGCTAACCTTGTTCTTGTTTGACTTTAATGGGGCTGTTTGTGAAGTTGGAATCAGGGCAGTCTGGGAGGCAGCGTTTTCTCACGCCTTAAGATTGCATTTGGGAAAATCCCCTGTGTTCTTCACTTCCTTCAAGTCTCAAACATGCTATTTCCAGAAGAGGTCATCTACTTCCTCCTTTGTTTCTCACTTCCCTAAATACCTTTGTATAAGAAGCAGCAGGTATGGGGTTTTTCATTTCCTATAGATAAGATCCTCATTACCTGGGGCCTACTCTTTTCCCATGGCTTTGGCCAACCGTGGAGGGACACTTACCTTCCCTGAGACTTTATATAGAGTCGACTTCCCTCTTGATAAGTTAAAAGGAGAGATAAGGGAACTTAGAAATTCCGATTCTGTTGACAAGGCCTAACTTTGAAGTCTAGCTGCATGTTTAAAAATCCTATTTTCCAAGCCATTTATAGCTGAAAGCTATAGCTCTCTTTTTCTTTGCATTCCTGTTTAACAATCTTAATCCCCTCCAAGGTGATGGCTGCCTCAGGCTGCGTTGTGAGCTGTCTAGCAGAAAGGGTAGAGAAAAACACGTTAATCTTGTTATTAGAGCAGTTCTGATCCAATGTTCTGACTTACAGCTGGAAGGTTGGTATCAGGTTTTAGGTTCCATCTAAAATACTAACTGTTTAGAAGACAAAGCATTTGAGGCCACTATCTGCTCCTAGCAGCAAGCCGCTGATGCCTGTGCAGTCTACTTTCTCAATATTCCACTCGGGGTGGCACCCAAAATTTGTAAAAAGAGGCAAATGATCACAAAAATGATCATTGCTTGTGGTAGACTGTTATTTTTTCACGATAGACTATAATTCCAGAAAATGGTATAACTTCCTACTTATAACTGAGGTCTTTAGTCACCAACCCAAGTAGTCTTCTATTGATTTTTCCTTTGGCCTCAGACACCAATATGGCTTTGCATGGTACTGTTTCCAACCCAGTCTTTCTTCAATATTGCAACATTTTTTTCATTATAGATATTTTTGCATTGATTTTGACTTTTAAAAATCATATGTTAAACTGTTACATATTTGATTGCTGAGTTTTTAGCAGTTCCTTAAACTTTACACCCAGTCTCAGCTCTCTTGTTCTCAGATCCAACTCCACAAAGCCTTCTCTCATGTCACTAAATGCATTCAATATTTTAAAAAATTCATATCTTGGGGCACCTGGGTGGCTCAGTTGGTTAAGCGTCTGACTTCGGCTCAGGTCATGATCTCACGGTTTGTGGGTTGGAACCCCACGTCAGGCTCTGTGCTGACAGCTCAGAGCCCGGAGCCTGCCTTTGGATCCTGTGTCTCCCTCTCTCTCTGACCCTCCCTGCTCATGCTGTCTCTCTCTCTTTCTCTCTATCTCTCTCAAAAATAAATAAAACATTAATAAAATAAAAAAATTTAAAAAATAAAATTTATATCTCACTTTTCTTTATCATTTTTATGATGTCACTATTAGAATAATCTATGTACATGTTTTATTATCTGCTCTCTTTCCTTCAGTTCTAAGCCACTTGTGGTTGGAATCCCGTGTGATTCACCTTTGCCTCGTTTTATTGTCTACTAAGGTACCTTGTACAATAAAGGTTTAAGGAGTAAAGTACATTCTGTTTCATATGGGAGAAAAATGTAAAATGTGCTTTAGAAAATTTTGTATCAGAATGGTACAGGTTTTTAAAAAGCAAGAGTACTTGGATAACTTTTAGGCTATCTTGGAAATTTACTCATATTGAACACCTTATTCTTGTAGAATGCGATAAAAGTGAATTATCACTGTATTTCACTAAATTTCTGTCCCCTTACCATGTTATCACTGATATTATTGAGAAATGTGTAGAGAAATACACTGAGGAGAAGAGGGATAAAAACCTGAAGTTAACTGTTTGCCCTTGATAATCTACAAAAAGGATAATCCACATGCAGACATTCAGGAGTTGATGTTACAATTTATCTTTAAGGAATTTGATACAATGTTGCCACAGGACATGACACAGTAATTTATTTCTAAAATGCTAGATTCTGTTAGTATTTTCAGATCAAACTTTGTTTTCTTCTCGACATAATTGATTACTGCTTTCATTGGGATTTATTTTAAAGTAATTCTGAACTGAAAAACTGCAAGGAAAGTAGAAACTGCACATTTCTCTATTAGGGCAGCTGTGTCTAGAACAGCACAGCAGAATTCTTTTTTCTGCTATTTGATTTCTCTATCTCTTTATTGCTCTATTCATTGTAGAAAGAACTGCAGGTCACACATCAGTCTTTTGAATGGAGATTACTTAGACACACAGACTGAAAACATCCCATCATCAGCAGTAGTGATTTTTTACATGAAACAGAAATTTGAGGGTACTCTGAATGAATTACGCCTTTTTAGGATACTTTACTTCTACTACAAGGCCAAGTCCTTTGTGTGTTGCCTTTCCCCACATACATCAGTTAGCTATTGCTGTATAACAAACAAGTCAAATTTTAGTAGCTTAAAATGACAATCCTGTACTGTTTCTTATGAGTTGATGGATTGACAGGGAGGTTCTCCTGATCTGGAACAGGCTTGGCTAGTCTTGAGTCACTCACTCATAGGTCCGTGGTCAATTGGTAGCTTAGCTCGGGGCCAGCTGGTCTAGGACTCACCAGGATGGGAGCTCATCTTTGCCCCACAGCATATGTCATTCTTTAGCAAACAATCCTGGGCTTGTTACCACGGCGATGGTGTGGTTTCAAAACAAAGAGAATAAAAGCATGCAACTACTCCTCAAGTTTAGGCTTGATACTCTCATACTGTTACTTTAACTGCATTGTTGGCCAAAGCAAGACATGACAGTCTAAAAATCTCTGGGATGCACTTCAATGTCACATTGCATTAGGTATGGATGTAGGGAAGGGAAAAATTGAGGGGGGTCATTTTTAGAATCAATCTACTATACAGTGTGAGATGTTCTCTTAAGATTCTATATAACTTGCTTTCCCAAATTTTTGAGATACAGTTCAGAATACATAGTTATGTAAAATTTTTTTTCTGATGTAACTAATAAAAACTTAAAATAGGTGTGACTTGCCAAATTCTAAAATGGCCCTTCAGATTCTTGCCCCTTGGGGTACATGCCCTCTATATTGAATATGACAAGGATCTGTATATATAATGGGATAATTATTCCCTTGATTAAGCTACTTTATATGGCAGAAGTGATAGCATAGCCATTTCCAGGGTTATGTGACATTTTCTAAGACTGTCTTTGCAGACTGGGGAAGCTCTCCTTTAGCTTTTAAAGAAGTAAGCTGCTATGGTGTCAGAGGGTCTGAGAGGACCATGTGGCAAGGAATTAGGAGGAAGCTCCATGGAGATGAGATGGCCCCTGATTGGCAGCCAGGCATACAGTGACAACCTCAGTCTTACATCGGCACAAAACTAAACTCTGCCAACAACTATGTCATCTTGAGCTCCATAAAGGAATGCAGTCCAGCCATAACCTACCTTGTAGCTTTGTGAGACCCTGAACAGAAGAACTAGCTAAGTTCTGTCCAACTCTTGAGCTAAAGAAGCAGAGTTGGTAAATGTACATTGTTTTAAGCTACTAAATTTGGTATGTAGCAATAGAAAACTAACACATCAGGGAGAAAATCCAAATAAGACTTTAAGATCAAGACATAAATAGAAAATAAGGACAAAGTTTTGTAGATACTATAGATAGGGATTTTGGTCATCTATGAAGTTAAAACACAGGTTTAATTTTGAAACTCTTGGTGGCCAAAATTTTGAATTCACTTTGTGTGTAGCATATGATTCCTCTTGAAGACTTAAAAGACATGAGCATTGAGGGGTGCTTGGCTGCCTTAATGATAGAGCATGTGACTCTTAATTTCAGGATTGTGAGTTCAAGCCCCATATTAAGTATGGAGCCTAGTTAATGTTTAACAATTGTTATATCAATTGTTGATCAATATCAATCTGGTAGTGGTTTCAGAAAGTTGCAGCTGATGTGCAGGGCTTAGGGCTTAGAAGTGAGTGAGAAGTCAAGACAAAAGGATGATTTGGAGCACCTGGGTGGCTCAGTCAGTCGAGTGTCCAGCTTTGGCTCAGGTCATGATCTCACAGTTTGTGGGTTCAAGTCCCATGTTGGGCTCTGTGCTGACAGCTAGCTCAGAGCCTGGAGCCTGCTTCAGATTCTGTGTCTCCTTATCTCTCTGACCTTCCCCTGCTCATGCTCTCTCTCTCTCTCTCTCAAAAATAAATTAAAAAAAATGAAAAATGAAAAAAAAGACAAAAGAATGATTCAACATACACAGTGTTTCACACTTGTTGCTGGGTTAGAAAGTCAGATGTGCTTGTTTAAAAGTCCTGGTATTCAAGCATAAATGTGGTGAGATTTTCCAAGAGAGATATAGTAGTTCCCCAGTGAAAAAACATCACACATCTCCAAGGCAGAGCAAGGTGAGGAAGGGGCCCAGCTTTAACAACTCCTGTCTCTGCTGCTAATCTTGACATCCACCAGGCCCAATTGATGAGTAGTCACTGCTAGACTTTAAATTGCGCATTGACCTTGTAAAAGAGCACCCTGGCTATGGTCTAAGGAATAGATTTGGGCTGGAGGGTGAGGCAGGGTAGAAGAGGCCAGTAGCAGAATCACCGAGTGACCTTGGTTTGAGATGATGGTACTGGCGATGAGACTGGAAGTAGGTGGAGAGACATTTAAGAGGTGTCTGACTAGTGCCAACACAGGGGGTGATGAGAGATGCAGCATGAAAATGGCAATGTAAGAATATCGCAGATATTTAGGAAGAAATAGTTTCAGAAGTGGTCAACCAGGGTAGGTGCTGCCAGGAGGTAAATTACAATGACAGTTGAGATGTTTTCATCAATGTGTCAGTTCAGGGGGGATTTGAGACCTTTAGTAATGAAGGCAGGGCGCTATGGGATCCAGAGTCCTGATGAAAGATTAATTGTGGATAGAAGGGACAAATTTTCCTGGAAATGAGTGAGAGAAAGAAGCAAGGAAGGCTACTTTGTTTTTCTTTTTTAAAGGCAGGGGAGAAGCATGGGAAAAGGAATTTAATGACGTTCCTCTGATATTTTTTCCACTTCATCTGTCAAGCAAAAAGAGATGCATGAAGAGGGAGTGAGAACTTTCCTTGGGCTGGGCACTGGGAGATGAGAGGCAGAGATGACCATCACAAGCAGGAGAATTTCTGGTCAATGGTAAGGATCATCTGTGACCTGCCAAACATGGTGTTTTTGTATCTCCTCACTCACCATTAGTTGAGAGTTGCTTCCAGAAGCATTAACTCTTTAGCACTTCTAACTTGCCCTGTGTACTCTGGCTGAGTCTCTCCATAGCTAGGAAAAAGTCTTCAGAGATGGAAGTGCAGGTATTCATTGTAGTCAGTCTTTGGGGGGATACGGGTGAATGAGGAGGATGAGTGAGGCACCAATAGATATGGAAAATGTCGAAGTCTGGGGACAAAAAGGAAAGGTTACATGGCAGAAAAGGGGTTGATGTGGTAGACTATGGGATCTAACCTGGATAAAGCAGGGAATAAAGTAAGAAGCGGTTAATAGATTGGGAGGGGACAGGAGAGCTCCTTGGACTTGGATCTCTTAAGGAGGTCAGAGCAGGTATAAGAGTAGACAAATAACCAAGAGGGGAAAACTAGTCATTGTGGGGGGAAAAAGTCATATATTAGAGTTGAACTTTTTACAGTTGGCCCAGGTATAGGTGAGGACAAGATCACAGCATGATCACAGGACTGGGTTGCTGAACTAGAGAAGATGCAGACTATAGGAGGTTGAGGAGCTGTGAGGCAGGGGGACTGAATGATCCTCCTTGTGGATATTTATTGGGAAATGTAAGAGTGAGTCTGGAATAGTAAACCGTGATCAGGTGCCAATGTTTTGATGATCATGAAGGAAAGACTAGGGCATAGGTAGTCTGCAAGCTTCTTGAAGGAAAGAGGTATCATCTCTCATCTTCACCACTGCGTTCTAGTGCCTACCCCCCTGTCATGTTGCATAGTGAATTAACTCAATTAGTAGCTTAAAGTAACACTAAACATGTGTCATGGAAATACTGCCTACCAAGGTAGTAGGGGAAGCCAGATGAATTGGGGGAAGAACAGGACCATAGAAACATATAAGTGTGTGAGAGAGAATTTCTGAGAGTGACAAAGAGGAGGGTGATAGATGGAAATATTCACAGGGTTAACAGTTTTTCTGCATTGTCCCTTCTTAGAAAGTCAGGGTTGGCTTCCTATAGAGGTTGGCCCTGTAGCAGGCAGGTGGCTGTCCTGGATTTTTAGGACACAGGACCAACCAAGTTAAAAATGGAAGAAATGGAAGACCATGATTGATTTTTAAAATGGTTGAGTGGCAGATGATGACAAAGTCTGGCACTGCTGGTGTTATAGCTGACAGGAGTGGGGTCTACCCCTTATCAGATTCTTTATCTGATCCCAGATGCCTATCCCCAAGAGCCATGGCCTTTGCATAAAGAAGCCACAATAACACCTGAATCTAGGATCTGAACTCTTCCAACCTTGTCTTACTTCCATTATCTTGGTATCTCAGCACAGGTAAGCTGACTCTTCTTACCAGCTTGCTAAAATCCACCTTCCTAGGCCTTGTTTGCCTTGGAAATCTTGCCCAGATGATTGGGGCCAAGACAGTCCCTTGAAGACTCTCAACCTTTGATGGAATTACAACCATGATGGCTTGGAGGTCTGAACTATCTCCTAGTGAAACTATCTGTTAGATCCCTTAGAGCTAGACCTGGGGTGAGGAACTGTGCATGAGAGACAGCCTTCAGAGATCAAGCATAAGAAGCAAATTCAGAGGACTGAGACTGGAGGCAGACCAGGACCCATGAATTTACATTTATAGATGCAGGATCACAATGAGAACAGACTAGAGACAAGAAATAGTAATAACCATAATCAGCATTTACGTAATGTTTACCATGTGCCAGAAGTTGTGCCAAGCTGCCCTGCATATCTTGTTTTGTTTTCACGGGGATGTTATGAGTAGTCCTGTTGTCATACATGTCAGCCTGTTGTCATACTCCCTGATATATAAGGAACTTAGGCTTAGCGAGCTATAGTAACGGTTTATGATCACACAACCAGCAAGCAGCAGAGTCAGATTCAAACCAGTGCATTCTTACCCAGAGAGTACTTTTCCATCCTTTATGCTCTCTCCTGAGCTACAGTGGAGAATACTGTTGGCATTTGGGGGTCTTCTTCACTATCTAGCAGCTTCGATGCAGATCTTGGCTGAACCTCCAGGTGACTGCAAGAGGCTTTGTGGCACCCGTTCTATGTCCATGCCTTGGTTTATGGACCCAAGGAGAACTTCAGGGATAGTCTCTGTGAAAACCATCTTTGTATTTCAAGTGCATGCTCTCTCTCTTTCTCTCCATCTCTTTCTTTATGACTCTCTCTCTCTCTCTCACCACAGGTTTTTCCCCAACCTCTTTAGTTGTACAATGAAGACATGATCTTGAACCCTCATACTTCTGGAAATTTACATCAATTTCAAAGTATTGTCCCAGACCAGTAGCATTAGCCTCACTTGGGAACTCACTAGAACTATGAAATCTCTGGCTCTGCCCCACACCTACAGAATCAGAATCTGGGGTGGGGCCCAGCAGTCTGGTTTACAAGGTTCTAATGTTTGCCAATTTTGAGAATTCCTGGTTTCTATCTCACGGCTTCAGGCATCTGGAGAAAGACTGACCAATTTGCAATCCCAAGGTCAAAATTTTCAGGAAAGGGTTATGGGCACAGCTGGTGTCAGGCCCTCACCTGCATTGATTAGCTGTGTCCTGAGAGCTGGGTCATACCATACCCTTACTCATCCCACTACAAAACAACCAGACAGAGGTGGAGTTGAGAGCAGTTTCAGAAAATAGACAGTTGGAAAAGAAGTGGAGGGTGGACGTAATGCTACGTGGGCAACACAATAAGAAAAATGAGGGCCAGATCTTCACACTGTAAATCACATTACTCTCTAGGCCAAGCCTCGATGTGAGTGGTCAGGGAAGTTAATGAGACCCAGGTGCTGGCCTGCTCGGGGGCAGCCTGCAGAATCAAGGTCCCCACTTTCCTAGCGATGAGACTGGCTAGGGTCATGGTGTAGAGCACTGAACTTCACACTGACTAATTTCTTGTTGCTTTATGTCCTTTTTCCTGGAGCAACATCCATACAAACTATTACCTGCTTTAGAGCCTGGAAGTTGTATTAGTTAGAACAGCGATTCTCAAAGTCAGCTTCCTTTGTCCTCACGGGTCCCGGACTTTTTCAGGCATTCCACAGGTCAGACTATTTTCATAATAATACTAAGATTTTATTTGGCCTCTTCACCGTATTGACAATCCCACCAATGGTGCAAAAGCAAAGACAGGCAAAATTGCTGGCATCTCAGCCCACATCAAAGCCATGGTACCAAAATACCAGCAGTGACGGCATTCACTGCCATACACTTGCAGCACATATATAAAAAGCCAGTTTCATTTGAAAATTTCCTTGACAAAGAAATAGAAATTTTATTAGATTTATTAATAGCATAAAATTAACTTTTATCAAATTTTGACCAATGGGTATGTTTTTTCAGTACTCTGGGGGACAGAGTGAGAAGCGTACATAAGGCACGTTTCTGTGTGATCATTGTCTCAAGGAAAAGGGTTGTTTGAGCTGTGAGATGAATTAGCCACTTTTTTTGCGGAAAACCATTTTTACTTGAAAGAAAGACTGATAGACAAGCTATGGTGTTTGGCAGACATTTCCTCAAAAATGAAGAAAGCAAGCCTGTCACTTCAAGGAAAACAAATGACAGTATCTGTTGCCAATGATGACATTTGAGCTTTCAAGTGAAAATTATAATTTTGGAAGACTTGTATCCACCACCATGAGCTCGACGGCTTCTCAATTCTTAAAAACTTTTTTTTATGAGATCCATGGTAATGTTAGCCAACATGATTTTTTGATATTGCATAATGACATGTGTCAACATTTAGAAGATCTGCATAACTCAGTGAACCAGTATATTCAAAATGACCGATTCATGATGTTACAGAATCTTTAAATTTTTTTTTAAGTTTACATATATTGAGAGAGACAGAGGCAGTGTGTGGGGGGGAGGGGCATAGAGCAAGGGAAACAGAAAATCCCAAATAGGCTTCATGCTGCCAGTGCAGAGCCTGATGTAGGGCTTGAACTCAGGAAACCATGAGATCCATGGCCTGAGCCAAAACCAAGGGTCAGATACTTAACCAACTGAGCCATGCAGGTGCCCCCATAATGTTACAAAATCTTGTGAGGGGAAGAGTGACATTCAAATTATAGAGTAAGAGATTTTAATGTGACAGAATATAAAAGTTCAGTGATGTGGTTCCCGATTCCACATTACCACAAACTTAAGAAAGTACTACTTGTCAAGTTTTTGTATAATATCAAAAAAGAAGACCCACAGTTGTCTGAAATGGCTATTTAAAACACTCCCTTTTCCATATCTATGTGAGGATTGATTCTTCATTTACTTCAACCAAAGTAACAAAACAAAACACAGTGAATGCAGAAGAGGATATGAGAACCCAGATGTCTTCTATTAAACCAGACACTAAAGAGATTTTCACAAGTGTAAAACAATGCCTATTCTTTTCACTAATTTTTTTTTTGTTTTGGGAAATGCAGCTAGTTTTCATAAAAGTGTTATTTATGTTAACATGTAATTGGTTTACTATTGTTATTTTTTAATGAATGAAAAAATGAAAATTTCTCAGTTTTAATTTCTAATGTGGTAAATATTGATATATATAACCCATACAAAGGATGTTTGAGGTTGTCAATAATTTTCAAGATTGTAATGGGGTCTAAAGATTAAAAGGTTTGAGAACTGCTGAGTTGGAGTACAGCTTAACTATTGTAACCAAGAGGCATAGATGGAAAAGGCATGACAAAGTGGTTCACACAAGATAGAAATTTCTCTCTTTTTGAGTAATAGTCCAGAGGTCAATAAGGAGGGTGTCTAGGGCAGACAGGTGGTTCTCGGATTTCTTCTACCTGTTGCTCCAATATTCTCTGTTCTGGGGACAATGGATGAGATTCAGGATGTTTATGAACTTGAGTAGGAAAACCTCTAATGGAAATGTAACGTATCTTACAATTATAGACAACAAACCATAGTAGTGTTAGCAGGACTAGTGACGTTGACACCAATAGAATTCACAGGTATTTCCATATCACTGTATCGTTACTACAGTTATCTCAAACTACCACGTACACTTATCACTTTAAAACTATGCTAGTCATTAGACCCCTTGTTAAATCTTTTTATGTAAGATGTCAATAAAGAAGTACATAGAGTAATATACCATACATTTATTTAAGAATATTTTATAGGGGCATCTGGGTGGCTCATTTGGTTGAGCGTTTGACTCTTAATTTCAGCTCAGGTCATGATCCCAGGCCAGGGTTGCGGGATCAAGCCCCACATCAGTCTCCATGCTGATCATGGAGCCTGCTTAAAATTCTCTCTTTCTCTCCCTCTGCCCCTCTCCCCCTCTTGCATGTGCTCTCTCTCCAAAATTGAAAAAAAATAATAAAAAATAAAAATATTTTACAACTATATTTCATGAGGATTGGTTTCCTTTACAACCCTTGTACCTTTATGTATTCAAAACATCATTCTGTTAAGGTCTCAGGGGCTCGCCAGTGTGCCAAACTGGTCTATGACACAAAACGAGTAAGAAATTCTGTTCTAGGGTTATGGAAGGAGGAAAGAGGGCAAGGACTGTCTTTAGATGACGTGCACTCAACACTTTCAGCTCACATGGCATCGCTGAGAACTTAATCACAGGGCCACATCTAGCTGCGAAACAGTGTCAAGCTGGAAGACCACTAGTCTTCCTAAAACTTGAGCATGAGTGGAAATTAAATTACTGTAGGAATTTAATAGGAATTAAATTCCTTTATGGGAATAATTCCTATCATTCCTTTATAGGAATAAAGGGATATTGAAAAATGGGATGCAAGACCATTTGTAGTCTCTTCTTAGGGTTCTCTAGGGCTTTATTTTTTCTCTGTTAACCATTCTCACTTTGTTCTCTACCCTTCTTCCAGGCCCCTAGAGGCTGTTCTTCCTTTTTGGTAATGAGTAGGTTTGTGCTCTGATCATCTACCCCAACAATCCTCTTCTGAACAGTCACATAAAAGAGTGACTCTGAAGTCAGCATCATAAATGCTAAAATTAACACGCAACCTATCATGTCAACATTAAAAAGCCTGGCAGGATGATCTCAAAGCATCTCCCCTCAAATAAATATTTATTAATTGCAGAGTGAAAAAATAGTAACTTTACAGTAGAGACACCTGGTAGATAACACCTTAATCAAGGGTTTAAGGTTAATAGCATTAATAATAAGACCTATCAACAACATGTATCCCCTGACATAATACCCTGGGAAGGGCACATAACCCCTGGGGTGTTCTTCCCCCAAACCCATAACCTTAAGTTAATTATGACAAAATATCCAGCAAATCTAAATCAAGGGATACTCTACAGTATAACAGAGTATTCTTCAAAAGTGTCAAGGTTATAGAAGACTAAGAAAGACTGAGGGAGTGTCATAGGTTGACGGACACCAAAGGGAGAAGAAAACTAAATGCAATGACAGATCCTGGATTGGATCTGGGACAAGAAACATGGCATTGATGGGAAAGCTGCCAGAATTCAAATAAGGTCTGTAGCTTAAGTAAGACTATCATAACAATATAATTTCCTGGTTGTATTATTTTATTTTATTTCATTTTGTTTTATTTCATTTTATTTTATGTTTATTTAATTTTTTTGAGAGAGACAGAGAGAGAGAGTACATGTGTGAGTTGGGGAGGAGTAGAGAGAGAGGGAGAGAGAGAATCCCAAGCAGGCTTTGCACTGTCAGTGCAGAGCCTGATACGAGGCTCAGTCCCACAAACCATGAGATCATGTCCTGACCCAAAATCAAGAGTTGGATGCTCAGCCAACCGAGCCACCCAGGAGCCTCAATTTCCTGACTTTGTAAATGGCACTTCGGTTATGTGAAATGTTAGCATTAGGTGAAAACAGATAAAGGATATATGGGAATCCTCTGTACTGCTTTTGCAACTTTTTAATCAGTACATAGTTATTACAAAATAAAAAGTTCAAAGAAAGACTGGCAGTTTCAGAGATAGGGCTGACCTGGATGGTAGCACCTTGTTAGGGTTTTTACTACCTATTTAGAGTCAAGAACTAGTGTATCTCCCTCTCTTTCAAAGCTGATAAAACGACTCCATCCAGGCAGTCTACAACCTCTGGGCCACCACTGAAGCTGGCCATCTAGGCAGAGTATAACAGAGCAACTTGGCTAGAAGGACAGGCTTTGGAATCAGGGAGATATGGTTTCAACTTGGCCTCTGCTCTTAACAACTATATACCTTTCATAAGATACTTACCTCTCTGAATCTCAATGTTCTCATCTTTAAAATGAGAGAATGCACTACTTACCTTACAGGGTTATTGGGGTATATTTAAAGAGATAATGTCTCTGAAGCATCACCAATGTTCAATAACTATTATTATTACACTGTAAAGAGAAGTCTGAGAAGAGTCTTATTACCACTTAAGCTGAAGTAAAGCATCCACATAAGTATTTATAAAGTGGTTCAAATATACCACATATGCTCTAAGTCAAGTTGCCATTAGTGATGTTAAGGTCATTGTAGTGCTATGGGCTTTAACTAAACTTACAGCACTGTTGGGGAATCTAATTTAATTGAGACGCACTCTAATTTGGATTACATTTTTTTCTAATTGAATTCCTCATGCCTTATATTTTCACATAGTTGTTAGTGTATAAATTATTAATTTAGTCACTTTGTTTGATTATATTTTTTCTGGCATTGCTCATCAGCGCTAACATGTTTAAATATTGGTCTCAGTGGTTGCTTAAAGCAAAGTTGTGTAGGAGGGAAACACCCCCAACGACCCAAATCTAATAAAAATGCTGCTTTGTTTAAATTGTTTCATGATACAAATGTGGACTTTGTGTCTGACCACTTCTGTCTAATAGTTTTAGTACTCTCATTATTCAGTCTCTTCAGGGAGATTAAACAAGAAGGGGTCTGCGATGCTCTTGGAGGTTATCAATTTTCCTGTGCTTCCATACCTCTTGCTATGTCCATCTGGACCGGGGCTACTTACAGTGTGGTCTGTGGACTTGTGCCAGTCTGCAAACTCCTACTGGTCTGTGGCAGAAGCTGGGAGTAAACGTTCAGAAACTCTGATAGCAATTTGACAGAATTATTTTATGTTTGTTCAATATAATTAGCAAAAGAGCTTGTGTTTTGTACTCTTTGTTTTTTCATTTCATTTTCCTAGTAATTGGCCATTGTCGTATTTGACAAAAGTGTCAGTCCACAACAAATTGGAAAAAGAAAACACAAATCCTGGTCCTTTCCCACAGATAGAGGAGCACTGAGTCTGGCGAAGGACTATCACAGGTAATGCGTAATTGAAAGTAATCAATAAAAAGGAAAGCATTCTCATCTAGCTCTACACATTTCATAAATACAACTTGAGCTAACATTACTGCCTGGAAGCATCTATGTTCAGATTAGGAGCATTTGTCTGTGTGAAATTTCCTGTTGCTTGTGAGTCTGCCTACGGGTTGGGGTGATTTCTGGCTAGGAACTTTGTCATAGTGTGTATGTTAAGCTGGCATTGTAATAACTACCACGATTGCCTCCTGACTGGCTCCCTATTTGCATTCTGGCCCATAATTTATCCTCCACACTGTTGCCAAAATAATAATCTTAGTAAAATGCAAAATTTTTATCATATTACTAGTGCCTAAAAACCTTCAGGGATTTTCCATTATCCACAGGATGGAATTCAAACTCTTTAGCCTCCTGTGTCTGGTCCTTCATGACCTGGTCCTGGTTTATTTCTCTAGCTCATGCCTCTCCTTGTCTGCCACCTTGCCCCTCCTGTCCTTGAACAGCCTTCTCAAGTGCTATTTTATCTATAAAACCTTTTCTAAATTTCCTCCTTTGATCCCCTACTTAGGTAGAGTTGATTCCTCCCTCTTTTATGATGTCTACCAGTTTCTAGGACTGCATCAAATGTCTCTAGTGGGTTTGGAAATCAAATTAAGCCAAAGCTAAAGATTTGCTATTTGCTTTTTAATCAGAGAGTTAGATGTTGAGTGATGTATTTTGAAGTTACTTGTAGGGAAGGCACAATGGATATAGAACTCTGATGAAATTCTCAGAAGACCATGGAGAAATGAGTTGGACAGGTCCCCAACCATGGACTCTTCTAAGGGAGAGTGGGTGGAAAAGGCATACATTTCTGCTGCAGCAGCTCCCTGGCCCAGTGCACTGCTTAAGGAAGGCAGAGTTATCCAATTGGGTAACTAGATTATGATTTATAGTTCACTAAGCTAGGCATTTGGTTGTTTATTAAATGACATTCTAACTGGCCCAAAAAATACCCATTGGGGAAGACTGATATTTACTTAAAAATTTTTTTAATGTTTATTTTTGAGAGGGGGAGGGGCAGAGACAGGGAGACAGGATCTGAAGCAGGCTCCAGGCTCTGAGCTGTCAGCATAGAGCCTGGCATTGGGTGTGAGCTCACTATCCATGAGATCATGACCTGAGCCAAAGTCGGACGCTTAACCAACTGAGCCACCCAGGCGCCCCTGGTATTTACTTTTATAACACATTTTGATTAATTTACTTACTCTCTTTTTAGATAACTAGGTTAAGAAGTTGTGCAATGTGATTTATTTACATGCAATGTCATGGTTGTAAAGAAGTAAAGACCTATATAGACTCTAGGCTGGTGTATGAAAAAAAATTAGCCTCCATCATAGACAATTACATTTTTTAAATGTTTATTTATTTTTGAGAGACAGAGACAGAGCCTGAGTAGGAGAAGGGCAGAGAGAGAGAGGGAGACACAGAATCCAAAGCAGGCTCCAGGCTCCTAGCTGTCAGCATAGAGCCCAATGTGGAGCTTGAACTCATGAACCACAAGATCATGA
Organism: Suricata suricatta; assembly: GCF_006229205.1. NCBI lineage: Eukaryota > Metazoa > Chordata > Mammalia > Carnivora > Herpestidae > Suricata > Suricata suricatta. The sequence goes on from NC_043704.1 coordinate 131,844,768, forward strand.
CCTGAGCTGAAGTCAGACACTTAGCCAACTGAGCACCCAGGCATACGCCATAGGCAATTTTTAGATTTTTAGATTTAACAAACCACTGCTTGTTCAAAATCTAGTCAATGGATGTATTTATTACAATCGCTTGGTTTATCATTGATGCTAGAATATATTAAGTTAAAAATATGTTCAAGTTGAATTAGCTTTATATTGCCACTTAGATTGCAATTTTTCACTTGGATCTTGATTGAATATAAGTGACCATTTGATTCAATCCCTTGATTTATTTTTTAGTGAAGGATCTGAGTGCATAGAGGTAAAGAGGATTGTCTAAAGTTACACAGCTATTTATTGGCTAAGCTAAACCCATAACCCAGGTGATAACCATATTTCCTGAACAACGTTAGGATATATGGCTCAACAAAGGCAATTTTGTCATTTGTAAATTTACTAATCAGAGAAATCTTTCAGAGGTTTCATATTTTGTAATGCATTAAACCGATGAAAAGAACATGAAGATTGAATCTGTTCTGGAATATCTAGTTGATCTGGTTCTCATGGACTCAACAACCTAGAAGGAAGATGTTCATTTGATAAACTTGTCCATTAGCATTTGGTGTGATTGCTTGGTTCTGTTCAACCACCTTTTACCAGCAGCTCTCCCTGCCAGCACCCTGCTCTGACAAGCAGCAAGCTATGCGGCCAAACTGCAACTCTGTGTTTGAGTGTTTTTCTTTGCATAGACAATAGAGAGTTTGGAAAAAGAAAACATGAAGAATGGAAAGGCGCTAACCTGTAGCAGGCAGGGCAAGCTGTCCACAAAAATTTATGTGCTTTCTTTCCATTGTATAGAGTCATTACTGGAAAGTGGCCATTTAGCCCTGAACTTCCCTAGTCCTAATTCCCTCACCTCCCCCAACACTCCATCCTCCCTTGCTTTAAATCTAGATGTGGTTACCTGACTGGTCTTCACCAATGAAATAAGATTGAGAGTGAGACACTATTTACAGGCCAATGCTTTATGTTCTCTTCCTTTTCTGCTAGCTGATGCCCTAAGGGATGGCCACCCAAAGATGGAGGGAATCCATGTCCCTAAAGTGCTATGTAGAGATCTGCCTGCTAACTAGGAAAAACCCCCTCAGTCTCTTAGAGGAGCAAAAAATAAACTTCAAATTTGGTTTAGGTTTTACACATTTTGGGTTTTTTAGAGCAGCCAATACTCCCTTAAATAAAACAGGGTCTCTGGTTCTAAATGGTTTTGTTTTCACTTTAAAGGTAGACATTCATGGGGAGCCTGGGTAGCTCAATTAGTTAAGCATCCAGTTCTTGATTTCAGCTCAGGTCATGAACTCACGGTTTGTGAGATCGAACTTCAAGTTGGCATGGAGCCTGCTTGGGATTCTATACCCCTCCCTCTCTTTGCCCCTCCTCTGCTCTCTCTCACTCTCAAAATAAGTAAATAAACTTAAAAAAATAAAGATACTCACTTAAAAATTAGTTCCATGTATTTTTTACAAAATATTTAATTTAATTGAGCACTCTAAGTGTTCAGAGAGGTTTCAATTTACCCCAAGAGATTAATAAAGCAAAATGGTTTGAGATACTTGACAAACATCTAATAAACACATTACTTACTTGTCTAAATTTTGTTGATATTGTGTGGTTCACTTCCAAATAAGTTCACTTCTAATTTTAATATCCTTGTATGGAGGTGAAAGATGTTGTTCTTTGGATGTAGACTGTAATTTTTATATGTTATGCTCATTTTACATTTGTATTTATTTATACTTCACCTCTTTTCAAGAGTTTGTAATGGCTTATAAAAAATGACTTAGCAACAAGGTTAATAAAATAGAAAAGCAGGATATAGAAGAAAGGACAAGGAAAATATGCTAACTATCACTTAGCTGTGGTTGCCATGGTTGAGTTTCAACCTGTATATCTAAGCTTCTTGGCAGGCTGGGTAAGAGGGAGGCACGATAGATTACAAATTAGCCATCTGAAAGGAGGAAGTGTACTCATCTCTCAGGGGAGGCACGGCTTTGTCTGGTACCAAATTCCCCCTCCCCAAATCAACATTTCCATCTCAGGGGAGCAGGACCTACCAGGAGTGAAATCATAGTAGAATTTTTAAAACTCTCCAACTTAGTTTTGTGAAATGAATTCTTGACAATATTGAAGAGGAAAGAAGCTGTTAGGCCAAATAATTACTGGAAATCTTTTGGTTATTTTTCTTTTTTTAACATACTTAACCCTTAAAGAATTTAGGTGTAGCTGGCAGATGACAGTCTTTGATATGTTCACTTGTAAAAAATAAACTTCCTTGGTTCAGAATGGGTAAGCTCTGAATTGCTGGTCTGATTCTAACAGCATTTTGAACAAATTGTGTCATCAGTCAAGGTGAATCGATATTGGTAGGTGATTGTTTTACCTTCCTTGGAAGGGAACTTGGTTTTCTCAGTGTATGAGCTTGGAGTTCTCACAGATTGAGCATACTTAGGTTGAGGTTTCTAAGGAAGTACCTCTACATTATAGCAAATTTCTACTTAGATATTTGCAGATATAGGTGTTTTCTCTACTTGGATACCATGTGCTCAAAGAATATTGCAATTGGAGATTTTTAAAAAAAAGTTTTCTTAATGTTTATTTTTGAGAGAGTGAGCATGAGCAGGGAAGGGGCAGAAAGAGGGGGACACAGGATTTGAGGTGGGCTCTGTGATGGCAGTGGAGAGCCAGATGCAGGGCTTGAACTCACAAACTTGAGATCATGACCTGAGCCAAGGTCTGGCCCTCAACTGACTGGGCCATCCAGGCTACCTAGTTAACCGTCATTTTTTGATGAGAAGACTCTGAAGACCCAGACTGGGTGCATGATCAGCTAGTTGTCCCACAGGTATTGAAAAGAAAACCCCAATCTCCTGAGGCTTAGCTTGTTTCTGCTGTAACAGATGCTTCTTCTAAGTACTAGTCGGACGCTACTCAATGTAATACAATAAGCACGTATTAAACGCCAGTGATAGAAAGCACCCCCCCAAATATTTCTAAACTCCTTAAGAATTTGTGCTTATTTCACTATTATCTTAACCTCTAGCTGTTTCCATGAAATGCAGGTAGGCAATGGAAAAGAGATCCAAGTGAAAATATTGAAATAAAGTGAAGAATTGAAATATTAATCTCTACTAAGATGATGTTATGTTCCAGATGGGTGATATGGTATATTGTCCTTTCCACTCTCTGAAGATTTCAAAGCACTTAACAGTACCTTACAACTCATTAAGCTATGTGCTGAATCAGATATTGGATGTTATAGCTTTATTCTTATTATTTATTTAATACCATCAAGGGGGTTGGTTCTCAGTGGGAATTGATAGCTCTAAAAGGATAAAACCTTTCTTTCAATGTTCTGAAAGGACAAGTACCATTCAGCCACTTCTCTTCCAAAGATAATCAATGATAATACAAGAAAATATTAGCAAGTCATTCATCAAACTCTTCCCAAATGAGTAAATGAATCAAATAATTTCAAAAAGTCTTTGCAAGTTTATATTGGTTTGATCTGGTATATGCTGCCTTAAAGGAATAAAGGAGCTTCTGTAATTTTATTAGTTATTAGCAATTATTCTTTATTAGCAATTACAATTTAGAATTTCCTCCTCTTAAGTTACAAAGTATTGAAAATTCTTTCTTGCTTTTTTGAATATAGAAATACTCTACTTAAAAAAAAGTGAATGATGACTTTAGGTTGGCTATTGCCTTTTGAAATGTGTTTTATTATTATGCAATTTCTGTAGTTATTTTTGACTTTTTAAAACACTGACGTCAATAAGAGTCTCAGGTCAAAAAATGGTACCTGTTTTCTTGGACTTTGTTTTCCTTGATAGAAAGTTTGCCAGAATTTGCCTAATTTAATTAAAAACATTAATACATTAAAACATAAGAGTAATACATGGATCATTTATTTGGCCCTGGCTCCATTTCAATATGAATGATTGACTGGTAATTGTAGACCTGTGTATACAGTCTAAAGTTTTTCATATTCAAAATTAAACTTTCAACCACCTTGGAAATGACAGAGGCAAATGACATAGGCACGGTTTTGAGAAATGATAGTCTACCTTGATAAAAGCAACTGTGAGCTTTTTAGGTGTGTAAGACAGACTCATATTCATGTAAGTTTTTGATCACTTGCTTTAAGTGTGAACACATTATCATTTTGGATATGTTGCCTAAAGTTCTAGCTTAAAAAGCAGAACACTAGTAGGTTCATTAAACCAGATGTAGATCCCTGGGCAGGGGATTTCAGACTCGTTTCTTTATTATGCAAATTACAGAGGCTGTGCTGGGGTGAGGGGGTTAATGATTTATTAACTGATAATATCAGGTTCCAGCCTTGTCTATCATTTATTCGATTAGTGAGGGAGCAAGGAGAAAGACTAAGGGGTCAGTAAAGAAATAACTTTGGATTTATAATTTGCACTTATTTCATAGGCACAATTTTAAAAACAGGAATAAACATGAAAATAAAAAGTCATTCTAAATTGTATCATCTAAATATAACAATATTAACATTTTGCTCTATACAGCATTTTAACCTATTAACATATGCTCTATGCAATACAGTTTAAAAAGCTTTCTTCCAAAAGTGGTATCCTGTTATATGTGCTGTTTAAAATATGTTATTCATTTAACCTCATGAATTTCTCCATGTCGGTTATTAATGACATCATATTCCATCATTCACCGCTGTACCATCATTTATTTAACTAAACCTTCAGTTTTTGGACATTTAAGTTGTTAAAAAATTTTTTTGCTATGATAAAAAATGCTGTAATAGCATGTCTCTTTCTATCTTTGTCCAATTAGTTCTTAAGATAAATTGCTAAGAGTAAAGTTGTTATGTGAAAGGGAATACAACTCTTTAAGATTTTTGGTACATTTTGAAAACTTCATTGTAGATACCAATGTATACACACTGCAGATGTATGAAATTCCCTTTCCCTCCAAATCTTGACAATGCTGTAATTTTCCCAATCTTTACCAACTTGAGAGAACATACAGATCTCATTTTTAATTGCTATTTTTTGATGACTAAAGGTCAAATAAATTGAATATTTCCTTAATGTGTTTATTGGTATTTTCTATTTCTTCTTTTCAATTGCATATTTATGTCAATTTCATATTCTACTAATGTATATATCTTTTTCTTAGTGACTTTAAAGCACCCTTTGAAGTTGGTGACAGGAGCTCTTCATTTATCAGATATGGTACAAAATTTTTCCCAAGTTTTCTCTTTGACTTTAAAAATTTTTGCAGTGGTTTTTGGTATGTAGGCATCTTTATTTTTAGTGTTGTTATCTCTTTCTTTCTTTCTCTCTCTCTCTTTCTTTCTTTCTTTCTTTCTTTCTTTCTTTCTTTCTTTCTTTCTTTCTTTCTTTCTTTCTTTTGGCCTCTACTTTAGGTATCTTGCTTGGAATGGTTTTTACCCCTCCTAACATTTAAAAATACTTGCCTATGATTCATTTAATGGTTTTAATTTTTACATTTAACCTTTAAACTATTCTGAAATATTTTACACATACAAACTGGTGTAAAGATTCATATGAGAGAAGTGGTGTATGTGCTGGTTGGGAGCACAAACATCGGAGCCTGATATCATGAGTGTGGCAGTTTTCAAATAAGTCCACAAATTCTTTGACACTTCTCATCATAAGCTGGAGCTTAATTCCTCTTCCTTTAAGTATGGGCTGAACTTAGTCACCTGCTTCTGATGAGTAGATGTTGTGGAAATGGAGTGTGTCTTCTGATACCAGGCCATAAAATACACTGAAGTTTTTTTCTCTCTCTCTCCTTCTCCTGGATTTCTCCCTTTGTTGGAAGCGAACTGCCATGCTGTAAGTGTACTCAAACAACTTAGACCCTCAGTGTAATAGCTCAGGAGGCGTCCTGCCAACAAACACATGTGTGAGCTTGGAAGTGGATCCCACTCAGTTGAGCCTTTTATAAGGTCACAGCCCCAGCTAATACCTTGATTTCAGCCTTGTGAGAGAACTTGAACCAGAGGCATCTAGCTAAATAAACGATGCTTGGATTTCTGACTCACAGAAGTTGAAATAATAAAAAGTTTGGGGACACCTGGATGACGCAGTCAAGTGGTTAGGCATTTGACTCTTGATTTTGGCTCAGGTCATGATCTCATGGTTCATGAGATTGAGCCCCGTGTCCAGTTCTGTGCTGACAGCACAGAGCCTGCATGAGATTCTCTCTCTCTCTCTCTCTCTCTCTCTCTCTCAAAATAATAAATAAGCTTTAAAAGAAAACAAAGAAAAAATGAATGAAAAGTTCATTGTTTTAAGCTGCTAAATTTTGGGGTGATTTTTTAATGTAACAGTAAATAACTAACAAAATTATTCTTTCCATTTTGGAGGTTATTCTTCCTCATTTATCCTTTCATGAGAACATGATTTTGTTTTATTCCAAAAAGTTTTAGAAGGCTTCAATTGGTATTGCATCATATTTCTAAATCATTTTGGGGCCAATTGATAACTCATATGAGCTTTTCTTTTCTTTTTCTTTTAAATGTTTATTTTTGAAAGAGAGAGAGTGCAAAGGAGGGGCAGAGAGAGAGAGGGACAGGGGATCTGAAGCAGGCTCTGCAGTAACAGCAGTGAGCCCAATGTGGGGCTTGAACTCATGAACTGTGAAATCATGACCTGAGTCAAGGTCTGATGCTCAACCAACTGAGCCATCCAGGTGCCCCTCATATGAGCTTTTCTGATACAAGATCATTATATTCCATTTAAATTACACAAACTTGTATGTGCCTCAAAAATTTAGAATTTTCTTTATACTAATTTCTTATTAGGTTTATTATTATCTATCTTAAACTTTTCATTGATATTGCAAATGGGAATAATTTCTACTTGGCTATTGTTTACTTAATTATTTTTGTATAAATAACTCAAATAATTATTTGTATTGGAATTTATTGGTTTTTGTACATTTATCCAGTAATGTGCCATTTAAGTGGATTCTATTAATAGTTTTCATTGTTTTCCATTTTATCTTTTGGGGTTTCTATATACACACACACACTGATCTACTTTTCTTTTTAAGGTGAACTTAATGATACTGAGCAGAGAAACAAAACTGTGTGTATGTGCAGGTGTGTGTCATGTTCATGATGATAGGATGCCAAGAATTTGAAAATAAATAAAAAGCAACTAGCTATGTTTTATTTATTTCATTCTGCATCCTTTGGTATAGCTATCAGGACATGGAAGTTGCTGTGTGGATGGTGAGTGAATGAATGAATGAATGGTCTGCCTCCTCCTAGTTTCGTTTCCTCAGTCCTGCCTTAATGTCCCTCTCTGAGCCAGCTCATCACAGGGTCTTACCATGTCCTGAGCAGAGTCCATGTTGAATATGACATCTGATAAGTCCTCAGCATACTACCAACATGACCTAAATACTTAAGTATATTATTTACCCTCAGAGACCTAATGATCTATCGGGACAGACAATATCAATACAGGTGCAATCATTAGAGAACAGTTTATTGTTAAAATGTGGCATTTCCCTGGACCCACCATGGCTGGTATGAACAGCTAGTTTGCTTCCTATCTGAGCAATGCTTATGTAGAAGATTCTGGGCCTACGCTGAAGTAGGGAGAGTACGTTACAAAGTGGTGTTTGAGGGGGAATTAAGATCCTACATGAATAAGTGTGTTGGGTGCCTAATCAAAAGGACAAAGAGAGGTACAAAAACAGCAACAAATGTGAAAGCTACGTCAGCAGAGTCTCACCAAGAACATGTTGGAACAAATGTCTTAGAACCAAAGTGGTGGGAACACAGGGATTCAGCATTCACCTGGTGCCTGGTGCATGACGGTATGGAGTGGGGGAGTGGCTGCAGAGTGCTTGAAGGAAACTTGTGGGTTTGGGATGTATTGACTGCAATAGAATGTGTTATTAAGAGGAAAGAAACAAAAGTCTTGAGTTCTACAGGACATGGCAAGGAATGAGATTTTCCTCAAGAGGCAGGGGAAACCAGTGGATTTTCAACTCAGGGGTGATAGGACATGGCTTACATTTTTAACAAAAATATTCTGTTCACAGTGAGGAACCTGAGTGGGGTTAGAAACAACTGTGGGATTTGAGGGAGTTACTAGAATAACCCAGGGAGCTGGAGAGAGGTGGTTCTGGGTTGGAGCTGGTGGATAGTGGCCGAGATGGAGTGATAACCACTGAAGCCTGTTTGGAGAGAAAGAGTCAAGAAACGTTGTTCAAGTCAGGACTTTGAGGTCTGTTATCTTGACTCACCCAGACTTCTTTGTCATTCCAGTGAGAATTAAAGAACTCACTGGAGGTGAAAACATTCCAGCAATCCTGGTGAATGGGCAATCTGAGTGGAATTTTGTGGCTGCATTAAAAGCAGCTCAAGCTTTGGGGAGGGGAGTTTATGGCCCTTTGGCTAAAGTTTTCAGGGCTAACGAGTTTTGTTTTCTCCATCTTTAAAGAGTTGAAGGGGAAGGGGGGGGGAAGAGGTGGTGGTGATGGTGGAGGGCACTTAAGGGGAAGAGCACTGGGTGTTGTATGGAAAACAATTTGACAATAAAATATTATGAAAAAAAACCCATCTCTGGCAAAGGAGACTTAAATTCTAAAAAAAAAAGTATACTTTATTTATTGTAACATAAAATAAACGTATTGTAATAAAAATAACTATTTCTGATAGCTCCGAGATAACCCCATGCAAAAACTCAAGGTGGACTTCATATAATTCATTTTGTCTGCTTCACAAACATTATAGGAAAATGCCTTTTAAATAAATGCATAACCATGCTTAGAAATTTAGAAGTTTTATGACCTGTTTTTAAAATATTTTTCATCTTAATTTTTTCCTTTTAATTCTAATATATTCTGTAAAAAACTATTACTGCTTTCGTGCCTGTAGTTTAACCTATTATAAATCTGGTTAAATTAATGCGAAGCTAATGGCTATATTTTAAAGTAACCTCTTGAAATGTAATAGCTTTATTGGAACAAAACTATTTTTTGCCAAAATTATGTGGAACTAATGAAAAATTAATTGCTTTATAAAACGCTGGCTTTTATCTAAAACTAATAATTCCTGTACATCTCTTAATCCTCGTGCAAACAGTTGGCAGGAAATAAAATCTAAGTTTACCAGTTCAAATTCCCTAAGATCCTCAGAGTCATTTTTATTTTTGCATTATCCAACCTTTTAACTTTTTCACAACTTTAATCTTAAAAAAGCAGATTTCTAATTAAATTCAGGCATATCATTCCCCTAAAGGGGAGTTACAGACACTAAGTCTAACTCAGACTTGGGACCTGTGATCTAGTAATTTTCCTTCCTTTACAGTTCACATTGGCATTTTTATATATCTCCCTCTAATAAAATATGGTGATTTTTATCTTTCAAGTTGATGCCTGGGACTATGCCTTTTATCTGCTGTTTACTGTGTTTCAACCCATAAATAAATCATGCAACAAAATAAATTACTTAATCCTGTGTTTTATTTGGAAACATATTAAGGGATAGATTTAGAAGGAAAAATGACTTTATGCCTCTGAACTGCTCACACTTTTATGATTTGGCATAGCATTCAAACACTATCAAGGTGTCCTATCAACAAAAATTGTACACAGGAGACACATTTGGAAAATTTTTTTAAGTTTTTGCTACTTTTTGATTAGAATGTGTTAAAATAATCCCCTCCCCCAACCTGTCCTTTGTCATCAGCACTTGCTATGATTCTACTGTTTTAATAAAAATTCATTCTAGTGTATAACTATTTAACAGGAAGATTATTAATCCCCAGCTACTTTTAAAAAGGAGGTGACATGTGATTATTTTATCCCTTGTTTTATGCTTAACAGTCCTTCCTATTTTCATTTAGTAACAGAAGCTTTCTTAACACTCTGAAGGAGAAAAATAAAACATTACCCAACCTAATTTGTTTATTAAGCTCTTTTACATGAAAGGGAAAAAGTCCAACTTTCAAAACAGGTTTGGAGAATGCGATACGTGTGTTATCGAGAAGCATTCTCCTCCACAGACTTCTCCCCTTGAAAATGTTTTTTTCATACAGAGAATGGACCCTCGTTTCTTAGGTTAATTGCTGGAATATGATGAGGTTTGGTTGCATTTTTAGTAATTTCCGGATTCTATTCCAGGACATTTGGGATAGAGCCCAAGAGCTTAGCATGTTTTCCTTTTTTCATGGTAAAATTGTGCAAATATGCATTAGAGTGTGAAAACAAACAGTCTAATACATTTTTGCAAAGCTCTTTATGTTTACTGTTTATTGCAGATACCAGATCCTAATTAAAATGCGCCAACAAAAGCCAAGATACAAAGAACAAAGATATAACGAAACTTCATCTTTAAAAAAATATTTGTGATTAATCCTGGGGGATGTATGGCCTCACACCACTGCAATGGAATTCTAAAAGCCTTCTTCACCCACACCGGAAAGGTGATAGAATACAGTATTGTCTGGTGGTTCTACAAAGACAAACCAGGCCATTGTTATTTTGGGGTGCTATATACTTCTTAGAAAAATTCTAATAGGAGCACCTGGGGGTCTCGGAGGGTTAAGCATCCAACTCATGATTTCAGCTCAGAGCATGATCCTGAGGTTGTAGGATTGAGCCTCATGTCGGGTTCCTTGCTGAGTGTGGAGTCTGCTTGGGATTCTCTCTTTTTCTGCCCCTTTCCCCCATGTGCTCGCTCTCTCTCTCTCAAATACAAGTAAAAAGAAAACAAAGAGAACATTTCTAATACTTCTACACATTTGGAATGAATAGCAACCAATTTCAAAGAAGTAATTCAGGGACGCATTAAAAGCATATTTTGCAGGGAGAGATGGATTTAGATTTTCTTTTTTCAGTTGACATTTTCTATGAGTGTGGGAGAAATTACTTTTTGGAGTTTTTTTGGTACATTTAGAAGAATTAAAAAGGCCAATGGAAATATGAAGGACAGTGTCAATTAATGGAAAGGATAAGGCGTTTGGAATCACACCAACTTGGATTTGAGTCTGTACTTGATTTGTGATCTTGGATCTTGTGATCTTTAACTTCTCAGTTTCTTCACCTCTAATATGAAGACAATAATAGGGATCTCATGGAGTTGTTGTGAGAATTAAGAAGATAAGCCAGGTAACACTCTCATCTTTGTTAGACGCAAAAAATTTATTTCTTCAAAAGGAGGTGCCTCGCCACAGATGCAGTAAGATTGAAGGAAAGAGAGGTGAGTCTAGTGGATGAGGAATGTGAAACACCATTTTATCTTTGCTCTATTTTGTTTGCATTTAAATATTGTCTTTTGGACAGCTTTTCTTTTTTTATTTATTTTTGTATTATAGAAGGGCAGATTGTAGGAGAAGGGGACAACGTATTTTTTTTTAAATGGAGAAATCTTGGGAAAATCCTTTACGGACTGCAGTAGTCCTCATGGTGTGATCCTTGACAAGTTGTGTCAGCACCACCTCGGAACTTGTTAGAAATGCAAATTCTTGGGGCGCCTGGGTGGCTCAGTTGGTTGAGTGTCTGACTTTGGCTCAGGTCATGATCTCATGGTTTGTGTGTTCAAGCCCCACATTGGGCTCTGTGCCTACAGCCCAGAGCCTACAGCCTGCGTCAGGTTCTGTGTCTCCCTCTCTCTCTCCCCATTCCCTGCTCATGCTCTGTCTCTTTCTGTCTCTCAAAAATACATAAACAAACAAACAGAAAGAAATGCAAATTCTTAGGTTTTACCCCTCAGGCCTACTGAAGCTGGTAATGGAGTCCTATAATCTGTATCTTAACAATGTCTCTAGGTGGTTGTAATGTGCATTCAATTTTGAGAACCACTGGTGTATCAAATTTTTTGTCTTCCTTTCTAACATCAGCCTTAATAAAGCACAAATCCCTACGCTCATGGAGGTCCCCCCTGTGCATAACTGTGAGATGGTATGTTGTAGTGTTTAAGAATATGGCACCTAGATCAGACTATCTTGATTTATATCTCAGATCATAATTTATTAGTTCTGTGTTTTTGGGCAAGATACCTAATGTCTCTGTGCCTCAGTTTCCTCCTGTAGAATGGAGACAATAATAATATCCAGCGCACAGGAACTTCATGAGAATGGAACACACTTAGGACAGTGTCAGCCAAATAGAAAACTTTGAAGAAATATGAGTTATTATTTTGTCTTCTAATAAATATAGAGGACTGCAAAATGTAGAGAATTAGAAACCAACCATCCCATGAAGTGTGGGATCTCAGATTGTGACATATATTTTCCATTATTTTTTCAGCAAAGATTTGTTGTCAGCTCAGCACAAGCCAGGCAGTGTGAACGATAGTAGAGACATGGTAGAGAATAAGAAAGATTTTATCTTTTCTTGTATGATGCTTAGGAGGAGAGAGAAGCATTGAAAAATAATTTTGCAAGTATTAATTAACCACAATTGTGAAGAGTGCTATGAAGGAAGAGAATAGCATGCTATGATAGTGTTTAACTGGTAAGATTTGACTCAGCGTGTAATGAGTGGTCGTGGAAGTTCAGTGAAACTTCTCACGGACTATCTGAAGCTGAGCCCTGAAAGATGAGTGGGAATTTTCTAGGCAAAGAAGGGTAGGAGGGCAAGTATTCTAGGGAGAGAGAATGGCATGTGTGAAGACTCTGAGGTGATTAGGAGCTTGGAGCTTTGGAGGAGCTGAAGAAAGCCAAAATGGCTTGGGTAAGGGATGAAAAAAGGTTTAATTATCCCAATGGTGATGGATAGCTATTGAGGGTTTAAACAAGGAAGTGACATTTGTTTTTAGAAAGACCTTTCTAGCAAAGTGGGAAAATTGGATTGGAGGGGTCCAGAGATGTTACAAGGAAACTGGAGGCTGTAGTTGTAATTCATGAGAGATGGGATACTGGTTTGCTGGAGGAGATGAAGAGAGACTAGTAGAATTCAGGAATTGTAGATTTAGTGAGATATGGAGTAGGTGACAAAGGGAGATGTCAAGTATGTGTCCTCAGGAATACTGACATTCAATTTCTTCAATAAGAAGCACATAGAAGGAACAGGTTTGGGGGCGCCTGGGTGGTTCAGTCAGTTAAGCGTCTGGCTTCGGCTCAGGTCATGATCTCACAGTTCGTGGGTTGGAGCCCCGTGTTAAGCTCTGTGCTGACAGCTCAGAGCCTGGAGCCTGTTTTGGATTCTGTGTCTCCCTCTCTCTCTGACCCTCCCCTGCTTGTGCTGTCTCTCTCTGTCTCTCAAAAATAAATAAAAAACAGAAAAAAATTTTTAAAAAAAGAGAGAAGGAACAGGTTTGATGGAAGAGCATAAGTTCAGTGGAGTATGAAGGGCCTGCAGAGCATCACAGAAAGAAAATTTGATAGGCAATTGGTTATATGACATCAGAGAACTGGAGACCTGTCCAGTAAAGGGTGTGCTTGGCACATATAGAGTAAGCGAGTCAATGGAAATGGATAAGCTTATCCAGGCAGACTTTAGGCAAGAAGTTCTAGGATGGAGTGCAACAAAACACTGGCATTTACAAGTGAAGCAGAGGACGACCAGAACTTAAAGGAGGCCAAAGAGGTAGAAAACCAGGCTGGGATGTCACAGAATCTAAGGGAAGAGAAGGCTTCACAGTGGAGGAAAAATTCAACTGGGCCAAGTATGATGGGAACCGAGAAGTATCATGGGATTAAGCTAAACAAAGGTCCTTGGAAACCTTAGTAAGAGCATTTTTTTGAGGAAAAATGTCTTCTGGAATGAATGTGGAATGAGGAAATGGAAAACATAAAATTAGGACATATTTGGGTGGGCAAGAGAAAAGAGAAATAAGATGACAATTTCAGAGTGACATGTAGCTGAAGGAGGATGGTAATACATAGAGGAGAGAGTTAAATACATTTTAAAAATGGAAGGAAGAAAACCAGGGAGTGGAAGAAGTTGAATACATGTGAAGAGGGCATGTTGAGAGTGGGGGTTTTGTGGAAGCAGGAAGGAGAAAACCGTTAGACCCTAAATTACCAACTATTGTTTTCACTTGCCCACTTCCATTCTGGTAACCCTAGGAAAGTAACTCAATAAATCTGTTAAGATCCTGTTAAAACAATCCCACCTGGAAAAGGCAAAGGCAATAGGTGAACGGCATCTAGTCACTGCCCTGTGGTATCATCAAATGCTGTAATATGGTGCTTGGTTACTCTGACCTATATAAACCCTGAGCTTCTGCTCAGCAGCGCACTCTTCCTGGGAATTACACCTACTCGGGAGGGGCCGTTCGCCAAACTAAAATAAACACCTAATAACCAGCTTCATTTGTGTTTGTGGATTCCATTCTCAGTGACTCACACTGGGAAACAGGGTCCAACAAAAACTACAGTAGAGATGCAGCAATTGGCTTTAGGTAGCCTTAGAAAGCACAGGCAACTCCTCTACTGTAACAGAATTTCAGGGGGTTGTGGTGAGTGTACATGCTGGTGGGCTTGTAGGTTTAGTGGTGGGAAGACGAGAGGTTTCTATTTGGTGGCTTCTATTTTCTCTGTGAAGGAGTAGGCAAGACCATCTGTTGAGTGTGACAGAGAAGGTGTGAAGGTTAAGGATTTGAGGAAAATGAAGACTGTTTGAAATAGTCATTGAGAACGGAAGAGGGAGGTGATCAGAGAAATGTGGCATGATTATTGTGAGACTCCAGATGAGACTGGTGACTGGTGACCGAGGATTTATAACGGTGTGAATGTGAGCCTCTGCTCCCACAAGGCTGATAGACTAGTTGGGACACAAACATACATAGTGTAGAAATAAAGTGCAGGGCATTATTCACAGGAGGGGAGCCTCTAACTTGGGATCTAAGGTAAGTAAGTATTGGCCAGGTGAAGAGATGGAAGAAAGGTGTATCAGCAGAGGGCAAATGTGAATAAGCTGAGAGGTGTGGGAAAACATGGCTCCCTTGGGAGGCTGAAGGAGGTTTCCAGTGTGAGGATGTGGGGGGATGCAAGTGGGACTGAGTAGTTAGAAGAGAAGTTGGACTGGAGCTAGATAGGCAGCTCAAGCATTCTCTAAGCCAGTGTTTCACCAGATGTGGTCTCTGGGCCAACAGAATCCAACAGTATCAGCATCACTTGGAACCTTGCCAGAAAAGCAAAGTCTTGGGCTCTGCCCCAAAACTAATCTATCAGAAATTCTAGAAGTAGGTCCAGAGATCTGTGTTACCACTTCCTCCAAGTGATTGATGATGATTCACTCTAAAGTTTGAGAATCAGTGTTTGAGGCAATGGGGAGCCATTGATGAAAGTGGAAGAGGATGACATGATCAGAAGCAGGTTTATGAGGATCTCTGGCCACCTTTTGGGAAATGGAGGATCCTATTTGTGGATCCTAGCCAAGGATCTCAGCAGGACTAAATCCTTCAGCTGAGTTACACCCTCTGGGGTAGCGTCTCCCAGCCAATGTCCCCATGATGACCAGAACCTGCTACCCACTTGGAAGCTCCCTGAGTGCACTTTTCTAGCAGCTCTCTGCTGCCCCCCTCTGTTCACAGGCCAGCATTCATGGTTCCCAGGCCCTGATAAATCCAGTTTCAGCATCTCCCCGACTCTTTCTGTACCCTCAGGTTTGTCAGAAGATTGACTAATGTCAATATAGTACATTAATTAGACACTATCATTTGGCATTCTTTGAATGGAAGACTCTAGAAGGCTCAGGAAGGACTACCAATCAAGAAGCTAATTGATCTATTTCTGGGACAAGGCTGTACCTTACATCCTCTTGCATTTCCAGGAAACATTTTTTAAATATAGCATGCTGATATCTCTTCATAAAAGCTCCTTTAGGGGCATAAGAAGACCCCTTGTGTCTGGAATGAAGAACCTATTTGAAGTTTTTTTTTTTCATGGATAATAAAGATCCAAAGACCTGGTGTGGGATAAACTGATTCCATCAAATTTCACCATCTCTCCTTCTCTATGATGAAAATTTCTTGGTAAGTTAGCTAGTCTGCTCTTCATTTCACTTAAAGACATAGAGAAGGGTGGCTTTCCTATAGACACAGATTAGATTGGTAAAATTTAAAAAAATTGAAATATTAAAAAATAATGGAATCATTTCAAGAAGAATGGTACAGGTTGCCTTTCATCCAGTGATAACCAAACAAAATATGAGGTCTCTTAAATATGTATGAGGCCATGTCTCATGCTTGTGATGTCCAAAAGGGAGTTGTAGGAGATTTGGAATCAGTCATGCTGGTGTTAGAATCTTGGTTTCACCGGGAATAATTTACTTCTGGCAAATTACTTAATATGTCTGGGCCTTCATTTTTTTTTTGTTGTGAAATGGGTTGTTATGATAATTAGAGAGGATAATGTAATTTAAGGTAGCTAGTAGGAGATCACTAACAATCGGTAGTATGTGAATGAAATTTTAGCCTTCTTACATTTTCCTAATCAATTACCACTTCAATTTATCAAAAATATTTCCCCTTTTCTCGTGTTCTTATTATATTTTTTAAGAGTTTATTTATTTATTTTGAGAGAGAGAGAGGCAGTGCACATCGGGGTGGGGGGTGTAGCACAGAGATGGGGAGAGAATCCCAGATGCCATGCTGTCAGTATGGAGCCTGATGGGGGGCTCAAACCCATGAATCGAGAAATCATGACCTGAGCTGAAGTCAAGATGTTCAACCAACTGAACCATCCAGGAGCTCCTCAAGTTCTTATTTTCTTCTTCAATTATCACCTTTGGGTCATCAGGACCTTTCTTGTATGCCATAACTCTACCTACACATATATCTATGTGCATGACTATTCATATATCCTTCTCTTGAGTCTCAAAGAATCATGAGGGATCTCTCTTGCTCCTCCCCTTTTGTAAACTTCAAAAGAAGCATTCTTTTTACTACATTATTCATTAAGGTAAGAAATAGTGTTTGAGAACTATAAGAATTTCATGCTTTGAATATACATTGCAATAATTTCTTTGAACTAGTAATGATGAATTACTAAAGACATGATGATAAGCAATAGAATCCCAGGCTCTTGAACATACCTTGACTGTGGTCAAGGTTGATGGGAGAATCTACTCTTCCCAAACTAGACATCTCAGCTGGGATCTTTAATCTTAACTTGTTTCATACTTCAATTAATAAGCATATTTGATAACTTATTATTTGCTCTTGGAATTGCAAAACTAACAGAAGTCTATGATGTGTCACACTGATTCAGTGAATCAGAAGGAGGGGTGGTTCAAGAATAAGGAGGAGAAAGGCCATCTAGATCCGGACTAATCAAACTAAGTTAACATGTTACTTTACCAGTAAAGTTATGTCCAAGGTATTCACTCATAAGTGTTAAAGCTTCTAGAAGGAGTTAGGACTTTAGCTGAGTCATGAAATTTGGGGCCAAATTCTGAAAGAAAGGGGAGAATATTCTAAGCAGGGGAAACAATATGAACAAAGCCATGGAAAGGGAGATCAACTAGCTGTGATCTAAGGACAAAGAGTGTACCTGTTTGGCTGGAGTGTAGTAGGAAATATTTCTGGTAAGGCACTTTGGGTTAGACTGAGAAAAATCTTGCATGGTAGAAGAGGAATTATCAAGGCTTTAGTGGGGAGGATCCCCTTCCTAGCTCACTCATGTAGTTGGCAGAATTCAGTTCCTCGTGGGCTGTTGTATTGAGGCCTCAGCTCCTCAAAAGCTGTTAGCCGGATGCCTCTCTTGGTTTTTTGCCATATGGGCCTCTCCATAGGGCATCTTGCAATGTGGCTGAATGCTGTATCAGAGTGAGCAAGTGAGAGAGCAAGAGAGAGCACCAGCAAGAGAAAGAGAGCAGCAAGATGGAAGCACAGTCTTTTGTATCTTACCATGGAAGTGATATGCCATCACTTTTGTTGTGTCCTATTTGTCAGAATGTGTTAGAACTCTTTTGTCACTAGATTTGGCCTACATTCAAGGGGATCACTACACAACAGCATTAGTACCAGGAAGTGAGGATCACTGGGGACCGTGTCAGAAGCTGCCTACCACAGCCACAGTTATTTATTACAATTTTTGTTGTCTTCCCAAAAGGCTCTAGGCTCCTGGAGGGGACTAGTGCTTTCCACATAAGTGCTTAATAAATATTTATTGAATAAATGAGGTGATGTTTGCAACGACTTTTAGAGGTTTCCAAATATTTTTTTAAGTTTATTTATTTTGAGACTAAGAGAGAACATGAGCAGGGGAAGGGCAAAGAGAGAGGGAGAAAGAGAATCCAAAGCAGGCTCTACACGCTCAGCACAGAGCCTGATGTAGGGCTTGAACCCACAAAGCGTGTGATCATGACCAGAGCTGAAATCAAGAGTCAGACACTTAACCAACTGAGCCATGCAGGGACTCCTAAAGGTCTTTTAACTAGTTTTGGCTTAGATGTTTAGGCACTGATGGTCTCTTCAATGGGTCAACTGTGTCCTGGGGATACAACAAGCCCCTTTGACAGAATTCTGACCCTAAATACAAAGACCTGGGGTACTTCATTGGATGTAAGAACTCAGGGCTGAGCTGTGTGTTTGTGCCCGTACAAAAACGCTGGGTTGAAGTGGTGAGTGGGTGCCTAAATCTCGCCCATATTCCACTCACCAAGCTGTGGGCCCTGGCATGAGGCTGTCGGTCCAGAGGGGAATGAAATTAATCCAAACAAAGGGATCCTTTTTCTGTAAGTAGCCCAAGTGCTGCAATTGTGGCTCTCTAGGAAAGCATCAGACTTGACCTCCCACTCCTGTTTGCTTTCACCTGTTTCCCCTGAACGATGTCCTCTAAAATGGGCTTAAGGGAGTGAGGATGAACAAAGTGGCAAGGCACATCTGACTTCTGGGAGGATTATGTTTTGTTTTGGGAGGACTTTGAAAGCCCAGAAGAGAAGGTGCTATGCAAATGCAGGCAAATTCCATCATCCTTATTAAACTGCCAAGAAAATTCTATGCACATAGTGATACCACCCTCTTCCTGAGTGCTTGGCCTGACCTGACAATAGCAAACAAACAGCAAGCTGTGATCTGTTTTTAATTCCAAATGAAAATCCACCCCAGATAGAGGCAAGAAGGAAAAAAGCAGCTCAGCAACAATGTGTGCTTTGGCTGAGGACCCCAGGAAGCCTTGCTTCTGTTACCCTCAGCCCATTTCCCTCCCCTGCTCATCCGTTATTCCTGAAAAACTCAGCTCACACCACTGGAATGGTTGTGTGTTGAGGATAAGGATGTTGACAATAGGGTTTAAGCTGCATAAATAACTAAAATTGCTATTGGGCCCCACCAATTGCCAGTAAAAAAAGAGGAAGGAGATAATATATAGAGCATAAGTTATCAGGAGGGGGGCCAGGAAGTAAGTAACATGGAATCTGGCAACCAGCTCTGGGTGTAAAAGACGCTCTGACAAGGTGATCACAGGCCACCCACAATTGTTATGCAGCTAGAAGAAGTTATTTTGACAGGACATGTGGCACACTTCAAATAGAGGAATCAACCTCCCCCCTCCCCCCCAATGATTAGTGGTATGTTACAGAAAAGTTCTGGATTAAAGGACAGGCTATTATTGTAATTGAGGGATAGTATATATGTCGGCTCCAAATACTCATTTTGTATCTTCCATTTATTTAGTTCTGTTCGTGGTGATGTGTGGAGAGAGAAAGGAAGAAAGACAGAAAAATGGTTTATAAGAAAAAAGGATAAATAACCAGTTATGACTGCCATTTTTTGTTCCCCAGTCCTCTTGCCTTCTCTTGGCATGATTTTCAGTGGGTCCTTCAACATTTTTTTCTCAAAGAACTCTTCCTGTGGTACTGCACAGAATGCAGCAAAAGTGGGAAAGACTAGACCAGTCTCATGTGTGCCCTTTTAGGTCAGGTGTTTGTGTACAGGTCATCCTCCCCCCCCCCCCCCCCCCCCCCCCCCCCCCCCCCCCCCCCCCCCCCCCCCCCCGCCCCCAGCTCTTTGCTTTCTGTCCTGGCCAGCATGACCCTGGCCCTTCATTCCAGCTTCTCACTCATACTATTGAGCCCTTTGCTCGAAACCATGTGGTCTCCCTTTTTCTCAAAGTCTTTGAGTCTCACCAACTCCAAAAAAAGCACTTTTATTAAATTGTAGTAGGAAAGTTTTAGGTGAGAGAAAAAAATTAATTGGGGGCATCTGGGTGGCTGATTCAGTTAAGTGTCTGACTTCAGCTCAGGGCATGATCTCACGGTTTGTGAGTTTGAGCCCCACATTGGGCTCTGTGCTGACAGCTCAGAGCCTGGAGCCTCCTTCAGATCCTGTGTTTCCCTCTCTGCCCCTCCCCCTTCTCAAAAATAAATAAAGCTTTAAAAAAATTTAAAAAAATGAATTCATTGGATGAAGTGTCCTATTGAATAAAGGTTAGGGAAACCAGACTCTGGTATAATCCTATTGATTTGTGTGCCCAGTATGCTCCTCACTCCCTGCCGCAACCTTTTTCTGAGAACCATTTCTTCCTTTTTTTTCCAAAATGTAGTTTGTGCAGGAAATGTAGTTGTCTGTCACAGTCATGTTTTCCAGTCACAAGTTATTGATGTGGGAGTGGTCATCTAAATAAAACTTGGTGTATCAGTTAGCTTATGCTGTCAAACAAATTACACCAAAGTTTGGTGGCTTAAAATGACACTTATTCTTGTTCATGAGTCTGAGGGTCAACTGGGGTGGCTCTGCTTTATGCTATAGGCCTGCAGATTCCCGGGTCAGCTCTGTTCAATGTATATTCATTCTGGAGTCCGGGCTGAAGGAGCAGCAGCTGCCTGGGGAGGGCCCTTCTTATGGCAACGACAGAAGTGTGAGATGGCAAGTAGAAACATACAACAATTACCCTTTCTCAGCTCCTGCTGTTCTCTGGTCTTGCTTGGGCCTTCTGGCTTCCCATTTCTTTACAACTTCCTTTCTCTATGAGGCTGGTTGGAAGAATTAGAGAGTAAGGTGGGAGGTCCCAGGTGGGAGGTCCCACTCAGACATTGTCGAAGGAACTCTCAGAGATCAAAGGATTTAGAAAAGGAAAGAAAAATTCACTTGTAGAGTGCAAGGAAGTCAGACTTCAGAAAGTCAGGCTGGTCTGTGATGAACATAACTAGCATTTAAGGAAAAACTGCAAAATTATCAGTTATCAAGCATATATTAATTTATTCATGGTGAAAACAGCAACTTGCTTATATGATTATCATATTCACAAAAGTCATGATTTTTTTCAGATACCGGCTCAGCAAAAGTTAGGCATAAAATTCTTTTTGTTAGAGAATTGCAGATTTACAGGATATATTAAAGGATTTAAAAATATATATATAATTTATTGTCAAGTTGGCTAACTATGGTGTAGACAGTATGCTCTTGGTTTTGAGGATAGATTCCCATGATTTATTGCTTACGCACAACACTCAGTGCTCATCCCAACAAGTGCCTACCTCAATGCCCATCAGCCATTTTACCCTCTCCTCCACCCCTGCTCCCATCGACACTCAGTTTGTTCTCTGTATTTAAGAGTCTCTTATGGTTTGCCTCCCTCCCTCTCTGTTTGTAACTATTTTTTCTCCTTTCCTGTCCCCATGGTCTTCTGTTCAGTTTCTCAAGTTCCAAATATAAGTGAAAACATGATATCTGTCTTTCTCTGACTGACTTATTTCACTTAACATAATACCCTCCAGTGCCATCCATGTTGCTGGAAATGGCAGAATTTCACAGTTTCTCATTGCCAAGTAGTATTCCATTGTATATATAAACCACATCGTCTTTATCCTTTCATTAGTTGATGGACATGTAGGCTCTTTCCATAATTTGGCTGTTGAAAGTACTGTTATAAACATTGGGGTACATGAGTGCCTATGAATCAGCACTCCTGTATCCCTTGGATAGATTCCTACTAGTGCTATTGCTAGGTCGTAGGGTAGTTCTCTTTTTAATTTTTTGAGGAGCCTCTACACCTTTCCAGAGAAGCTATACTAATTTGCATTCCCACCAACAGTGCAAGAGGGTTCGCTTTTCTCCATATCCTCGTCAGCATCTGTTGTTCCCTGAGTTGTTAATTTTAGCCCTTCTGACCAGTGTGAGGTGGTATCTCAGTGTGGTTTTGATTTGGGGGACTAGAAGCATACAAGATGATCAGAGTCATTTTAAAATGTGTGCAGAAATTCTTTGAAACTATCCCTTCAAATTGTGGATCCTAATTCCTCTTAACTGTGAGCCATACTTCATGATTTATTTCGAAATAGTATAATGTGGTAGAAGAGATGGTGTGTATCTTTTGAGATTAGGTCATTAAAGGCATTGCAGGCTCCACCTTGCTTGTTCTTGGATCACTTTCTCTGGGGGAAGCTAGCTGTCATGTCACAGGAACACTCCAGCAGCTCTGTGAGAAGGCCCATGTGGTGAGAAACTGAAGTCTCCTGCCAATAACCAGCACTAACTTGTCAGGGATGTGAGGGAGCCCCTTGATAGCAGATCCTCCAACCTTTAGATAATTACAGCCCTGGCTGACATTTTAACTGCCACCTCATGAAAGACCTTGATCGAGAACCACTCACCTAAATGACTTCTAGATTTCTGACCTAAGAAACTATGTGAGATAAAAAAATTGTTTATTGTCTACAGCTGCTAAGTTTTGGGGTAATTTGTTATGCAGCAACAGATAACTAATACAATGAGCCTATTGTTTTTGGTTTATCATATGTTATAATTTTTGATTATGGTGTTTGTGGTGGCAGTTTTTTTTATTATGTTATATAAAATGCTTAGATATATTGGAAGTAAGACAGAGTGCCAATATGTTGCCTAATATGAGCAGTCTAACTCACATTTATAGGTTCTGCATTAAGGTATAATGCACCAATAAGGGGTTAGTAATGTACTGATTCTTTGGGTAGCTGATGCAAGTTTTTTGCAGAATGGTAGGAACACCTGGCATGGAAGGACCAGACTATTAGATTCGAAGATTCTTGAAGGCAGGGACCATGTTTGTTTTGGTAACCCCAGTATAACTCAGTACCAAGTACAGTATCTGGCACATACCATATGAACTGAATGAATGAATCCCTGAGTGAAAATGATAATATCACAAAAATACTGTCAAAATCTCACCTAGGTGCTTGAAGAGCTACCTAGATATTGTCTCTACAAATCGTGCTTTTGGTTTCTTTGGTGGTTATATTCTCTCTGTAATAATATCATTCTTCAGTGCAGGAACAGATGCTTCCTGATTGGAATATAAACTGAATACATATCCTTTCCATTTGAAAAGCCTGATGATACTTCTGTAACATCATCAAATATCCCTTGGGAAGTGGTAGGTGTCGTAACCCTAAGGCTGGGGCCGCTGGTCCCCACGAGAGGCAATCGCCTGTCCTTCTCCTGAGGGAGGGAGAGAAAAAGGGGGCAGGAGAGGGAGATGCAGAGAGTAAAGACAGAACTCACGGTTCTCCGGTTCTCCGGTTCTCCGATCAGGTGAAAGAGAGCGTTTATTCAAAGAACTGTTCTTTATAGAGTCTTCAGGGGGGTAAGACAAGGCAAGCTGATCTAGGCAGGCTACAGAGTTGAATGCATATCAAAGAAGCGCCCTGACTTTGCCTCAGCAATCTTGGGGGATGGAGAACTAACACTGAATACGGTTTTAATCTTTTGTGTGCCTTGGCCACTCACGTCTAGCTCAGCAAGACAGTCGCCAAAGTTGTTTTGACCAGGAAATGGCAATCTCCAACCTCCAGATGCAAATCTTGTTTACTGGCTCACTCAACTGGAGTGATAATCCTTGCCGAGGCAGACAGAAAACTTGGCGGGCCCCGACAGGTAGGAATGGGACGTTTGATTTAATCACCTCCTGCCCAATATTGCTTGGAGTTTAACCAGGATCCATGAGCCAGTAGAACATGGGACTTAACTTTTGACAACCTCCACCATCATGTCTTCTAAATGTCATAATAATGACATTGGACTACATGACAATTGAAATGAAAGATATTAATTATGTACAAACTGTTCTACTTCCACTCATATTACATTATCAAACTCACTAAAGGTTTGACCTAAACCTTTACCTTTGCTTGATTACATCTAAATATCATGCCCAGTGGTGGTAGACTGACCATGAATTTTCCAACTCATTGCTTATCAGTAAGGACACCCTGTGGTCTGTATGCATATTAGATCTCTGACTTCAAAAATATGTATTATGGTGCTTGGCACAGAGTAGGTGCTGTGAATATTTGATGGATAGTGAATGAATTGAATGAATAAATGAAAACAATGCACAATCATGTCTACTAGCAATTTCTTTACCCAATGACCCTCCTAGGCAGTGGAAAACTGACCTGGCAATATGAGGAGGCATTGTGGTAAAGTGAGATGAAGATTGGCACTTACTGGCTCTGTTGGGGCCAATTTAATCATCAGTAATCACAGGTGAATGTTCATAGACTACTAGCATTTCAAAGAGCTATAAAAATGTTTGAGAAGAGAAATAATTTATTTGCCTAGCCCTTTATTGATGGACATTTATTTTGTTTCCAATCTCTTGTTAGAATTGAGGCTGAAGTGAGTTACTTTGTACATATGTCATTTTCTCCGGGTACTAGTGTATTTGTAGGATAAATACCTAGATGAGTAAATGCTGGGTCAATAGTTCTATGAACTTGTAATTAGGTGACTATTTCCAACTGACACCAGCAGTAAAAGCAACAACAACAACAAAATAAATACGTGGTTCTACATTATACTAAAGCGCTTTTTTGCAGCAAAAGAAGTCATCAACACAATGGAAAGGTGACCTATGGAAGAGGAGAAAATATTTGAAAATTATGTATCTGATAATGGGTTAATATCCAAAACACATAAAGAAATCATACAACTCAACAGCAAAAAACCAAACAACCCAGTTTAAAAATGGGCAGAAAATCTGAAGAGACATTTTTCTGAAGAAGACATACAGGGGCAAGAAGTGCATGAAAAGATACATCTTTAACCATGAGGGAAACACAAATCAAAACCACGCTGAGATATCACCTCATACCTATTAGAATGGCTGTTACCAAAAACACGGGAAATAAGAAATGTTAGCAAGGATGTGAAGGAAAGGGAACCATGTGTTTCTTTTGGTGGGAATGCCGACTGGTTTAGCCACTCTGAAAGCCAATATGGAGATTCCTCAAAAAAATAAAAATAAAACTTCCATATGATCCAGTAATTCCACTTTGGAATATTTATCAGAAGAAAACAAAAACACTAACTTGAAAACATATATGTACCCCACATTCATTGCAGCCTTATTTATAATAGCCTAGATATGAAAACAACCCAAACGTCCATTAATAGATGAATAGATAAAGAAGATGTGGTATATATGTAACATAAACACACACACACACACACACACACACACACACACACACGCGCACACACACTGGAAGGTTATTCAGTCATAAATAAAATCTTTCCATTTGTGACAACATGGATGGACCAAGAGGGCATTGTACTGTGTGAAATAAGTCAGATACAGAAAGACGAATACTGTTTGATATCTCCTACATGTGGAATCTAAACAACAAGAACAACAACAACAACAACAACAACACACATACAACTGACCTCAGAGATACAGAGAACAGATTGGTGGTTGCCAAAGATGGGGGTTTGGAGGACATGTGAAATGGATGAAGAGGATCAAAAGATTTAAAAAAATCTCAAAAAAAGGGTTTAATATGGTAAACAAATAAATAAGCAGAAAATGTAGGTAAATCTAGCTTTTGAATAGGACAAAATAATGAAGCTGGGTTGTTTTACAAAACTTAAGATAAAAACCGATATAGTACCTGGAACAGCAAAGAAAACGCACCAGCAACATCCTCAACCAAGCTAAGTTACAAGCTACCCGCAAATGCCCAAAATACCACAAGAGCAGGATGCTCACAGACCCCTTTTGGGTTTAACAACTGCGCAAAAGTAGATGAGAGGAGGAAAAGGAAGTTCTAATAGTTCTAAACGTCTCAGAATCCAGAAAATGTCAGCAAATACTTCTGCCACTTGGTGAGGAAATTAAGAGAAACAAGAAAACAGAATTCCAAGCTGTTATTTGTGAGTGAGAACTTAAAACCATTCATAAGTCCCACTAACTTCCAGCTTGATCAGAGGGGCCTGGGGTAGTTAATCTCTGAAGGGCTGTGCCTTCAGAAAAGGTAACCACTAGCCACTAAAATGGCCATTAAGGTAGTCTGGATTGTAATTTACTGAAAGTATTAGCTGTTTTTGGAGACTTAGTGTCAAAGTAAAAAATATATCTCAATGGTTTTTTATTTTAATTATAAATTGAAATGATATTTAGAGAGATTGGGTTATGTAACATTTATTGTTAAAAATTTCACCTAATCTCTTTTTAGCTTTTATAATGTGTCAAGCGGACTCACATAAGCCTACTAGATGGTGCTATTCTAGAGGCTCAGACACAACTCAAAAATCTTTCCTACAAACTGTCAGAGGTTCCGTTAAAAAAATACTGGGAGGTGGGGAGCCTGGGTGGCTCCGTCAGTTAAGTGACTGACTTTTGTTTTCAGCACAGGTCATGATCTCACGGTTCCTGAATTCCAGCCCCATGTCGGGCTCTGCACTGAGGGTGCTGAGCCTGCTTAGGATTCTCTCTCCTTCTCTCTCTGCCCCTCCCACTCTCTCTCTCTCTCTCTGAATAAATAAATAAAATCCTTAAAAAATACTTAGAGTAGAATTAAAATTGAGTAGAAAAGCAACACTAGAGTAAGTGAAAAAATTCAGGTACTGAACTACAAGGGCTCTATAAGATAAATGATCAAATCCAGAATGTGGGAATTCCTGTAGGAAAAAAATGACTCAGTTTCTCCGACAAATCAAAGGTATGAAAAAGGAAGAGAATATTTAAAAGATTAAAATACATTTTTTAAAAAGGTCAGGGAATTTTAATCCTATCATATGCCCAAAAGAGGAAGAAAAAGAATATTTGTGAAGAGCCCATAACCTGGCAATATCAATAGTCAGCCATTACAGAACACTGAATGTCAGGTGTTTTTCTAAGTACATTATCTCATTGACTCCACAGTAACCCTATAAAGTAGGATGACAGACTCCTCTTGGACAAGAAAATCCATTTACCCTTTCTCCTAAAAGCATGGAGCTGAGTACATGGGCTTCCAGCTAGCCAGTGTCCTTCCCAGCTTTCTTTGAAGCAGGTGAGTATGTCGGGGTCAATATGTAAGTGGAAGTGATAAGTGCACCTTATGGTCATCTCCATAGAAGATAATCTTTCTGCCGTGAATCACTGTTCTGTTTTCACTCCTGTGAGCTGGTTTGCAGGTCTGCCCAGGAGCCAACTTTGACAAAGCAAATGAAAACAGTTACCTAGGAGAAGGTAGGGTAACAAAATGAGGGGAGCTGGCGTCTGTGAATGAATGAGTAGAGCAGACATGCTCAACGCTCCTGATCACAAACTGGGAGCTGCTACATGAGAGAAAGAAACGGCTATAACCATTAAGTCACTATATATTTTGGGACACTTTATTTACCCTAATTAATTTTAGGTAGGCATATTCTTCTTCTTCTCATTTTGCAAACGAGAGACTGAGGCATGAGCTAATGAATAAGAGATACCTTGTTGTGCATTCAGACAACCTGATTCCAGAGGCCACATTTTAAAATATTACATTATCTTTTGTGACCTCTTGAGTCACTGGGCTGTTTAAGCGTGGCCGTGATGAAAGCATCTTACATTTTCAGGTATTCTGGATTTTCATCCTATGAACCGCCATCCGTAGGAAGCAGAATGAACATGATATGACTGCTGGTGACTGAGTTGCCTTTTACCACATTACCTTGTCTCTCCATTTAGGGAGAGGTGTAGATTAAGCCTGAGATCTTGTCTCTTTGTCTACCTTTTTTTGGCACTTTCAGGCCTTTGAAAACCTAAGGGGATTGACACCCTCCTTCTCTGCTCTTCCCCACGCCCATTTATCCTGAAGAAGTTTCTTCAGAACAAACTGTGCTCAACTTATATGTAACCTTTAGGCCTCATCTAGGAACACCGGTCTGAGGCCGACCTTCCAATCTAGCAATTAAAGGAAGGCACTGAACGCTGTGGTTGACCACTATATTTAACTGTCTCAGAAAAGACATCAGAAAGATTTTACGTCTATTAAGGCTGTCAAAATTGGTATAAGAATATAGATTTTCCTGTCTTGTTAAATCTGTCTAATCTTAGTCAACAAAGATGTGGACAATATAATGAATAGACATTTTATACACTGGAAAAACTGCCAAACAGATAGGCATAGTGAAGCCATGATCATTACCTCTTTGGAAATTCTACCATGACCACAATATGCTTTTTTATTAGCTTTAAACACACTGAGTGACTTTAAGAATATTCCATAATCAATATTTTCTCCTTCAGCACCCTGAGAAAATAGAGATATTCAAATGATGGTGCCATAAATATCTATGGAGAATAATCCAATGCCTAAGACCTCATAATCTCTGTAGGAACAGAAATACTATGTTTCTGGAAGCTAATAGTGTATATATAAATAGGGCCCCTAAGATGTTTAATAGGTAAATTCTTAATATCTACACAGTTACAGACTGCCTATACAAATCTATCTTTTTTAAATTAAAAAAATTATTTATTTATTTA
Source organism: Suricata suricatta (assembly GCF_006229205.1). Taxonomy (NCBI): domain Eukaryota; kingdom Metazoa; phylum Chordata; class Mammalia; order Carnivora; family Herpestidae; genus Suricata; species Suricata suricatta. The sequence continues at coordinate 131,873,432 of NC_043704.1, forward strand.
TTTATTTATTTATTTATTTATTTATTTATCAGAGAGAGAGTGTACCTGCAAGCAGGGGAAGGGCAGAAGGAGAGGGAGAGAGAAAAATCTTAAGGAAGCTCTATGTCCTGTGTGGAGACAAACTTGGAGCTAGAACTTATGAACCTGAGCCTAAACCAGGAGTCAGATGTTTAACCAGCTGAGCCACCAAGACACCCCCAAATCTGTCTGCCAAAAGAAATAATAGTCAGCACTTTTCTTTCAATAATATCATTGGTGGTTGTTTAGGAATCATGGGAGATTTCTTATAGAAACTGGGTATTCTTATCCTTTGTCAGAGTAGGATTATGATTTCCTCCTCCAAACAGTAAAAATGAGCTGCTTTGTGCTAGTAAGTTATTATCTCTAAGTTCCAAATTTGCCCTTTGCTTTCTGATCCTAGACTTGGGGTTCTGCAAACTACATTGTCACTTTACAAGCTGATCCCACTCAATGCCAGTTAGGGGGCACTAGAGAGAAACTGCATGATTAAAAGAGGAAAGACGGACCTGCTCCTTCCTGTTCTTGTTTTGCTTCCTGTTTCTGTGACTGTAACCCCAGCCAGGCTTTCTCCCTCAGCTAGGGGCAGTTCCTCCCTGTGGTAGTATTGGAGTCTTGTTTGCAGTTCCTCTAGCATGAAGAACTTTGTAGAACTTTCACTGCTCCCCCTTCAGATGCCAGCACCAGTTAGGTGTTAGGTGAACCCCCTCCTCAGAAGTCTGGGTCCCAGCCACAGGACCCTCCTATGAACCAAAGCTGGAATTCTGAACTACAAGCTATCTTACAAACTGCAATCATCTAAACAGTATGGCACCAGCACAAAATAGACACACGGATCAATGGAACAGAATAGAAAGCTCAGAAATGGACTCACAAATGTATGGTCAACTAATCTTTGACAACACAGGGAAGAATATCCAATGTAAAAAAGATAATGTCTTCAGCAAATGATGCTGGGAAAACTGGACCACTTTCTTTTACCATACACACACAAAAAAATTCAAAATGGATGAAAGACCTAAATGTGAGACAGGAAGTCATCAAAATTTTAGAGGAGAAACAGGCAACAACCCCTCAGTCACAGCAACTTCTTACTAGACATGTCTCTGAAGGCAAGGGACACAAAAGCAACAGTGAACTAATGGGACCTCATCAAGATGGAAAGCAGAAGCTTTTGAGTGAAGGAAACACTCAACAAAACTAAAAGACAACCTGCAGAATAGGAAAGAAATTTGCCAATGACATATTGGATAAAGGGTTAGTATTCAAAATCTCTAAAATCTTATCAAACTCAACACCCAAAACCAAATAATCCAGTGAAGAAATGTGCAGAAAACATGAAGAGACACTCTTCCAAAGAAGACATCCAGATGGCTAACAGACACATGAAACGGCGCTCAACATCACTCATCATCAGGGAACTACAGATCTAAACCACACTGAGACACCACCTCACACCTGTCAGAGTGACTAACATGAACGTTCAGGAAGCAACACATGCTGGTGAGGATCTGGAGGAAGGGAATCACTTTTACACCGTTGGTGGGAATGCAAACTGGTGTAGCCACTCTGGAAAAGAGTATTGAGGATCCTCAAAAAATTAAAAAGAGACTTACCCTATGTCCCAGCATATCCTTTAGGTATTTTTCCAAAGGATACAAAAATCCTGGTTTGAAAGGGCACATGCACCTCAATGTGTTATAGCAGCACTGTCAACAATAACCTAAGTATGGAAAGAGCCCAAATGTCCATTGACTGATGAATGGATAAAGAAGATGTGGTATATGTATATATATATACATACACACACACACACACACACACACACACACACACACACACAATGGAGTATTGCTTGGCAATTGCCATTTGCAACAACATGAATGGAACTAGAATGTTTTATGCTAAGTGAAATAAATCTGTCAGAGAAAGACATATATCATGATTTCACTCGTATGTGGAATTTAAGAAACAAAACAGATGAACATAGGGGA
>NC_043704.1:131875543-131945876 GCF_006229205.1 Suricata suricatta
GTTGCTTCTTTAGGAATTTGCTCCCAGCTCAATGGTCACTGCTATAAGAGTGGTCAATTACATTGCTGTATGAAGAAGAGCCCCATGAATCATGAGAAGGGAGAAGTGGATACTGGATAAGTTATCAGTAAGTGTCCGTTGCCTATCCAGCATCCATACACACCCTTCTTTCCATTCATCCTCTTAGAAACATGTTTCCTCACCAGGGACAATGGGAAGATTAGTGCTTTACCTCCACCTTTTGATTCTCTGGGTCATGTGGGGGGGGGGGTCTTCTCCACTACATCTGAGTGAAACTCCTCATAGTCTAGGGACTTTTGGCAATATGTTTCCCACCTATAATATAACCCATATAAAATGATAAAAAGCAAATAACTGCAATAAAAATTACCATTTGAAAAGAGAAGAATGGGAAAAAATACACACAATAGTCCTTCATCCACGCCAATATCAGTCCTGCTGGGCAGAGGTGGTGAGGACCACATTCCAGTAGGTAACTCTTTATATGATCATGCTGGCTGTCCAAGGTCTTCTCTTTGGGATTCTATCCTTTGTTTGCTCTTTTCCTTGGCAGTATGTTATTTGAGTTAAGAGCAAAAACTGTGCAGTAAGAATGCCTGTATTCCAATAACTGTCTTTTCTATGTTCTAATTGTTAAGAATGTGGGCAAATTTCTTAAACTCATTGTGCGTCAGTCTCTTCAGATGTATGGGGATATTAATAGTACATCGTCTTAGGATCAGTAAACATGTAAAGAAGGAATGGGTATCTGCAAAATGCTTAGAATGTTGCTTAATATATATCAAGCACTCAAGAAGTGTTATGGTAATTTCAGGTGGGCATTGGGAAGGATGATCCATCTGAGGGTCTCTTTGGCAATAGAACTTCCTTCTGGCTTATTTGCCAGTGAATAGTTCCTTTGTCAGTTATCTGGCCATAGTGAGAGATCAGATTCATAGCTCTTGAGTTTGAGAAGTAGAGTTTTTGAGCCTCGGTGTCAGGTTATTTGGAACCAGGCACAATTTTCTAACCAACCTGTACAGAAACAGAGGTATCTGATATCATCTCACTAATGTATATGACCAGGTAGATCCTCTTTATTTGCTTTTTCTTGAGCCAAACCTTTCCGTAGGAATACCCACTGTGGATAATTGCCAAACAGTGTATCAGCCATCAGATAAATTCAGAATACTGAATCCTCAGGCACCCAGTGCTCAACCACTTTGCCCTTTGGTGATGTCATAGCTGACTGTACAATTGTGGACCTTATATTACCTGTATCTTTTCTTATCCAGGTTGATAGAAACAGGTCACAGACAGAAGAATGCTCCATGACAACATGTCAATCACCGATAAAATGGACGCTTGTCCTATTTATGGGATTATACTGGACACCATCTCCTTCCATTGCCTTAGCTCCAAAACCAGCTGAAGTTTGAGCTGCTCTATAACTCTTCTTTTATAAAGATCTGTGGGGAGAAAATATGAAGACAGGCCCAAACATTTATAGAAAGTCTTTATTTTGTACCCATTTTCACACATCACTCAGATGAACCATGAATTCTACTTTCCTCCATTCTCATATAAAACTACATACACCGCACTGTACATGTAAAACAAATTTGGAAAGGAGCCTCAAGCTGGCCTCTGAAATTGTGTAAGCAATTATCACATTTTTGTGAGCAAATGCAGTAATTATATGTGTAATTTGGCAGCTGGGTTTGAAAATTTGGCCTTAAATGGAACATAGACAGGAAAAATAAATGTTGGAAAATGCCAATATTTTATAAAGATTTTGAATCAAATAATGGTGGAATTATTGCAAGCCATCTTAATTTTTAATTATAATGATCATTACACAATATACAATCATTTTTTGAGGAAGAAAAGAACTATAGATCAATTGCTCATCGTTTTTGTTAAAAAAATGCCTCAATTCTTGAGGAGGATAATTGCATTTTTTAGAGGTTATGGTACATATTTCAAAGGCTTTTTTTCTTTATGAAGAAAAGATAGTGATTGCCTACTAGTTCAACTTCTATGACATATTTTACTATGGGAAGAATAGAACTCTTTGTACTGATTATTTTAGAGAAAAGTAGTATTAATCCATGCTTATACTTGAGCTAGTACTTTTAAATTAGATAAAGCTTTCTTATAGGCATTTAAGCTTTGGAATATTAGATTATAACCCAAATGACAAGTAATTTAGATTTCTTTGATCTAGATTTAAATTGAACTTACATAGTAAAATTATAGTTTTTGTATTGTCATCAAGATTGATTCTAATGCATGTGGGTTTTTCATGTGGTTATAAGGACTAGTGACTTGGATATAATGTTAAGGATGACCCTGGAGCAATGTTATATTTTGTTGTTAGCACGGTAACGTAGAGGTGAATTGTGCAGACTCTGGAGACAGATGGCCTGGATTCCAGTTCTGACTCTACCATTCTATTAGCCCTGGGACCTTCAGCTGGTTACTCTGTTTTAGATGCTTGCTTTAAAAATGTCTTGCTAGTTGTGGTTGGTTCATATTATCATCAGCTATTACAATTCTATATTTGCATATAATAATCATTAACCAAAAAGTCAAGATACAACATACACGTTGGATGGATTTCATTGTTAATTTAAAAAAATGTAAACCCGTCTTTTAAATAGTCTTCTGGATCATTTTGAATTTTTAAGCACATTTTTTGTAACTGATTTTATCTTAAAATGTGTTAGATGAAGAATTTGTACTAGAGGTAGAAACGTTACCACTGCCATTTTCTTGTTCAACTGAGCTTACAAAAATGGTGTTCTCTTCTATTCATGGTTTCTTTGTGGGATTCTAAGCCAGGTGTCCATTTTGGGAAGGTGAGTTTAGTTAAAACTCAGTTATATACTTTGTAACTCCACTTTTACCTGCATCTGCCTAAACTGTAGTGTGCTGAATGCACAAAAGAAGTGAAGGGGTCCTGCTCATTTCCTCTGTTTGGATATCTCGGGTATTTCATATACTCTTGACATTCTTACACATAGACCAGGAAAAGACACCAGCATGAATTCATATATGAAGCATAATTAAGCATATACAATGTCTTGGTTTTTAGAGAACAATAAATAGATGTATATATAATTTCTAATATTTTTTTCTGCACAGACAAAAAATCATCTTGCTCATCCCCTGGACATGTGCACCCCTACTCTGGAGACCACAGCTCTGGGAGAATAAACCTGGTGGTGGGGGCACAGGTAGGCCACAGAGGTGAGAGGCAGAAGGCTGGAATCAAGTTAAGAAACAAATATGGTTTTCCAGGAACACTCAAGAAATGAAAGGCATGTCTGATCTCAAGGAGCTTTAAATTACATAAAAAGACAGAGCATATTTTCATGATGCGATTCTAGGACAGTTATAAAGCAGTGAATCAATGATTTGAACAGGGCTGTAAATTGAGGGGTATGAGGAAGGAAGGAGCCTGTTTTTCCCCATGGAATCTCTTGCTCCTTGATGCATGAAGTTGTAACAATGATTTATTCTGTTGATTATGTCGGCTTTATCCAGGCAAATAACTCTCAGGTGAATATAGGAAGTCCCAAACACTTTAGTATGAGTGAATTTCAAGTATTTTCACACTTTCAGGGTTGTTGTGGTGACTAAATGTCCACCACAGTGCCTGGCACATCATATGTGCTCAGCAATGAATAGTTGTCATCGTTAATGACAAGATCAGTATGAGGTGGTTGGTTGTGGGGTGGGAACATCCTTATGTATATCCATGAGGAGATGAAGTGCAGGGTGAAAGAAGTGCTCGGTCTATTTTAGGATAGTATGAAGTTCTGGAAGGATGGATAAAATGCATAAAGTATTCTCTAACTAGGTATGTGTGCTTTCTAAGGGGATTGAATAAAATGATCCACATGGTGATGGAAGTGGGTATGTCAGTCATGAGCTTAATTTGGGGAAAGGAAGTTTTGGGAGTTGAATTTTGAATTGAGAGGTGGCCGACCTAAGGAGAGTGGAAAGAACAGAAAAAATACCTGGTGGGAGCATTGACATTAAAAGGCAGGTCATGAAAAAACAGAAAAGGCAGTCCATGCATAAAAACCTGAACTTCTCCAGTTTCTGTTTTTGGAATATAAAATAGTGCTTAATTCTACACTTGCAAACGAACTTCTCGTTCAGTCATTGTCTAAACAATAATTTAATGCTTATATGTGCTAGGCATTGTTCTATTTATTGGCACTATATTATTGAACAAAAGGAACAGTCAATGCTCTCATAGAGTTTAAATTTCACAAGGGGAGACGGACATAAAGATAAGTGACAACAAGCAATGAAGAGAAATAAAGCAGGGTCAGAGTTTGGAGTATAGTTGTGGATGTGTGTGCACGCACGTGTGTACCTGTGTGTGTGTGTACCTATGTATCTGATTAGATACCCTAGAATACCAAGCCTGAGACAAAGCTTACATCCTAATACTTTTGGGAGGTACAATCTCAGGGCAGTAAAAGAGAGGGAATATGAAATGCGAAGCAGAGGAATCAGGAGGGGAAAAGTGTGCATTTTTGAACTGGCCACAGCGTCAGAAGAAACAGCAGGGTTGCTGGATTATTCAGGACATTCCCAGAGAGACCATATGGAGCTTTATGTCTGGGGAGAGAAAGAGAGGGCAATTTATGATGATTTCTTTCCATCCCTTGTCTCTCACTAATCAAACTCCACCCAACAGGGTGTTCCACTTCTGGTTGTCTTATCTAGCCTCCCAGGGCAGTTCTTGGAGCGTCTGAACCCTGTATGGACCCAGTTGGGATAGACCTGGGTTCAAAAGCTCCCCAGTGGAAAAGCGGAATCATCCAGCAAAGCTAAGAGGTGAGCGGATGATGGTGACAACCAGGACTTTGATCACAAGCATTGCGTGTGCTAGGGCTACTCTATCTGGGAAGTAGGGCAAATGGGTGATGCCTGGAGACAAGTGAATGAATCTGAAGAAGCACATAAAGTGAATCTTGTATATGAGCTCTTTTGTGTATGGTGGCCAGACCACCCTGATAAGGTACTATTTGAGCAGAGTTCTGAAACAAGTGAGGGAGCCAGCCTGGATATCTTGCAGAAATCCATTCCAGGCAGAGAACAAGTGCAAAAATCTTCTTGAGGCAAAAGATGGAAGCATAGTGTGTTTGAGAGCAGAAAGGAATCCAGTGTGGCTAAATTGGAATTATTGAGGGTAAGGGTAGTAAGAGATGAGACAGAAAGGCAGTAGAGGCTAATCCTTGAAGGGCTTTTTAAACCCTGATAGATCTTTGGCTCTTACTCTAAGTGTGATGGACATCTTGGAGTTTGAAGCAAATGAGTGACATGATGTGACTTACATTTTTAAAGGATCATTCCAGGTTCTTTTGGAGAATGGATGATAAAGGAGTAAAGAAGGAAACTGGGAAACCATCTTGGAGACTCTTGGGTCAGGCAGTGGTTGTGGAGGTAGTGAGATGTTGGATATTTGTTATGTTAAATTAAGGCTGTTAGGGTTTGCTAATGGTCGGATGTGGGCTGTGAAAGTAAGAGAAATCCAAGAGGATTCCAAGAGTTTTGGCCTGAGCAAGTGGAAAAGAGAAATAAGTCTCACTAGAGCCGGGTTCATTTCTTTTGGTAGTACTGGTTTGTGTAAATGTATAGGACTATTTTCATCAAATACCCTACAGGATATTTTGGTAAAAGCTGAGCAGGACCCTCTGTTGTAAAGAACTTCAAGTTGAATTCACTCAGAATGCATAATGTGTTCAACTAATTTATGTCTTTTAAGATACATTTGGTATGAGTAGATTGAAATTTAAAATTTCTGTTATGCATTATGTTTGGTTATAGTATCCCTATTAAAAAGAAAGGTTTAATTAACCCAAAAGTAGTAACTTGCCTAAGTGGTGTGTGTGTGTGTGTGTGTGTGTGTGTGTGTGTGTGTGTGTGTGTAGGGATGGTGGAATGTACTTATTTTTAGTAGTCCTCCAATGAAAGCAGGCTGGAACTCCTTGCACGATATTTCAGATTGCTTAAGACATTGTCATGTTGGTTTTCATTGTTATTGATGCTAAACACTCTAAGAATATCTCTGGCTTATGCAAAAGGTCCTGAAATATTTCAATGATTTATGAAACAAAAAGGCTTCTTCAATATCTGCGAATCAACCATGATGGCCTCAACAAACGCAGTAGTAAGCATTTATTAGAGTACGTGGAACCCTGCTACCTGGCGGCTTTCTGTTCCATTAACACGTTGTGAAAAAGTCTTGATGGAGCTTTTAGCCATAAAACATCCTAGAGTGTAATCTGTTTTTAGAAGATTAATTTCATCTGAAATAGTAGAGCAAATGATAAACAGCTTAAAGAGGACTAGAGAAATAGATTATGTTACAGTTGAGGGCAATAATATCATTCCACACTTAAGAAAGCTTTGCAGGAGAAAAAAAAACATGATAAGAAAAATGGGTTGGACCATGTTTATTGAATGAAATCCATTAGGATAGTACTGCCAAGGTGTGTTAAAGGCGAAGGAATATATAGGACCTTTTCTAGTTAAAAGAAAATGATGTAGAAAATTTTATTTAAAAAATATTTTTGGTTCATACAATTATTTGAAACCCCCTAAATTTTAATCTATTTATCTCTCTCTCTCTCTCTCATTCTCTCTCTCTCTCGTCTATCTTTTATTTTCAACCTGACGTTTCTGAACAAAGTGAGGTTAAACTCAAAGTGGACCTAGCTGAGAAGGACACCAATGAGATCTAGTTGGCAGAAGTTCTACTTGGGGCAGACAAAGGTTTGTTTTTTAACTTATCTTAAAAAAATTTTTTTTCTAATGTTTATTTATTTTTGCAAGAGAGAGAGAGAGAGAGAGACAGAGTGCAAGTGGGGGAGGGGCAGAGAGAGAAGGAGACACAGAAGCTGAAGCAGGATACAGGCTCTGAGCTGTCAGCACAGAGCCCAATGCTGGGCTCGAACTCATGAGCTGTGAGACCATGCCTTGAGCTGAAATCAAACACTTAACCAACTGAGCTACCCACGCGTCCCCGGGGGGCAGGCAAAGATTTTAATTAAGAACAGGGAAATAATTTAGTGTGACCTCTGACTCAGGAGGGAATATGGTTTGATTGTAAGATTTTGCTTGTTATGTCTCAAATTATTAATAATTGAGGTCTGTGCACATTATTAGTGGCAATGTTAGTAAGAAGAAAGTACCACTCTGTAACTCACCAGAGCTGAGTAGGAGAAACTGATTCAGGTTTTGGTGCAGCTCAAGACACACTCTGACTGAGTAGCAAACACTGAGTACCCAGCTTATGCCCTGTGGAGAGATACCCTTGATGACAAATAACACTCCTTAGAGTTTTAGACAGACAGGCACAGGGAAGGGATATGCTACTTACCCAGGGGACAGTAGCATATGACATTTACCACCTGAAGGAGATGTTGCAGATGGAAAATATTATCAATTCCAGGGGAGTTTTTGGCATACTTACAGATGATACACCCATGGAAGTTTGACTGCTTCCGGACATTCCAGAATCTTTGGACTTTGAGATCATTCACTAATCATCTTTTGATGATGAGCCTGATGTACCATCTTTAACCCTTCCTAATATTCTTTATATTCCAATTCCAGGAAAACCTGATACAGTGAGATAGTCATGCACCGATTTATTCATTTAGTCAGTCAATATTTATTCAGCACCTATTTGTAGGCAGTGATAAATACGAGAGACATTTTTCTTATAAAGGTTGCTATTATCTGATAAATAATAGTAATGATTACTATGCTTCCCCAAGCTACACAGATCCTGGTGGAAATGGAATGACATTTGCAGCCACAGTGCATACTTCTCTGAGTCTCCTCTCGTCTATAATTGCAGGATTTCTACTTCTGGAAGAGGGTCCTGCAGTTAGTGCCAGGAGTCTCAAAGGGTTTCTGATGGGTACACATTGGTTCCCCATTGGTTTGCTGCTTGGTTTCCTTCCGGTTGACCTCCAGTCCCCCCGACACTCCGCTGGCTCAGGGGCTCATAACTGAGCTGCTTTCAGTGGCTTCCACCTCTTCCACCGTGTGTCATTGCTGCTGACGTGTGCGATCCCTTAGTTGGTAACTAAGTTCTGGAGTCCTCAGGAGGCCATCGCCACATCATGTTTTTGGAAGAAGCAGATAAAATATTTGGGGTCATATGATGAAGCAGGACTATTCATTGCCTTCCTCCTCAGTTCTTCTTCCATTCTCTCTCCTTCTCCTCAAGACCTATCACCAGAAATGTATTTATTTATTTTTAAAAATTTTTATAAATTTTTTATTTTAGAGAGAGAGAGAGCATGAGCAGGGGAGAGCATGAGCAGAAGGAGATATAGAATTTAAAGCAAGTGCCAGGCTCAGCATGGGGCCCAATGTGGGGCTTGATCCCATGACCCTGGGATTATGACCTGAGCTAAATCAAAAGTCAGATGCTCAACCGACTAAACAGCCCAGAGGACCCTTAACACAATTTTTTAAAAAGTTGATTGGGATGGGGAATGGAGGGCAGGAGAGTGGGTGAACAAGTCCAAGTGACACCTCTTAACTCAGAATTATGCCCTCCTTGAATAACCACTGTTATTAAATTGGCTTGTATATCTGATTCCCTTTCCTCACAGGATAGATTCCTCTTAGTTCTTATTGCAAACAGTCTTGTCGTTGGCCCACTTTATCAGGCCTGAAGGCATGCTCAAATATGATAGGCTGAAGTCTATTAATAATACTCATCTGAATCTCATTTTTCTCACAAGAACCCAGAGATTTTTTAAAAAATTTATTCTACAAATGAAGTCATTGAGGTTCAGAGAAGATAACTCATCAGGGTCATACAGATTAGACTTTCCATGCAGATTCCATAATGTGGCATTTAGGTCTCTTTACGCTCTGGCCTCCACGTATTTGTTCATTTCGTCTCTCTCCACCTCTCTGTCTCTCTGTCTGATTCCAATGCCCTAGTCATAGAAAACTGTGTGCAATTTTCTGAATATTCCATACTCCTTTGACCTTTGTGGTATCATAGGTGTGTCTTAGATTGGGTTCCCTGGAATCAGATTCTTTTTTTTTTTTTTTTTTACCGTTTATTTGTTTTTGAGAGAGAGAGAGAGAGAGAGAGAGAGAGACACGATGTGTGTGTGGGAGGGTCTGAGAGAGAGGGAGAGACAGAATCAGAAGCAAGATTCTGTGCCCAGCTCAGAGCCTGACATGGGGCTTGAACCCCGTGTCGTGAGATCATGACCTGAGCCAAAGTCGTCTGCCCAACTGACTGAGCCTTTCAGGTGCCACATCCCTGGAATCAGATTCTGAGATGGAGAATTGTTTGTGAAGTGCTTTTGGGAGATTCACTTGCAGTGAAGTGAGGAAGCAAAGATTGTAAGGAATTGAGGAAGGTGAGATTGTAAGGAAGTGAGAAAGGCAGGATTGGGCTTCAGGAAAAGCTGATGTGTAAATGGTTTCAACTAAGGCCTCAAATAATCCTATCATGGAAATAACCTAGGGCAAGACCTGAGGCCGAGGGCAAGTCCCTCAGTGAAGAATGCAGATGCTTCAGTCAGCTTGTCCATTACCTTGGAGGCTAGAGGACTGGTGAGTCAGCCCTGAAGAAGGCATAGCAAAGTGTCCACTACACAAATTTTCCCTCTCACTTTAATGTTCTTACCCAGCCTATTGCTCAAATAAAATATTGCCATATTTTAGTTTCTTTCATATTTGAATCATTTTTTTAAATCTTCTTCAACTAATTTTTCTTGGAGTTTCTAATTGACATGCTTCCCGCCCCTCCCTACCATGACAAAATAAACATATATTTTAATCTAATTGCCAAGCTCAACTTAAAAATGAAGGGAATGGAACATACTTTCTTCTTAGAAATGTTTTTCTTGGACCCCCCTGACCTCTCATTCTATTTTGGAACAGCTGTTTTCCAGCTCCAGTACGCAATTCTCCTCCTGGGATATGTTTTCCCTGAACTCCTGTGCTGGCAGTAATATTTCTTAGATTCCATGCCTTCTTGCTTGGGTTTCTGTTTAGAGCCTCAAGTTACTTTTTACAAAGGACTAGTGGAGATAAACTTCTCATCTAAAAGTGCGTTCTTTTGCCATGGAATAGAAATCTAGTTTAAAAATAATTTCTACTCATTACTTTAAAGAATTACTTTATTGTTTAGAGCTTGAGAGCTAATGTTGATGAGAAGTCTGGTGACTCTAGGATTCCCCTTCCTTTGTGAGTCCTTTTTTGGTGGCCCTTTTTTGGGTTTTCATATCATCTTCTGTGACTTGAAATCTCATGATCACTGAGCATGAGTCCTTTTATTTTTTCAGGAGTAGAATTTAGTGATTTATCACTTACATATACCACCCAAAGCTCCTCCCAACAAGTGAGCCTTTTTTTTTTTTTTTAAGATTTTTATTTTTTTAAGAAGTCTCTATATCCAACATGGGGCTCAAATTCACAACCGGGAGATCAAGAGTCACATGCTCTACCAACTTAGCCAGACAGGCGCCCTTGAATGTGAGTCTTCTTAAGATCATCATGTTAGGTACTTGGTGGCTGCCTTTAATCTTATGGCTTCTGTCTTTTCTCAGCTCAGGAAATCCATCTCCAGTTATTTTTTCTTCATTTTCTTAGTTTCTTCTTGTATTTTGTTAATGAATCTCCTCAATTGATTCCTTGTGCATTTTCTATTTCTTTATAATTCTCCTCAGTAGTTTGGAAGATTTGCTCTTCTTTTTTTCTAACCCTTTCTGTCAAATTTGTTATGGCAATCATATTTTTAATTGCCAAAATCTCTTATCTTTGATGGCTCCTTTTTATGACAGTCGATTCTTGTTTACAAGTGCAGCTTTCCCCCCCCCCCCCCCGCCTGCAGTGCCGAGGGGGCAGGGTTTCGGGTCTCTTAACTCTTAGCCATTAGAACGCACAGAAGTGTGTTCCGGTGACTTGAAAGCACTTCTCAAAACAAGAAAAAAAGAAAAATATCTTGTGGGAATCTGGATGGAGCACTGAAGGTCTATTCTATGGATACAATTTTGACTGTGACATGACATTCTTTATTGACCCCTATGAAAATGATTAAAATGATTTGCATCTTATTTTAAGTTGGTTAAAATCCTATCTTGGAATTTCTTGGGATTCGTCATGACTTTTCAGGCATTCTCTGGGCCTCACTTATTGGCAAAATATGATTAAACCAGACAGGGCAGGAAAAAAGGTCAAGGTTAATTGGATTTATTCAAAGTGAGGAAATGTTAAGAGCTGCTATTCCATTGAGACTAGCGAGCCTCTAGAGAGAGGAGAGTTATAGTGGGGAGTGTGGTTTTTATGAGAAGTCTACAGAATGTGGTCACTTGTCCAAGGATTTTTTGGGAAAGAATAAGGAGAGGCTTCAGCTTACGGTATGTATTCTCCCTTATCCATGATCTTCTTTGCTGAAGGGATTCCAAACAAGTATTGTAAATAAAGGATAGGAGACTGAGAAAGAATTTCCAGAGGATAACAGTGCTGATGAATCACTTCCCTCCTAAGAGCTGTGGTTAGTTGGAGATTTCAGAACTCAGTTCCATGTAGTATGTTACTGGTATTTTTACATTATAAAATCTGTTATTTGTGAGTGTTGCTTAGGTTATACTAACTGGGGTTGAATAATTCCTGAAGGCTTTTTTGGCAAACTCTTTACTGTATTTTTCTAAGGCATGAGAAAAAAGAAGTAGTAACTTCCAGCCCTGGCAAAACTTCCACATTTCTCCTTAACACCTCCAATAAGAGTTTCCTTCCTCCCTCCCTCCCTTCCTTCCTTGTTTCTTCCTTGTTTCAAGAATTTAATGCCTGTGGGAAAAATCTGCAAAAGGACTTTCCATTGATAGAGCGGGCTGGTCAGGGTTATAAAATATTATCCTTAATCTTATACGATGACATTGCTCAGAGATATACTATCCACCTCTTGAATAACTTGTTTGTTTTTATTAATGTGACTGGATTAATAAATGGAGTACTAATTCCAATCAATCCCTTCTTTGGTGTCTCTGCAGATGAGGTAGGACAGGGTTTTGTGCACAGTTGGGATGAATGAGGTAAAGGCTACTGACCTATTGATTTTCTCTGAGACTTTGTTGGCAGCACTTGGTAATATCTAATATTAGGATAGATTTTATAGTTTACTAAGATCTATGCTCTAAGCAAATACTCCACTTTGGAATTTTGAGAAAGGGAAATAACAGTCATAAGGGCATGGAAATGAGGATATTTATTAAATTTAAACATTAAGTGTAAAGCCAAATGAGCATTAGTCTTTAATCTTACAAGTTACAAAATAAAATAAACAAGTCCAGTAGCTTCAAGTTGACACAAAGATAGGTTTCCCTCACTCCCTTCTCTTAGGATTCATCACACTAACACACATACAAAAATAAAACCAACATTGCTATGCATTTTTTCTATTTCACCACTATACTTTTTATTTTATCATTAGCCCCTTTCTTGGATTTTGAAGTATAGAGTCATTGATACCAAATTTCAAATAAACACACACAGACACACACACAGACACACAGACACAGACACAGACACAGACACAGTCACAGACACACACACACACACACACACACACACACACACACACACACATTCCAGTAGGTATGAACACATTTCCCATGGTTAAAGAGCTCTTGATATTTACCACTCAACAATTTCTCCAACTACCTTTAAAAAGGCTTTCAGGTTAACTATTGAAAATCCAAACATTATAGCTCAGTGCCATCCATCTTCAGAATCCAGGAAACAGATCAATATTTGAGATACAGGCTGTTGAATCTATAAGCAAACCTTCCAAAGGAGCTTAGTACAAGCAAATGTGATTCTCTAATTAATCACATTACATTTTAGAAACCTATTTGTTAGAAGTACTCACTATATAAAAATTTTTGGGCTTTGTTAATGGTCTGTGATAGGGTAAGTGTACAGATTTATGCCTAACCAAGAAAAGTCCAACTGAACATATTTTGTTTAAATTAATAAAGAACTGTGGAGGGAATTGGGGGTTGAAGGATTAGGTAATGAATAAGAGAAACAGATGCAGATGAAATATGACTTCCTTCGTGTGGTGTATTTCAAGGAATCTTTAATTTACCTGAATATGGCCATGAGTTATGCTTAGAGTATTGTATTAGAATTCCTAGTAGAAAGGGATTTAGATACACACGTAAAGTTAAATATGGTTAGACAGTAAAATATTGATTGCTTACCACAAACAATGCAGCAGGGTATCTAACACTTGTTTTCCTTGTGGAACATAATAAGGTAATTAATTTATCTCTAGCTGAGTTTTATTTGCGAAAAAATTTTTTTTCGTGGAATCGATTTGAATGTATTTTGTGTGTATCTCAAACAGCTCTCTATTTGTGCTATAATAACCATATGCAGTTTGTGGCCGCACTTCAATAACCATCACCTTGAAAATGGGGATACTTCCTTCTTCTTCTAAATAGTAAAATACAAGGCTCAGTAGTAAAACAGCACTGTGGATATAAAAGCTAATGACTAATAGGAGAGTTCTGACCCTCTGAATTGCATTTACTGTTCACCAATGATTATGTCATTAGGAATGAATTAGATAGTCAATGAGGTGAATCTTCAAATCAAAGCTGCCACTTTGAAATTTTCAATAATTTGTTCACTTGTAGGATTAGGCTAGTATTTAACAGCCATTACTGTTCTATTGCTGGGGTTATGGGGCCGTGAAAAGCAGTTTCTTATGGTATCATTTTCTCTCTCTCTCTCATTTTGTTTTTTGAACAACCGTATTTTTTAAAGCTAGAGTTCTCTGATTATTTACTCCTGATAGAAACAGCAAACTGGAGGCAAAATAAATCTACTATTTACTACCTGGAAATTACAGAAGAACACAGAGTGGTAGAGGTCAGGGGACTGTCCTGAACAGTGGACATTCCAGAAATGTTGACGGATGATGATTCTTGCTCCTGCCTCTGACTATTCTTTTCTGCATATTGTTTTTACGATCTAAATAATGTGAAAAAAAAAACCATAATGGCTATCATTATTTTGGTTTGTTTGTTTGTCTATTAGGAGAATTCACTTATGACTTTGAGAGAGAGCATGTGCATATGGGGGGAGGGGCAGAGAGAACTCCAGGCAGGCTCTGCACTATCAGCGCGCTATCAGCGTAGACGGACACAGGGCTGGAGCTCATGCATGAACTGTGAGATCATGACCTGAGCCAAGATTAAGAGTCACGACTGAACCACTCAGATGCCCCTGCATCCTCTTTTTTATTGAAAAAGCATTACTTTAGTTTGTTTGTGGATACTCAGCTACTTGTCTAATTTGGAATAATGATTACCGTAGCTGCCAGTTTCTGCGTGCGTGTTATGCTAGATGCCGCGCTGGGGCATCACCCCACGTAGTTCTTACTGCGCCCTGTGAAACTGCAGGGCGGGTGGAAAAGGGAACTGGCTAGGATGCAGATAGTATAACTGAATATACTATATTCATTGGTTTCACAGAATCACATCACTGGTTGCAAACCTCCCTCCCCCACTCAAAATTATTGATTTAAAAGACAAATCATCAGTAGTCTCTGAGAACATAGAGGAAAAGATATGGTAAAACTGAGTAGGAGAGAAGAGCTGGCAGAAAGGAAGCAGACAAATAGTAATTAAAGTAAAAAGGAACAATGTAAGAAGAAAACTTGCATTAAAATCAAAACAGAACAACTCCAGGCCAGTGAATTGGAAGAGTTTGCTGTGATTCAGGCAAAAATTTTAAACTAGGAATTCTGAAAATAAGCAATTGTTGACAAAACCAGTCTGGTGAATTTTCTAAAGTCCAAGGATAAGGGACCCCTTATCCTTTGGACCTTTGAGTCCCCCCTATCTTTGAGACCCCCCCCTTCAACCCTTGGAAAATTTAGAAGTGTATTCTTTAATTTCTAGTTTCTTGAGATTTTCCAGTAGCCTTTAAAAAAAGGCTCCTGTGGAGGTGGTCCACGTGATGCTGGGCATCAAGTGACTGAATCAGAATTTGCTAAATGCGCTTGGTGGAATACTAAAGTGGGATTTCTAAATAGTTAACACAAGGACAAAGTCAAATGTGTTTGGGAAGTACCTGGTTGAACAAAGCCAAACAAATTTATTTCCTGCAAATATTAGTTCCTTTAAACTAAGAGAAATTAAGAATTTCCAAGAAGGGGGTAAAGTAAGTAAGGTTTCCCAAACTAAGCTCCCTTACCTGTTTTTTTTTCTCAATGAATTTTTTTTTTATTTGACTCCAGAGAATAAATTTTGGGAAATATTTTGAGTAAGGATTGCTAAGGAAATTTTTAATGATGTTCTCCAGAAAGGGTCACGGCACCTATGTTTCAGAGCAATGAGTTGTTGATGGTTTCTTTCTCCAAGCTGGAAGTAGATACGTACCAAAGAGAGCTGAAAAGCACCTCTCTTGTTGTCCCATGGTTGGGGAACCTGCAGCTTTTACCTGCCCAAGAAAACACAGTCACTGAGCCCTTAGGTGAGATGGGAGGGGTAGGGGAAGGAGCAAGGAAGGGAGGGAGAGAGAAAGAGAGGTGGGAGAATCTGAGGCTGGTATCTGGTTCATTGTGAGTGTGTTAAGTCATCTATAGTGCTTTCTACAGAAACAAAACTCAGTTACTCTGAACATATTCTTTTGTGGATATCACAAATACTAATTTCAAGCATCTTTTGTGTTCTGTCACAACAGAACAGAAATCCAGACTAAATGAGTTTCTACAATATGATTACGAGTCAAGATTCTGGTTGTTAGCCTCCTACAACTGTTATGCCCAGATCATAATATCATCCCCAAAAACCAGAGACCGCCAGGGAGACCAAGTCACGCATTGCAAAAGCAAAGGGCTTTATTACAGGCTTAGGCTCAACGGGCCTAAACTAGGGCTCACAGACTTTACCAGTGCAGTGGATCCGTGTGAGAGCCCCGGAACAATGGCTGAGCAGGGTTTTTATGGGTTTGGGAGGGGGGGGGGAAATTACAGGAAATTGTGACACAGGTACAGGGGTCCAATCATTATTGCCTAACATCACTGGCAGTAACTTTAACCATACACATTGCTTAGAGTGTTCGTTACTTTTGGCGGGACCCAATCACAACATTTAGAGTATTAACCAATTACAGAGTGGACCCAGGACCCTCACGTAGGGTGTAACTAGCCTTAAGCAATAAGTGATTATCTATAGCTTCTATCTCTAGGCCCGCCCTTAGGAGTGTTAAGCATTTTAGCTGGCCGCTTCTGATTGGGTGTTACTAGGGTGGTCCCTGGTTGAGCTATCTGTGCCCTTTTATTGTCTAATGATTCTGAGAAACCCACACCTAGGCCTGTAAGGTCAGAGGGGAAACTTAAAGCCATGGAGTCAGTTTGGTTCAGACCTATGTCCTTTCACAACCTGGTCATTGTAATGGAGTTTTGGCTTATCAAGGCTTATCTCTGTTTAGTTGCATTACATGTTATGAGAGGGCTATAATATGCTACAGATGAAGAAACAGGCTCAGAGAGGTAGGGATTTGCTAAGGTCACATACTCAGTGAATGGCTGAGCTGGTAATTTTTCTAATGGCCAGGGTTAGTCCCCTTGGCCATACTTCTCAAAATAGGTGATAGTCTTATACAGTGGGGCTGTGAAATATTTCCCCAAATATTTCACAGTGGAGAATTTGTATGAATATGATGAATATAATGTTCCATGTAGTAGTCACTTATGAAACAGAAAAAAATTGTATGTGATTTCCTTCCCTAAGTCAAAATACCATTCTCTGCCAAGATTGAAACTTTTATTCGGTCCATAACCTTTGAAAATGAAAAAAATGAATTATTTTAACAGGGTATTTGAGATTGGTTCTATATTTTTTTCCAGAGAATATGCTCAAATAACTTATTTCCTGAATATGCCTCTTGAGAAAACAACCAGTCAAAACAAAAGTCTGATTTTTAAAATTATCTCCCTTTGGAACAATTTTTTTTTTAACCACAATAAGATATATCCAATTAATGTTCTTTAGAGCAAAGGACATTCGAATAAGTTCATATTTCAAAGTTAACCTCTGTGAAGGATAGAGTTCACATTAAAAAATGTCCTTGATTCTAGTCGCCATACTTTATTCACTGCTAATCCAGCCCAATTTGGGGGAGAAAAAAATACCAGGTTTAGAATGGAATTCTGTGAGAAGAGGTTTGAATTTGAATTTTACTTGATTGAAACAGTTGATCTACTTATGTTGTTAAATGGCATTCAAAGTTGGCCAGGTAGACCCCAAATGTACAGACCATGCTATAATTTTTGTCCTTTTAGAATTCATTGATTTTTGAAGTTATTTGGAGCCCTTGGTTGTTTTTTAAAAAATGTCTGCCATCTGACACATCCTTTGCTGGGTATTTAGAAATGTGATTACTTGCTCTTTGTTTTGTGTTGGAAAGTGGATTCTTTCCTGGTAGCCTGGCTTATCTGCATCTGCACTAATTAGTTGGGTGGTGAATTAAATAAGTTACACCTGAGTTAGTTGAGAGCTTTAATCTGCCTGCATGAGTAAGAAAATTCTAAGCTTCCAGTGAACTGAAAACCCAACTCACTGGCAGGATAGAGGGTGACAATGGTCACAGCTAATGAGGTTCTGTTGGAAGGGATTGAATAATCATTTAAAAATCCATTCATTGGCTGATCCGCCTGTCTGGACAGGGCATTGTCACTCATCTGGCCTGGCTGCCTGGGGCTCTGTATGCTGTGGTTAGTATAACCTTTCTGGAGAGTCCACTCCCAAATCAACAACCACATTTTAACAATAGGAGCAAATGTATGATGAACTTGTGTTTCTTAATCAAACTGAATTTCTGCATTTGGCTAACAGTATCCCGTATTGAGGCGGGGGGGGGGGGGCGGAAATGGCTGTTACATCTTCTGTTTGTTTCAAAGAGCCAGCAACAAGCTCTTGGCATCAATATTCACAGTGGGTTTTCAAACACTTTGCAAAAAACATCAATAGCATCTGCTCACACCCCATCACCCTACCCCACATTCATTTGGTGGATAGCTCTAGCTTGCTGGATGCTAGATTCTGCACCTTTATGTATTTAAGCTCAGGATTTATACTGTGGACTGACTCCAGCATAGTTAAAAAGTTGCTTCAAAACAGTTGCCTTTTGACTTCAGGCTCACCCATGCTGCCCAGGCCACTGGACCAAACAGCACACCGAAAGACTGAGGACTCTAGTCCTAGCCTCTCCCTGAACTTACTGAAGGACAATGACAATCACTGTGTAGAGTCAAAAGACCAAGATTTAAGTCATGCCTCTGTTTTGGCTAACTTTGAGATCTTGGTCAAATACTTTTTTTTTTTTTGAGAGAGAGAGAGAAAAGAGAGATTCTCAAGCCTGGGGCTTGATCTCATGACCATGAGATCACAGCATAAGCTGGATGCTTAACCAACTGAGCCACCCAGGCGTGGCTCAAATATTTTAGTTTTAGCCTTAATTTCCTTCATCTGTATTATGGGGATCAAATTATAATCCCCATGTACTCCACAAGGTAACTAGTTACAGTCGAAAGGAGCTTTAATTGTTATTTCTGATATTAAATAAATATATATTGTCTATTTTCTGGCCATAGGTTTATTCTCTAGAGAATGTTTACTACCATTCCACGTTAACATATTTGTGATCAGCTATCTTGTAGTTATTAAGCCATTGTATTGCCATTGCAAGAGCCACACCCCCCCCGCCCCCCGCCCTAGCTCCAATCATGGCATAGTTTTCCAAACCTTCATCTTTCTGCTCATACTCCTTTAAGAGAGTATAGGTTTTTTAAAATGTACTTGTTAGGATGTGGCACCCAAAACTTGAACACAGAACTCAAATTTGGGGCCTGATGTATACTTAATATATTCTTATTTTGCAGAACTCAGAATGAAGTCTCAAGATTGCTTTGGTGATTTTTAGCAGCTAGATCCACTGACCTTACTGAGATTTTAGCCTGTAAAACCCATAGGAATTTTTCACACCAATTTCACATGCATCTACAACTCCTTCCTATGTCTAATAATAATAATAAGCAACAGCTAACTTTTATCAAGTGCTTTCACTGTATAAGGCTATATGGTTTGCATATATTAATTGTTTAATTCTCACAAAAAATTTATAGCCAAATTCTATTATTTACCCAATTTATAGACAAGGAAGCTAGGACTTAGGGAAAAGGAAATGCAATAGATTTTTACATGTTAACCTTGTATAGTACAATCCTGCTGTTTGTTAATTCTAGGAACTTATTTTTCCTTCTTCCTCCCTCCCTCCCTCCTTCCTTCCCTCCCTCTCTTACCCTTTCTTTCTTAACAGTTTCCTTGGACTTTTCTACATACACAATCATCTTGTCAGTGAATGGGACAGTTTTATCTCCCCTTTTCCCCCCTTTTTCTTGCCTTATCCTTTGGCTATGACTTCCAGGACAATATTGAGTGGAAGTGGTGAGAATTGACATCTTGCCTTATTTCTGATTATAGGTAGAAAACATGCAGTCTTGCATTATTGTTTGATGTTAGCTGCAGATTTTTTTTGTAGATGTCTTTTATAATTTGGAGGAACTTCTCTATATTCCTAGCTTACTGGGAGATTTTAAGATGTCATGAATGTATGTTATATGTTGTGAAATATTTTTTTAATTTATTGATATGACCACATGTTTTTTTTGTTGTTTTGCTTTTTAGGCTGTGAATATAATGAATTATACTGATTTGTAAATATTAAGTCAGTCTTGCTTTGTTTAGGTTGTATTATTCTTTTTGTAAATTGTTAGATTTGCTTATATTTTGTTAGGGAACTTTATGCCTATTTTCATGAGAGATACTGGGGTGTGATTTTGTTTTTTGAAATGTCTTCGACTGACTGGTTTTGGTATAAGATAATACTGGGTTTGTAAAATTACTTGGGGCATGTTCTCTCTCTTTCTGTATTCTGGAAGAGAATGGGTAGGATTGGTGTCATTTCTTCTTTAAGTTCTTTGTGGAATTTGCCAGTGAAACCACATAGGCCTGGAGATTTCTTTTCCAGAAGGTTGTAAACTGCAAATTTCCTTACTTTTAAGACTCTTTGGATTATCTATTTTGTTTTGATTGAGTTTTCGTAGTTTATGGTTTCCAAAGAGTAGGTTAATTTCATTTTAGTTAGATTCAACCGTTTTCTCTATTGTTTTTCTCTTTTCAATTTTGTTGATTTCTGCTCTTATCTTTGTTATTTCATTTTTTTTTTTTTTTACTTAAATGAGGCTTATTGTGCTCTTCCTTTTCTAGTTTCTTGAAGTGGAAACTTGAGAATCTTCTTTTTTTTTTTCCCCCCTTTTTTTGAGAGAGAGAGAGGGCGTGAGAATCCCATGAGGGGCAGAGAGACAGAAAGGGGGAGAGAGACAGAGAGATAGAGAGAGAGAAGTGAGGCTCCTCCAGGGTCCGTGCAGGACTCAGGCTCACCAATAGGGGACTGGAACTCAAGAACTGTGAGATCATGACGTGAGCCAAAATCAGATGGTTAATGACTGAGCCATCCAGGCCCCCTAAGCATGTTCTTCTTTTTTTGACACAAGAATTTAATGCTGTGAATTTCTCTCTGAAATTTTTGTTACATTTAAAATATTTTCTAATTGGAAAATTTTTCCCTTTTATCCTTAGATTAGAAGTATGCTGTTTATTTTCTAAGTATTTGGAAATTGAAGAAGACAAAGAAAAGTGAATTAAATTTTTTTAAGTTAGGAGTGTCTGGATGACTCAATTAAGCATCCAACTTTGGCTTAGTTCACGATTTTGTGGTTTGTGAGTTCAGGACCTGAGTCAGAGCTTACTTGGGATTCTCTCTCTCTTTGTCTCTATCTCCCTCTTTCTCTCTGCCCCTCCCCTACTTTCTCAAAATAAATAAATAAACTTCAAAAAATTCTTTTAAGTCCATCGAAGTTTGATTTGTGACCCAAGATATGGTTCCTAGGTATAAGAAGGTCCGTCCCAAAAGCTTTGTACTTTTCCAAAGTCAGATCTCATGGTGAAGGGTGGGAAGGTAGGTCACTTGCAAAATAGTCCTTTGTTATGGGTTTAATGCTTGAGTCATATGTTTTGTTCTACAGCAATGAAAGGAAAAATGGACCAAACTATTTTTGAGAAATCAGAGTTAAAATCTCCATGAGCAACCTAAGAAATTTAATGGGTCCAGGAGTAGAGGTGTAAATTGTGAGGTAGTTAACTTTGCATTTTATTATATAAGATACTGTTTGTTTCTAATCATATCCAGAGTCCTAGCTATACTGTGGTAATTGAAATTATTTTTTAGAAAATAGACTAACCTCAGTGTTTGCAAATAGAGTTTTGCGTAGAAATAAGGCAAGGCAGGGAGGTTTGCTTCATCCACAGCTCCCTTCATGGTTTTCTACTGGCCTTAACCTGTAATTTCTGTCATAACAGTCTAGATTACTAGAATCCTACCAAATATAGCTCAAAAACTAGTTCTGTGGGTAAACAATAACATCCAACACTCAGAATTTCCAGCCTTTTTAGTCAATCAGTCATTCATTTTATTGTATTTTCCATATTCTAGAGACTCTAGTAGGTGCTAGAAATAAAGTGATGAATGAGAGTAGACATGTATCTGTTCTCAGGTTTTAAAGACTGGGGCTAGGGAGCAGGAATATCATTAAATGTGTCCTGTTTGACAACCTGCTGATATTTCATATTTGTTCTAATTGTTCATTTTCTTTGGTTTTCAGAGTAGCAATAAAATAATCTGTAAACAGTGATCATTTGAGTTCTTTCTTCCATGTATTTATATCATTTCATTTTTCTCTTGTATAAAATTGGCAAACACTACCAAAACAATAGCAATCATTGGGAATGTAGTTTTCTTTTTCTTTAATAGACTGCTTCTAGTGTTTCATCAATAGGAATATGTTGCTTATGGTTTATTTTTGATAGTTGCTTGTAGTATTAAATAAATGGCCTTCTATTTCTAATTTATTAAGAGATTTTTTCATTTAAAAAATCAGGACTTAATGTTGAGTTTTATCAGACATCTTATTGGTATTTATCACGATCATCTTTTCTTTTTTAACCTATTAATGCAATGAGTCACATTAATAAACTTTTCTACAAATATTGAAATCATTTGAAGTTGGTTGAAGTGTGTGTGTGTGTGTGTGTGTGTGGGTGTGTATTTAAAATAATGATCTGGATTATTATATAAATTATATTTTACTGAAGTTTTTTTACATATATAAGTCAGATTGGGTTACAAATTTTTGTGCTCACGTTGTTGGGTTTTGGGGTCAAGGAGAGGCTAATCTTCAAAAAGGAATTGGGAAGCTTTCAAAATTCTTCAGGAATCTAGAACTATACTGTCCAATATGGTAGCCGCTAGCCACATGTGACTACTTACATTTATAATTAAATTAATTAAAATAGAAAATTCAGCCTCTAATCCCCATAAAATTATCAGTAGTTTCTCAAAAGGGTGTTTAGAAGCTGCCTCTAGAACAGAATGCCTCTCACATTTTCAATCTGGTCTTCAGATTGCTGCCTCGCTTACGTTTCTTTAAATCCTTTTGCTTCCAGTTGTCACCACGGTAGGGAGGAGGTGTCGTGGGACAGGAGATGGGGTGAGGCCAAGGGAAGGGCACTAAACAAAGGTGACATTCTTTGACTTCTTTTTGGGTCTCCTTGTCTAACCAGATGTTTCAGTTGCTTATTGGACAGCTGGCTCTTGCTTTCACCCCGTGTCCTTTAATATTTTTTTTTCAAAAGATGGCACCACTTTTGGAGGATATGGCTGGAATGAGTGGTTGTTCTCCCTGTTTCTCCTGTCCCCCTGCCCTTTCCACACTCCAGGAATTTTTACTCTAACTTTAATCTTGCATTGAAATAAGTCCAGACATTTTTGTGCCCGGTTTTCAAGATTTTCTAAAACCACACTGCACTCAGTCTTGTTAATCTTGTTTCCGTCCATACTCAGAACACCCTGTCCTTTGTTGGGGCAGTCACCTAAGCAGTCCTTACGTGGGTCACTCTCATGGCTGCTCTCTGCCTCGGGAGAAGGTTGATTTACACAAAATCTGTCCCATGATCCAGTTTCTCCAAGGTTCACCGGAAGCTGCACTTCCTCTAGGGACCTTCCCCTCACTGATCTGTCACCTAGAGGGCTTGTGTAAACACGATTGGGCTCCACACTCAGAACTTCTGATTCAGGAGACCTGGGGTGGGAGCTGAGAGTGTGCATTTCTAGTAAGTTCCCAGGGGATGCTGAGGCTGCTGGTCCACCCTGGGAACCACTGCTCTGAGGCATCACAGCAATTGGCATAGGTATCACATAATTCAATCCTCAGTCTTGTTGTTTTCTAATTACGTCACAAGTTTTAGATGCACCTCTCTAAAAAAAATGGAAGATCGGAAGTGAAGGAAACTCAGAGGGTTCCTCTGGTCTTCCAGGAGGAGGGTGACCCTATCTGTCTGTCGTTGGCTGAGCCTTCTCCTTTGCAGGCCGCAGGCTGGTGTCTGCCACTTCTTGTGGTCGGCTGAACCCCCACTGGGGTGTGGCTGGCCAGCACCTGCCTGCTGCAGCTGTGGCTCGTTGCAGATTAAACCTTGGCCACTGGATGCCACTCTTCTGTCCGAGTTTTGGGCCCATCTCTAGCTGCGAAACTTCTACCAGTGAATGATTATTTTTGGTTTTGCCCCAGGGTTACAGTGTGAAGTTTGATGAAATTGTTTAACTGATCATAACGCCCATCTCTCCAGTGAACTGATGCCTGGGCTTAGGCAAACCACAGCGAGTTTCAGTTCCCATTGTTGCTTGTGCCCTGGTTTAATCTGAATCATCAAAAGCCTCTTCTACTCCCCGAGTCTCCCCGCTTATGATGGACTTGCTGGACGCCAGAGCTTGGCATTTTCAGGCTTGTCCCACACCTTGTCTCAGCCAGGAGACACTGGCATATAATTACATGCTCTCAGTGGTCATTGATGTACCTCTTCTCTGCCCGTCTGGGCTGAGTGATACGCCCCCTCTACCACACTTTCCTAGCATCTTAGATGTATTTATATGGGAGACTTACAGGGCATTGTATTTATTCACTTATGTTGGGAGTCTGGCAGGATTAGAGGAAAGTGTGCAGGCTTTGAAGTTGGACTCAGGCTCTGGTAGATTCCCCGAATGACTCCAATTCTTTACCTTTTGCCATATGACTTGGCAGTTCACTTAAAGCTAGAATGTATTCCTCTGACTTACCTGGGTTTGTCCATGCAGCTTTCTTCGGGCAGTGGAATTTAGCATCGATGATACAACCGTGTTTAAAAGGTGCTTGCTCAGCTGGAGTTGCCCTCCTGGGTGTGAGCCATGCTCATGAGAACAATATACCCAAGATAGCCTGCTGTTCCCCAAAACATGACAGGTCTTGGGAGCAGGGTCACTCTGAATCCAGCCCAACTGGGATCAAATGGCCTTCAGCTGACCTCCAGGTCTCTCCCTGAGAACAAATGAATGTAAATTTAAGTTACTGATACTTGAGGTGGTTTGTTGGCAGCATTTTTTGGGAGTACATAGGTAGACGGGGGTTCAGATCTGATCTCTGGAACTCATAAGCTGTGGTTTTTCGATATGACCAACCTTTCTGATGGTCTCACACTTAAATGAGATTAGTAGTAGTTAATCTTTAGGTTCACTATTAAGTATTTAAAATGCCAAGCATGGGGCCTTAAAATCTCCTCTACAGCTACCGGCCCATAGTGCATATCCAGAAAATGTGTTTTGAGCGCATGATATGTGACTTAAAGAGTGATAATGGTGAGAAGTGTCACATCGTGGGATTCAAGGACTTGTTTACAATATTGCAACCACAGAATGAACCTATAGAAGTTTTGTAGGGGTGTCAACCTCTCTAAAATTCTGGGGAATGAGGAGACATCACTATGCCTTGAGCATAGGATGAGGAAGTAGTTCTATGTCATCCTGAGAACTCTTTCACCTCTGTCGTCCGCTGATCCTAGGATCCTCATTTTCTGAGAAATGATTTCTTCCCGCTTGTCCTGTGGCTATCTGATCCTGCTCCTTGTGCTATGTCATGAGTCCTCCTCTCTCATATGGCCTTGTGGTTATTGAGTATTTATTGTGACAAGAGCCCTGACTACAAGTTTGCTGGGGGTCCTGTTTGTAACTCAGACGCATATGACTTTTTTTTAAATGTCTGAAAGTGGTTTGTGAGTTACCTACTAGTTTGTTGAGCCTCAATGTCATTTGCTACTGAATCTCAGGGAAGATGCTAGGTGGCCTTCCTGTTTGTCCCCTGGGCTAATTGTAATGGGCAGTTGTGATTCCAGACCTACTATCATCTCAGGAAGTTCACGGATTTTACCTAATTAATGTTTATAGCTTTCCCTGGTGTGCCTAGATGGAGGCAGAGAGAAAGACTTGCCAAATAATTACACTGTGATTCTCATCCCACTGATTGATAATGGACCCTGGGGATAATCTGAACCCCATGCTTGGGTTTAGGGCTGGCCGGCCTGAATGTGTGGCTGACCCTCATGTGTGGTGGGTTATCTTGGACACCAGATACAACTGCAGGTTTGCTCACTTCTTCACAGTTGCCCCAGGTGGCCCCACGCCCCCGCCTAGGATTTGGTCTAGTTCTCTTCCTCTTGCATGAAGAGATCTAGGATGCAAAGTTAGACTGTCTTCTTTCTATCCATTGTTTATTGCTTTATTTTTACCACATTGAACTGACTGGGAGCACCATCAATGAACCTGATGTCCCTGAACTCCTGCTTCCCCAAAGGTGGGACTTTTTCTGAACAAGTCAAGTAGCCTGGAAACAATACTACTGATTACCTCAAATAAGCCCCCCTACCTTTTTGCCAACAGAACTCCAATTTTTTTCATATAATTGCCTTTCAGGCGACACTATCCCCACCTTGGGGGGTATTTCTGGTTATTCTAAGCCATGTGTGGTCTTTGCATTGCCCCAGACAATTAATGGTGTGCGGTGGGCGGCTGACCCAGTTTCGTCTACTGAGCTCTGAGGAGCAGGCTTTTGGTGCAGAGACATTTGGGAAAATGTTTCCTCACCCTGAAAAAGGAAACAGCAGGAAGAAATGGCCTTTCCTGACTGGTTGTTGTCCAACCTGCAGGCGGAACCCAAATCGTGGCAGCTTTCTTGTGATCAACTTTCTTACGGAAGCCCACAGAGGAAAAGAAATAACCTCAGGACAGGAAGGCAGAAGAAAAGATGGCCCTTGGCGGTTTCACTGAGTCTCTGAATGGACCAACACTGGGGCCATCTTCCTTTGGCACTTGTGTTACGTGAAGTAGTAAAATGTCTTCATTGCTTAAACCATTTAATGTTGACTTTTTTGTTAAGTGCAGCTAAAAACAGCATCATGATAAAAAAGAAAAGTTCTTTGTAACACTGAAAATTCCAAGTAGATTTTAGGACTGCACTGGCTGCCTTAGCTCCTCTATGGCCGTTCTCTCCCTGTTTCGTTGCTTTTTGACTGGTTTATTCAGAGGCTTTCGAGTGAGTTTCTTCTTGCATTCCATTCAACGCTGGCCCACTCTGCAGTCTAAGCTCGCAAGCATGGTGCTTACTGATGTGATGCAGCAGGGATGTATAACCCACATGGAGGCCGAAAAGACAGCTTTCTCCAAGTCCTTTGTCCACTCTGAGCACTTACTAGCAGAGGCCGAGAAATCAGTGGGATAATCCTGGGAAGCAGATTTGCTTGATGTCGACTCAACCGCTTACTAGTGATGTGACCTTGGGTTATGTTATGTACATTTTGAGCCATGGTTTTCACATGTTTAATATGGAATCTAAAACACCCTCCATGTAAGATGGGCATAAATGCCTGGCCTTTACCCATCCCTCCAGTCTGCTTCTCTTCTAGCCACACTAACCCCTTCCCCAAGTCTTCCAAAGTGTTTTACCTTCTCTCACCACAGGACCCTTGCACATGCTGTTTTCTCTGTGAGGGATGCTCTTTCCTCACCCTCTCATCCCTCCACATCTGGTCAACTCCTATTCACCCATCATGCTGTCAGCTTAGGTGTCCCTTTCCTGAGTCTCCTCCATAGATCACCTTTCTTTGTTGTTCTCATGAAACCAAATTCCTTTCCTTTATCACAGGTCCTAGTTATTTTTTAATATTTATTTCTTATTATCTTATTATATGTATTACTTCAGCAGCCTGAAGTTCCAAGAAATCAGGGATCATGTCTCATGTTGCTGTCTGTTGTATCCCCGGAGGGGCTAGATCAGTGCTATTCCTACAATAATATTCAATAAGATTTGTTGAATGACTGCATGAATATGCAAATTTATGATATTTAGCAGGGGCTCAGTAAATCGTAACTGCCATTGTTAGCGTGTTCTCTTGTCAGACTTTCCAGCCATTTCATATTTCCTTATGTTCTTTTGAATGGAATCCAGAGTATTTCATCACTAAGTTGCCCTTTACATATGGTACAAAGGAGCAGATGGTAGAGTATCGTCAGAAATCCCAAAGGACTTTACGTCTCTGAGCCTCAGTTTCTTCATTTATGCACGAGTTAGAGCCCTACTCTTCTGGCATTCTTCACACTTTCCGGTGTAGGGCAAGTCACAGGGTGGGTATGGCACATCTTCCGGGGTCATTGATTTTACCTGAACATTTGGGGAAAATGAAGCCTATATAATTAATTAATAAAACAAAAATGCTTTCTTGAATTGAATTGCAAAATGTGCACACATTTTAAGGTAAAGGGACCCACCCCCAGATCGCTTGGCGAATGCATTCATGTGTCAGATCATCCAGGTCCTGTCCCGAGGGATTTGTTTTTAACTGGCCAGGGTGAAGCATCTAAATGTATTTATTTAAAAACTCTCTGTGGTCACTCTGTGCGGCCAGGACAAAGATTACTGGAATCTACTTTGGTGTACTTTGGTGAAAAAATGGGAGTTGGTGCCCTGGATGAACTCAAAGGTCCTTTGTATTTCTGACCTTTTTGCTTTGGGTCTTTTCCACTGATGTGGCAGTTCTAAAATTCTCCATCTTGGTCTTTCAAAGGTACTTTTGGCCCTTCTCCACGAGAGGGTCTTCACCAGCAACCCAGGCAATAAGCTCACGAGAATTTTCAAGGTGTTTGAAACCCATCCTGTGGCCCTTGTTGATAAGCCTGCCTCTATGTTGTCAGAGAAGAAAAACGCATGAGTTACCCAATTGTCTCCCATCTGGCTGGTACCTGGATCTCATTAACCAGGAGTCTGACCCATTGACTGGATCTGTGGTACTGTGTGGGCTCACGGCAAAGAACGTGAAGCCGTCTCTCAATAAAGCGTCTCTGCCTTTTGAGCAGGCACATCTAGAGACCTTCACGCTTCACATACAGGGATGCTATGAAAACCAAATGTGTTTTATTTATAAGTCCCTGCGCTCCCCCTTCCAACCTCCCAAAGAAAAAAAATGGCAAGCAGCAAATGCAAATAATTTTTCAAATCGATCGTTTTATGAAAATGCCTGCTTTTATTCTATCTTTTTTAAGGACTAGAGAATCACATAAATGACAATTCCAGAAACCGTAGATTTATGACTTTTTTACTTTCCAAATATGTTGGCACGAAGTAAAAAAAAATAAAATTTTGTAATTTTGGGAAGAGAATAATGTACTTTTTTATTAAAATGGAAATGACACACTGCTGCATATCTAAGTTGATTTAGTGTTTTTATTAGTTATATAACTGTTTTAATACCTCACTAACTATTGCATTCTCCCTTAAGGTTTCCATTGTTCACATACCCTAGAAACAAATTGATAATTCTGAAAAAATAAAGTATTTCTTGGTTGTTTGCTAACAGCAGAATAGCAATCAGTCACCACAGGGTTACTACGATGGGCATCATTATATCTGGATCCTTATCAATTTCACTATACGGGTAAGTATTATTGCCGTATACCGGAACTCCTTTGGTGTTATTGCTTAATTTTAATTGTGATTGTAAAATGTGAACAATGTGGATCTTTAAACCACAATTAAACACCTGCTATACTTGTTGTCTGTTGGCATTTAAAGATATATTGAGTATTTAAAAACTGCTGATTCAGATATTACATTGAGCATAAAAATAGATTTAATTTGAGAACAAATGTTTGCTTAAGGAGGAAGTTCCAGGAAAGTTTTTGGGAAGTCAGATAGGTGAGTCCAAATTCTAGTTTGAGAGGAAAGCAGAGACCCGATAGAAAGTGTGACCGTGGAGCAGGATGCTCTATGGCCTGCTCCTGCCGGTCTCCTGCCAATTTCCATTAGCAGTGGGGATCTGATTCTGTCCTATTGACAACTTGTTAATGAGGAACCTCCGTACAGGAAGCACCTGCCCAACGTTGATGAGATATTAATAGGAGAAATAACAGAGTAACAGAAGCACAAGGGAGGGTGGTGAGGAGAAGGGGGAACCATATCTGCTTTCAGCCCCAGGTCCCTGCCCAAATCAAACATGAAAAATAGATGGTTCTGGCTGTGGAGGCTTCAATCCTGCAGATGGAGGGCGATTTGAAGTTTCCTGAAATCCACGTTCAAAGCGAGTATTGGTCCCCGAGCTGGGTCTGCAGTCTGCAAACTGAAGTTTTTCTTTCCTTTCTTTTGTTCTGATAGGTCAGCCGAGCCTTCATCACCGCCATCATCATAATTAACCATTTTCACGGTGCCTGCACCACACTGTACTCAGTTCTGAGTTTTCAATATCATTGAAAACAACGTCGTTTGTCTAGGCTCAGATATGCTCCAATGTCTTTGGAAGAGAGAGTTTCTTGTTTTAATTTCCCAGCAGTGTTTTTACAGACAGAGAAGAAGGGAGTAGTCTGGGTGGGATGGTGGGAATAATAAACGAATCTTTCCTTGGAGAAATAGGACCACAGGTTGGATGTGAGCCGCAGGAAAGAATAAAATATACTGGGTCATATTCATCTAAGCTTAATTCTTTACTTACAAAAAAATCAAATCAAAATAGATTGGCAAATCCCAACTTTCCATTTCAAGTAAACAAATTCTGATGGTGCATGTGGGAGCTGCTCAACTATGTAGGAAGGTTCATATAGAAAGATTAAGCTTTTTGCAAAGACTGCAGAGCATGGGGCTGAGAGGCGAATGCATGATGAGGCATCAAGAGAGTGAAGCGCGCCTCTCTGGGTATCGAACCTGGGGTAAGGTGCACAGGTAAATTCCATACAAGTCTATAAGCTGGAGTGTCTTACTCACATATGTTGTAGAACTCTGAGCCCTTCTCTCCTAAGCTCCGTCTCCTTGCTGTGACACGCTAATGAGAAGCAAACCAGCCTTAACAAATAATCCTCATGTTTAGTGAGAGGCACTTGAGCACCCAAAAGAGGGGATCACCTACAAAAAGAAATGAAATCTCTCTTTTCACAAGGGCAAGCCATTCTCCCTCTTTGGGTCTCTCTGCTGTCACCAGCAAAATGGAAGCGATCTCCTCCCAGATTGAAGTCCTAGGGGGAGCAAGGAAATGTGCTGCAGAATTTTTTATTTTCATTCTTCAAAATCATATAGCCTGAGTTCCGCCTCTGCTTTGGCACACAGGAATACAGGGGTGAAGCCAGGGGAAGGTAGAAAGGGGAGAAGAAAGTGGACATTAAGGCTCTACATGTATTTTCTGCTTCATAATTATAGCTCAAAACCTCATTACTTTAAAACCAAATTTGAAATAAGAACTATTCCTCTTGGGTCTCGTGTTAAGGGACCCTTAAATATGATACTTTTGCCCAATGAAGACACATAGTAGGTGCTCAATAAATAATTTTGAACGAGTGAATAAATACAGAGCAGGCCTATAGAATGGATCATGACAAGAGTTGATATATTAAGACAATCTTATTCACCAACCAACCTTGCACAATGATGGAAAAAAACAGTTAATATCTTTGACTATGAAAGCTTATTAGTGAAGGTAACACTGGCCGCTCTAATTTACAAACTCCCAAATCTCAATGGCATACCGCCGTGTTAGATTTCACTTAGTGTCTCGAGTGAGGGTCCCTGATTGGGGAGAGTCTCCTCCAATCTCTGGTTCAGGGATTCTGGCTTCTCCAGTCTGTGGCTCCTGCAGCTTCAGCACGTGGCTTCCAAAGTTGCCAGAAGAGGAAGAGAGTATGAAGGACCAGGTGTGGGAGGCTCCTGGGGGGCAGGCCAGGAGGTGCGACCCGCATCTCTTCTATCCACCAGCATCCCGAACTCAGTCCTGCGGCCACACTTAACTGCAAGGAAGAATGAAACCCATCCAAGAAGAAGGGAAAACAGTTTGATAAACAGAGGAGAATTGTTCCAATGTGTGTTAGAAAAAACTGATGGGTTAGGAAGCAGGTCCAGGCTCATCTACCTGCTGAAGGAAAATAAAATATATGGAACAGTGTGGGTAATCTTTGGTATGGATGGGAACACGAGATGTTTCCTTCGCATGGTATGAACCTTGAAATGACAAGAGTGTCTCAGATTCTTAGCAGGAGGGGAAATGGAGGATGACTTCTGTTTGGATGGATGTTTTTGTTTTGGGCATCACCTTGGATCTAAGTGAGTGCCACTATTAGATGAATTCACATCCTCTCTAGTGTGTTAGTGTACTAGTGCTAGTATGGTAATCTGAATTAACTGTTAATATGTCCCTGGAGACCACATCACCTGTATGCCAAGGACTGGCCTTTCCTTGAAAATGCACTGATAAATATAGGTCAGGGAAACTGACTTGATATGCAAGCTGGGTTCATGTCATAAAACTTCTGTGATTTATTGGTATGTTCTTATCCCCCCCCTAAAAAATCGTTAGGATTTTTTGTTTCTTGTATGTATGACTTTTTAGCAAGCATGATGCCCAGAATGAAAATGCAAGAGAGTTTGTCTGGTGTCCTCAGGGGCTTTCCAGCATATTTTTTAGACCCTTGGTATTTAGTGTTGTTATCTAACTGGTACCAGTTCTTGAATGTTATGGGCATATGAGAAACCCAGATTTGGACAGAAAATATTCAGAAGCTTTTAAAGGAATTTGAGCATGCATTTTTGGCCTGTTGAACATAAAGTAAAAAACGTGGGCTTCCATTCTGTGCATCTTTATTATAAAAGTGAAATGAAGAAAAAGTTCATTATTTTACAAAGCAATTGGTCTAGAATGGATTGGAAACAGAAAAATAAAGTGTTTCATTGCTAGGATAGTTTGAGAAACACCACTTTAGATGCTGTCATAGGTTCCGAAGGTGGGTTGCTATGAGAATCAACAGCTGTATATATGAAACTGTAAAATGGACTGCATTTTCCTCACTGACGCGTTGATCAGGCTGACACCCCCCCAGGAAAACCCTGCCTTCAGAATGTTTGAGAAAAAGGGAGAGCAGAACAGAGAACACAATGAAGTATGTTTTTCAAAACCACTGTTTACTATCTCAAAGGGTTGGCCTGTGCTGACTGATCTGTGGTGCGGAGGAGGCTTACTGGATGTTTGATCAGGGCACAGACACAACAGTAGGATGGTCCTTCAGGGATGTCCTCATGGCCTGCCAGTCCCCAACTCACTTGTAGTGTTTGCATTTCACCCCAACGTGGAATGTTTTTGAGCAAAGGAGCAGTGAAGCAATATTTTCAGAAAATCAGACTTGTGCACATGTATTGATAGGATGGATCGGACTAGGGAAAGCCTAGGAGGCCCCTGGGACAATGACTTTGATTGTCTGGCATATAACTTTTTGAAATGGATCACTGGAATCACCTTGATCTTGGTGTTATCATGGTTGTCTGTGCAAGAACCCCAGTGTAGTTGACCCCCATTCCCCATTTCACTGAATAGGGTGTTAGACTACTATAGGAGCACCCATTGGACTCCCACGTACAGTTAAAAAAATTTCTTTATGCACTTTTAGAACAGCAAAGGATTTTTTGGCAAGAACTAAGCCCCTATTAATGAATAACCTATATGCAGGGTTTGAACAATAACTTACATATATTACTATAAGTATTGATGAAAGTATCATTGCCTAACTGTGGTGAGTCCTGAACCAGAAGAGATATATTAGATACACGGACACAGGTAAAGAGGAGACCCTTCCCCTGCCCAGATCTGACGGGGGTCCTTTCTTCAAGGCCATCTTTGCTACTTTGTGGTGCTCTGGCTGCTCTCCATTACTAGTGCTGTTTGCCAGGTATTTACTGAGTTCCTATTAGTGCCAGGCATCATGTGGGGCACAGAAAACAGAGAAAGTAGTGAGATGCATCTCTGCCATTTTAACATTTATGTCTAAGTCTTGAATTGGCTGCAACATGGCTTTGTTCTAAATGCAGTTCAAATAATTGATACCTGAAAACCAAAATATTTTCTAGCTTTATTTATGCAAATTCTCTAAGTTATACCTTTATATCTCATTAGGTCTAGGTCAACCAAATGCTACATATCTGATATATTGCCTATATGTGATACCATAATGTGGATTTAGCTTTTTAGTAAGTAACGCTAGAAACCTAGAAACATAAAGAGCATAAGTATAACTTTTGTAAAACTTGTGTTGAAGGCTTTGACCACACTATCTAGTGTCCTTATACAAGAGTTTGTAAAATAAATTCTTTGTATAACTCAGTGCTAGTGAAAAATTTCTCTCCTCTGGTATTTTTGCTTATTGGAAACTAGGATTTTTGCAAGTTGTAAACTTTGCTTTCTTGCTTTGGCTACCAGGATGCTCAGGACTAGGTTTCTGGCAAGGTACCTATCTTCTTTTCTTTATGACACTTTTTTCCATCCAGAAAATACTTTTTGCTGTATCTTTAGTGAAGTCACTTCAAATTCTTAAATAAGACACAGGAAAAATATAATAAATACATAGTCTATTATAATTTGTCTTCTTTATAGTTATTGGGAAAATTCTTTAATGACAGAAATGCTTTCCCCAACACTGCCCGAAACCAGGAGGATCAGTTCTCTAATGCAGTAGTCTTTCAAGATCCATTCTTTTTTTTTAACTTTATTAATTTTGACAGACAGAGAAAGTGAGTGGCGGAGGGGTAGAGAGAGAAGGAGAGAGGATCCCAAGCAGGCTCCTCACTGTCAGTGCAGAGCCCTATGTGGGGCTCTAACTCATGAACTGTGAGATCGTGACCTGAGCCGAAACCAAGAGTCAGATGCTTAGCCGACTGAGCCCCGTGGGCCCCTCTCAAGACCCATTCTTAAGGGCGTTGGTTGGGATTTTAAAAACCTTGGTGATTTTAAGTAGAAGAAAAGAGTGTTTCCTGGGCTACGTGCTGATTGGAACAATCTTTGCCCCAACCCAAAGCCCTTTCCTCGGAGGCTGATTTCTACTCGTCCTGAAAGAACGTGTCCTTGGGCAGCTCTGAGGCTCAGCCGGCTGGACTGGACCTTTGTTGTGTAAAACTCCTTCATGGTCTGGACCTGTGTATTAAACTGTTATATAACTTTGCAACTTTTTCCTGATTAAGGATAACATTTTTTTTTGTTTTAATTACATTCATTCATTTATCTAGGCATCATTACTGAGCGTGTTCCCAGTATGTATCAGGCATTATGAGACAGCAGAAATGGATTAGCCGAGGCTGTGCTGACGTTTTCAAACTGACCAGGTATTAGCTGTAAGGAGTCTGCAGTCTGAAGAATAAGACAAACGTGAAATACAATGATCCTTCCCAGTCACGAGGTTGACATTCCCCCCCAAACAAACAAAAACTCAACAAATAAAAAAAACTTCTCTGTTATGGTATGTTCTATCATAACGCATTATAGGAAAGATAGAATTGGAAATTCAGATAGAATCCATGAAAACTATGGAAATTAATAGAATGTTTGGAAATGATTCCAGACATGAAAGTAAAAAAGATAACACACAGAGTAAAGAGAATATTGTTATGAAAAAATCTTCAGGGGCGTCTGGGTGGCTCAGTTGGTTAAGGGTCCGATTCTTGGTTTCTGCTCCGGTCATGGTCTCATGATTTGTGAGTTCAAGCCCCCAATCTGGTTCTGTGCTGATAGCGTGGAGCCTGCTTGGGATTCTCTCTTTTTCCCTCTCTCTGCCTCTTCTGCTCTCCCTGTCTCTCAAAATAAATAAATAAACTTAAAAAAATTCTTCCAAGTTTGGAATTAAAGCACGCCTTTCAGTGACACATAGGGGTATTATCTAACAAGGCTACGTACAGATTACTAGTTTTCTTGGTGAAGTGCCTTTGCCTGACTTTGTTATTTCCTCTTAATTAAGGCTCAGGCTCTGTGAAGTTACATGTTAACGTGTAGATCTCACGTGGCAGAGGTGCAAATAATTTCTGTCCAGTAGCAACGATAACCCCAAAGTTTATGGTTTTTATTGTCTTGTGAATCATTAATCCGTTTTGTGTCTAACCTTGCAATCTAATTCTAACATTTCTTTTTCAATACCTATAAATACTCCATTCCTCAAAATGCTCTCTGGACTGGATTTACCTTCTCACTGCCTCCCTCATTAATGAGTTAATAAATCTTTGACAGGTGTTCATTTTATATTTGTATGAGAGTCTTATTTTCAACTATGAAAAATCATACCTGACACTATGTGTAGCATTTCACACATCTTACATTATTATTAGTGCAAAATCAATTTTCTTTCATTATTTTTGCTTAATAGAAAACTTTCAGAATCTTTCTTCCCTATAGTTTCAATGAGACATATGGAACGTTGTTTGCTTTGTTGTAGATGATCGAGGAGTCCAATCATCCTGTGTCTGTTCGTCCATTCGACAGTTCAACAAGTTTGCCTTTTTATATTTTTAACTTTTGATTCCATCATGAGGTCCCGCCACCATCTAACCTCCGCACAAGGATGCTTGATGTGGAGACAGTACTGGGGAGTCTTCATTTAATCCACTCAGTTCATTATAGCAGAGGCTTTCTCTGACATTCTTCCCAGTGTCTCTGCCGATAATAATGCCAGGCCAGGGCCTAGAAGGACATAACAAGACACTCTCATCAAGGACTTCTAGCTCTCATGTTTGATACAGCTGTTTCTGTCCTTCTAACCGTAATAATTAGTTAACTAATTCAACAAACATTTTTTCTGAGCCTGAAAGAAACTTTTCACAACTATAGAACAACAGCAGTGGGGTGCCTGGGTGGCTCAGTCAGTTAAGCCTCTGACTCTTGATTTTGGCTCAGATCATGATCTCATGGTTTGTGGGTTCAAGCCCCACATCAGGCTCCACACTGACAGCACGGAACATGCTTGGAATTTTCTCTTTCCCTCTCATTCTGCCCTGCTTGTACATGCTCTCTCAAAAGACAGAAATAAACTTAAAAAAAGTGTTTTTTAAAAAAAGAACAACAGAAGTAAGCATTTGTTGAGTGCCTACTATGTGCCAGGCAAGGTTCTAAGGATTTTAAGTAATTAACTCAGATAAATGAGACCCCCATATCTGAAACCATATGCAGCTATACCGCTCAATATGGTTAAGAACTAAGACTGCATTAGGATAACTTTACTATCCAGAAAATTTGTCTAGAAAGATGAATTTATGAATACACTAGTCCTTCCTTATTCATGGTTTCACTTTCTGTTGTTTCAATTCATGATCGTCCAGAAGCAGATGATCTTTTCTGACTTAATTTTCGAAAGTTAATGGTAGCCTTATGCTAAAGTCACAGTGCTTGTGTCATCCTGTGTCATGTACCTCACTTCATCTCATGTAGGCATTTTATCATCTTTCCTCATTACAGGAAGGAGAAGAGTGGGTACAGTATAAGATATTTTGAGAGAGAGAGAGACCACATTCACAGAAATTTTATTACAGTAGATTGTTATAATTGTTCTATGTTTTTATTGCTGATGTCTTACTGTGTGTAATATATAAATTAAGCTTTGTCATAGGTATTTATGTATGGGAAAAACAGATTGTATATAGGGTTCAATACTATCCACAGGTTCAGTCATCCACATGGGGCCTTGGAATGTATCCCTTGTGTATAAGGGGGAAACTCCTATATATTTCTTATTTCAGGAACTTGTAGAAATCCATTTTTCTCTCCCTCCCCTGGACAATAGTCTAGTAAACTAGGTCTCATCAGGGTAATAATATCATTTTCAGAATAATTCTTGACTAGCTTATTGAATATTGTCTACTCTTCAAGACTCTTTTCAAGACCTTTGTCCACTGAGTGCACCAGTCCTAAACTCTTCTATTACAAACTTTACTCAGTGTCAATCAGATACCTGCATTAAAATACTTGTCTTAAATGAGATGCTAGTAAGACTTGTCAAGGCATTGGATTCCTTTGGTGCAGTGAGCAATAAACTTGGCTTTGCTTGATCAACAGCTCATTTTGATGGTCTCTTCAGGGAGTCAGTGTTTAACACGTGCCTTCCTGGAAGTTACATTCTACACTTGATCTTAGCCAAAAGGCCGAGAAGCGATGGACGTTACATTCTAGTGAGGGAGGGAGACTTTAAACAAACACGTAATATAATTTAAGGTAGAGGTAGGTGCTGTGCATGAAAATAAAACTGAGGAAGAGAATAGAGAATGTTAGGAGGCAAGGGCTACTTTAGGAGGGTTTCTCTGAGGACATGAAATTTGAGCAGAGGCCGAAGAGAAGTGAGAATATCTGGGGAAAGGA
This sequence comes from Suricata suricatta, assembly GCF_006229205.1. Taxonomy (NCBI): domain Eukaryota; kingdom Metazoa; phylum Chordata; class Mammalia; order Carnivora; family Herpestidae; genus Suricata; species Suricata suricatta. The sequence goes on from NC_043704.1 coordinate 131,913,235, forward strand.
TGTCTTAGCTGAAAGGAACAGGAAGTAGAAAAGCCCTGAGGTGTGTTCAATAGCAAGAGGGCTGGGTGGTGGTGGTGGGGGCGTGGCCTCAGCCAGTTACCTGTCAGACTCCTGACCTCAGCTCCGGTCTGATCTCACGGCCTAGGGATCGAGTTCTGTGTTGGGCTCTGCATGGAACCTGCAAGGAATTCTCTCTCTCCCGCTGCCCCTTTTCCCTGCTTGCTCTCTCTCTCTTTCTCTAAAATAAAAATTAAAAAAAAAATAGCAAAACGGCAGTCTCCATTCTGTGGTGACTGGACTCGGGGGGGAATGAGTGGATTTGGGGTGAAGATTAGGAGGCTATGATAGAAGTCCAGGTGTACAATGATGTGGTTTAATTTGAGTGCTCTCAGTGGAAAGCCTGGTTGGATTTGGGTTATATTTTGAAGTCAGAGCTCAGTTTGGAGAAGTATTTTGGCTTGAAAAATCCGGTCAATGGTGGAGCCATAATGAGACCAGAAGACAAGAGGAGAAAGAGGAGGAAGGAAAATCAAGAACTCTGATTTGAGTACTCGTGATGAAAAGGATAGACATAGGGAGTGACTTAAGGCCAGAATGGCATTATATAAGCTCACTCCCTTTATCTTTGGTGGCTTTATGGCAAAAACCTGCTTTTAGATTCTACCATCTTCCTTCCTTGTTCTTCCATCCCCCAATATTCTCTTTTTCTAATCATTCCTAGTAGGAATGACGTGGAATTTACATATGCTCAAGTCAAAATGAATACACAAGTTAATCTACATATTCTAGAGTTTCACCTAAGGGAAATTTATAGTGGGGAGAAGGATTATTTAATTAGCAATATATTGTGAAAAGGGCTATAGTACAATTTTTTTAAACAGTTACAATTTTGGATCCACTAGTGGGTTGTGAAATCAGCTTAGTAGGAGGTGAAATCAATTTAGTGGGTCACAAACAGCATTTGAAAAAATGAAATAGAATAGAGAATAAAAGAGTGCATCACACTTAATAAGGGTAAGTATTATGTGAAATTTTTGTTTCATACTCACAATATGTATATACTGGGCCACAGTGTAAAATGAATTTTTTACGGTGAATTGTAAAAGACTGAAAGTCAGGGCTGTGGAAAAGGTGTGTTGCAATTAGTTTTCAGAGGGATAGCAGCAATTTCAAAGTCTAATGTTATATTCCAGTTAAGGCCAACCCACATAGCTGTGGCACTTTAATTTTTCTTATTTATAAAATAAGAATTATATTTTCTCCCTGTATATTAATCTGGATCCTACTAGTGGCAAGTAAGAAAAACCCGGGTCAAAATAGCTTACATTAAAAGAAAACTGGCTTTATTGGAAGGATTCTGGGTCAGGTCGTGGAGTCTGGAGCAAGAGCCTGAGGAAGAAACACGCAGCTTTGGGCCTGGGACTGGACCAAGGGGACTCAGGTCTGCTAGGACCTTTTCTCTCTCTGTGCAGCTTGTCTTTGCTTGGTTTCATTCTTTCCTGTGGCAGACAGGTGTCTTCATATGGCAAAAAGTTATAATTATCATTAGTTTTGGGTTTATACTGTTAGCTCTGAGGTCTAAGAGACAAGAGGCCTCCTTTGCTGGCATCCATTAGATAATCTCAAGGGAAGGCTCTGATTGGTCTCTTTCTGGTCACATCCCCATCCTTGAACCATCACCCTGAGGAGGGGTATGAGGGCTTAGATCGACCAGGCTAGGTTTTGTGTATAAATGGGGTGTGTGTGTGTGTGTGTGTGTGTATGCCCGCACATGTGCACAGGCATGGCCACACGTGCCTGGGCATGCGCGCTCATGCACACGCACACGCCCATGCTTTTAGAAGTTGAGGAAATCTATGTTAGGAAGACAATAATTACATCTTTTTTATATGCCACCAGAATGCTCTGAGAATTAATAAAATATAGTTCACGAGAGGTTCTGAACTTGTAATTTACCTTGAGGAATAACTTAAATATCTTCACAGTAAACTAGCATCTGTGGAACAAATTCTTGGGGTCATAAAAAGAGCAAGATGTGATTAATTCTACAGGAGGTGCCTTACAGGCCACCCCGCCCTCTGCTAGACTTGCAGAATGCCTTCCTAAGGCCCTCTGTGAATCAATCCTAGCTCAGCTGGGTCTGTGCAGAGTTGTGTGATTTATTAACCATGTTGGTGAGAGCCAAGTCTCCATAGGAAAGATGAAGAAACACTCTGGCACCCTAAAATTCTTCAAAAGATCCTGCAATCTAAACTTTGTTCTTTTCTAAGATTCCAAATGCCTCACATTTAAAATAAGCTTCATCCTTGGGAAATGATATCTGGTAATGGTGAGGAAAAATATTTGCTAATGAAAATCTAAGTGAGGGATGATGAAGCTAAACACCATTAGATTTGGTTAGTTTCCCTACATGATTGGTTGAGGGCTAGCTTATCTGCAGAAAAAAAGTTTCTTTATGCCAGCCATTCTTTTCTAAGAAGTATCACCTCACTGTGAGTAAGTCATTTAAATATCTTATGCTGCTCCAGAGAATGTCCTGGCTACCCAAACATTTTCTTGTCAATCTTCTGTAATAGGTTCTGTCACACGGGGCCCTCCTGGGAAGGAAACAGGTTTACTTTAAAATTTTATGAGATCAACTCCTCTATATCCAATGGCTGGTCATAGAATGGGATTATTAATACAGAATAAGTAACAGGCAACTGAATTAGAGGACTGTAATTCCATTGAGAGGCACTAGATTTTTAAATTAATTTAATGCTTATGAAAGCTATACGACTGACAGGCCAGGAGAATGGAGTGGGCTTTTTTTTCCCGCTGATGAGTAAGTACAGCTGTATCACAGACTATTACCGAAACTTCTGGCAAAGCATGTTGAGGTGGTCTTTGTGGGGACAGCTACATCTGTCTTTGTTTAACCTCTTGTTTCAGAATGAGCCATGGTGGCAGGGCTTTATGGTCAAAGAAACCTGGGCAGGACTCTCAGCTCTGTCTCTTGCTTATAGTGTGAGTTAGGTAGGGCTGCCAGATAAAATATAGTGTACCCAATGAAACTCGACTTTCAGGTAAAATTTCGGATTTTTTCCTACTATACGTTATTCCTAAATATTACATGGGACATCGTTATATAATAAAAACTCCTTATTTGTTGTGTTTCTGATATTCAAATTTAGTTGGGCATCTTATATTTTTATTTGCTAAATCTGGCAGTTTTACATTTAGGGAAAATCATTTAAATTCTCTTTGTCTTAGTTTCCTCATCTCTAAAGTGGAACCAATAACTCTGGTCTTGCAGGGACACTGGAAGCTTAATAATATGACGTATTTGACAAATATTTATTGACCGCCGACTCTACGTGGTGAACAATGCAGGCAAGAATCTGTGCTTGTGAGGTTTATATGCCATCGTGGGGGGAGAGAGACCATAAAGAACATACCTATTGTATCAAATGTTGCTCTGTGCCATGGAGAAAAAAACAGCAGAAGAGCGGTAGGGATGGGTGATGGGGAGTTGGAATTTTAAGTAGGTTCATCAGGGAAGGCTTCACAGAGAAGGGAATATTTGACTAAAGGCTGGAAGGAAGTAAGGAAGAGAGGAAGCACATCCCATCCCGGGCAGAGAGACCAGCAAGGGTAATAGTCCTGAGGCAGGAGGTGTCTGGCATGTTGGGGAAACAGTGGGGAAGCCAGTGAGCATGAAGAGGAATGAGCCAGGAAGAGAGGAGAAGGGTATTATGTGTAAAATGTGTGACATCCGCTTGGTGCTCCTTTTACCTTCTGTAGACTGGTATGCACCCTGATGAACCCTAGTCAGTGACCAAAGAGTCTTCTGGAAGATCATAGTCTTCCAAAGCCTGCTGGCCTTGTGGCCTCAGTTTCCTCTGTCACAAAGCGGGGGTGGGAAATACCATGATGGCCTCCCTTACAAAGTTGTTAAAGGGATCATCAGAGTTAAGACATGAAAAGTTTTGTGAACCATAAAGTGTCACATACAGGTAGTATTATACCTCAGACTGCACAAAAGCTTGTTAGTTCTTTCTACTTTCCTTTCCAACAGAAGGGAAGGATAGTATGGTAATTTCTAGAAATAAATGTAAATAGGTAAATTTATATAACATATAAATACTTTTTTCTGCATTCAGCTGGTTAGTTCAAAGCTCTCAGCTGATGAATCCAAGGCTATGGGTTTTGGCTGCAGTTGATAGCCAATTACCTTTACTCTGTTCCGAATTGTGAAGTATAGAGGAAGCCCCACTTTCCAGAAACTCAGATGTGTTAGCCCATATGTTATGAAGGAGCCTTGCTGAGAGCTTCATTGACATATTAGGAGCATGGAGACAAGGCTGGGGGTGGGCATGTAAGACATATCTGAAAAGGCCCTGGGGGCTTGGTGGGCTTGGTAGAATCCTAGGTTGGCAAGAATTAGGCAAGAACAGACATTAGAGCTGGGGTCAGAGTTCTTGGTCACATCTTGAAGGAGCAGTTTCATACTGAAGATACTTTGTGACAAGGAGCTCAGGAGCTCAGGCAAAGAAAGAGAGGAGGCAATAAGTGGAAGGCCTGTATCTCAGATGCAAGGGAACTGCTTGCTAAGAATACGGGTGGAGTAATGGGATGGGGTTTGTTTTTTCCTATGCATGGTTGGAATCCACCTCTACTGAAATCATTTGGACAGCTAAAATGTGATTGCTAGGCTCTGTTGAGTCAGAGACAATGGGTGGGTTTGAGAATCTTCAAACAGAAATGGAAATAATCCTGGTGGTTCTGATGGAGAGAGGGTCTGAGATCTGTAGGTGGAGGTAGGTACGTTCACCTGCTTTGGTTAGGTTTGAAGGAGAGAGGGTTGTTTTTGTTTTTAAATATTTTATTTTTTAAAATGTAATCTCTACCCACAATATGGGGCTTCAACTCACAACCCCGAGATCAAGAGCCCCATGCTTCAATGACTGAGCCAGGCAGGCACCCCAAGTGGATTGTTTTTAACACTAAACTGAGCCACCCCTATTAGATTTTGTGTTTTTAGAGGTAATTACTGTCTTATGTCTCTGTGTAGTTTTTCCTTTTTTTTCCTCCATGGGTATTAACCTTGACTTCTCTAACTAAATTAAAGTTATCTGATGATCAGGAGCCATGTCTTTCACTTGTCTGTGGCCAAGTGATACCCAATTTAGTGCTGGGCATGTGGAATTTCAGTAACTACCTTCTGAACTTTAAGAATTAATTAAAGAGCCATCCTTGCGTCCACCTTACCTGTGAAAACATTTCTGCAAATGTGCTGATGGTCTTAGAGAACCAGTGTGATAAGATATGGATGCATCTGCATAAAACTTTTCTCATTATTTGTGAAATGGCTTATTGCAATGGTTCTTTACCTTGAATGCATAATAGCACATTTAAAAATCCCGATCCCAGGCCATAACCAAGACCAATTAAGACTCTCTGGGCATGGGACTCTGCCCATTGCTAGAGAGGAAAGAAGAAGTGTTACCAGAAGCTGGGAGTCTGGAGGAGGAAATTCTGCAGGGCAGGTGATTAAGTCTTGGAGGGGAGTTTTGAGGGCCGGGTGCTCAGACCTCCGTGGAAGCCATGGCTGGATGGTACTCTGAGCTCTGGTGGGAGCACAGCCAACCATGCAGGTGGGAAGGCTTGGTTGGTACTCAGGTAGACAAAAGAGTAAGACCAACTGGTACTCATTATGAAGGTGGGAGGGAGGCAGCAGCGTGGCTGCTACTAACCTTGCACATAGGTTATGACATGGCTGATGCCATGAGTGCTGAAGAATTAGGTTGGAGCTATAGCTGTCCTCTGCAGCTGGAAGCATGAGGCTTAAGTCTCCATTCCTCTTTTCTTAAGACCTGTGAAATGGTAGGCCACTTGGCAAGAGAGTTTGGAAATGTAGTGTGTAGACTACTGGACTGATTTCAAGGCACACTGTAGGGAAGGATGAAAAACGGATTCACAGCTGATAGAAAAATAAGTGATAAAGCTAGGACTGGACCCCAGATAGTCTTGCTTCAGACTCCGTGTGAGCCACCACACTTTGCTGAAGAGGCTGGCTCCTCTTTCCTCCCCTGGGAGCCATAATGACCTGGTCTTCTTTTCAGAAGCAGAGAGAGAGAGAGAGAGAGAGAGAGAGAGAGAGAGAGAGAGAGAGAGAGAGAGGGAGGGAGGGAGGGAGGGAGAGAGAGGGAAAACAGCACCTTGTTCCTTTGTTGGGTGTCTGCTGAACCACTGGGCCTGCTGATCTGCCCCAGTGCTAGCTAAGTAGGGGCAAAAGCATGGAGGAGAGATGGTCTAGTGGTTTTGTCAAGAAGAAAAGGGGACGAGTTGCCTCCCTGATTTCCCAATTCCTTAGTGATGCTGAAGATAGACCATCATGCCTCAGGGCTCCAGGACTGAAAATTTGGAGGAGGGATGAGATTAGGGGCTGCTGGATTTTTGGAGACCTCTCCAGTGAGGGGCAAATACACTCACACATTAGACAGCAGCTGCTGGGAGTTGGTAATGGGAATGGTAGGGGTGGATTCTCCCTTTGTGGGGCTAGTGGAGACCTCTAACTGCCTCACGATATGGACCAGGAGGTAGATCAGGCACCTAAACCAGGAACAGCCTAGGAAAATGAGGGTGTTCATGTAAGGGCGCAGTGCTTTTGTTCAACAAAAAAGGCAGCTACTTTGCCAGCACAGTCGCATTCAGAAATAACCCTTTTCTCTTCTTTCTTTCAGTGGAACCCAAAAATAATAAGCACAGGGAAGCAGGAGGTACGAGAAAGAGAGCAGATAATATTCCCTACACACACCACAGAGACACAGTGCTACTGCCCAGGGGATGGGGGGCACTCTGAATTGAACACAAGCTCTTAAAAACTAAGGATTACCTCTTGTAACCCACAGGGGACCATAGAAAGTGACTGAAAAGTTATGGAATCAGGCTGAGCTATGACATAGGATACCCACTCATCTGTAGAAAAGTTGGTTGGTTCAGCAGAACACAGTTGGTAGCAGTCAGCAGCAAAATAAAATAACTTTAGGTTTATACCTTGATTAAGTTCAAACTCCTCAGTCCAACCAGCTAGAGTTTATATTCCTTGTAAAACCAGTGTCCCATATGGCTCAGTCTGGAAGCCGCATCTTGTTCAAGAATCGTATTTTCAAAGCCAAAAGTAATTAAAAAGGAATTCTCTTCTCTATTTGGATTTTGGAAATCTGCAATAGGATCGAAATACAAATCTCCAGCAACTCCTTTCCCTTCAATCAACTCTCTCAATGTTGCAATTACTCTAGTGCCTTTTTTGTCAAGTTAATTTAAAATTTCTCTATGTCCAACACGTGCTGGAACTTCTCTCCTGTCGTCTCCTGTCTCCCTTGTCCTCGGTACTTTCAGATGTAAGTTACCTCTAACCATTTTTTCTCCCCTTCCCTTCTCTTTTGTTTTATTCTTGCTTTTCTTATCTTCTCCCCCATCCTCTTACTTATGCCCCAGCAAAGCCCAAAGAGCCAGTTAGGGGAAGGTGGACTTTCTGGAGGGTGCTGCAGAGATGCTGGGGCAGGACATAAGAAGGGAATAACAGAAAGGGGCGCGTGTTTTCTGTCTGGAAGGGGGGGGTGCTCTTGGCATGGGGGCAGGGACAGGCACAAATCCCCAGACATTGCTAATTCTTGTTGAGCACACTTGAAAAAAATCTAGCATTTTCTGGTGCTGACAGCTCATAAAATATTTTTACATATCTTATCTCATTTGGTCCTCAAAGCCCTGAGAATGAGTATTATGCCCATTTCTACCAGTGAGGAAACGAGGCTCAGGAAGACTAACGGACTTGAACAAATTCGTAGGACAGGACCTTGGGATTTGACCCCATGACTCTTGGCTTTGTCCAGGGCTGCTTCTCTCCTGCCACCTGTTCCTCCAACGGGTACTTCAGGCTCTCCATCTGCTCTTCCCTCAGATGTTCTTCCCTCTTATCTTACCCTTCTCTCTCTCCCCTACTATTTGGGCCCACTGGAAATTTCTTTTCTGATTTGAAACCACATGGTTCTTATTGACTAAGAGGCAACAAAGACTGAGGAGTTTCAGTGTTTGTTGTTGTTTTTGTTCTTTTAATAACAGAAGGAGAAGACTTTTAAGACACTTCATCAGATACATTCTTCCTCAGAATGGCATGGATGTATGGCTTGGATGTTAACATCATGACTCATGTAAAACATGGGTCTAGGAAGTAAGGCAACAGGCCATTTTAACAAACAGCAGCAAAAGCATCCAAATGCTGGGAGTGCGGTCACTGTTCCAAATGATCTGAATGTTTCTTTTAAAAAGTTTTTAGGAGGTACTTTGTAAGCCACATAACACAATCGATTTAATTTTATTTTTTTAACTTATGCCCCCTTTGGCCCCAGACAGGATTACTTGGCTTAATCCATTATCTGTTTACAAGTCTTTTGTCTGCTTCAAGGAATAAAGTCTACTCCCAGAGGACAAATATTTGGTGTTATCAAATATAAATGTCTATCTATCTGTCCATCATTTCTATCTCTGTTAAAATAATGAAAAGCCTACTAGGGTGACTAGATGTGCAGATTCAGGAACATGACTTTGTAGTTATCTGACATTCAGCATTACTAACATAGGCCCAAGCTGAAAGATGTTCTGTGATATGGGGCAAGGGCCTGACTACTGACTGTTGGGGAGGTGGGAGGTGGGGGTCAGGGAAGCAGTTGTTGTAAAATCCCAGAAGCTTCCAGCTTTAGCACGTGAGGTGAAGCAGCTCCATTATGGGAAGACTAGTCCTGGAGACAGTGACAGTTAATAACTGGCAACCTGGGAGGGAGAATTCAGAAGTTGGGAATGGGTACACAGCTCCCAATAAGGGGACCCGAGGGGAAATGGGCCAAGCACCGACATGACCAGATTGGTCATGCATTGATAACATTGGCCATTAAGGCAGGTGATAAAACTGGTTTGGCCATTTTCACTGAAAAGCCCTTACCTGGCATTGCTGAGTACTGATTGGCCAATGCCACTTAATGGGCATGTAAATATTCTTGAAGAGATTATTATTTAACCTACTTAAAGTGAAATGGAATTGCTTTAATTCCTTTTCCTTCTGAGTACTCCTCTCATGTGATAATTCTGAACCTCAAAAGAGGCAGAAGAAAAAATTCATTTGTGGGAATCAGTTCATGACTTTGTTGGGCCAACCTTTCCTTAGCTTGGCTGCTTTGATTTTGATCCCGAATTTGACCAGCTGGGCTTATTCCCTTCTTTATGGTGAAACCAGGTCTGGCACTTTGACCTGTTCTCTTTCAGGAAGGATAAGATAAGAGGATGGGGGGGGGGAGAGAAGAGGGCGTGTTTCTGAGGTGATCCCAGACTTTCTGCAGATTGCATCGACTCTGGTGCAGTAGACCCAGAAGTCAGGAAACCCTCAAGAAAACTGAGAACCCCACTGAATTTTTGCCAGTTTTGTTAGGTTTAAAAAATATTAAAAAAAATTTTTATATGTCTTTATTTTGAGAGACATAGACAGAGAGTGAGCTGGGGAGGGGCAGAGAGAGAGGGAGACAAAGAATCTGAAGCAGGCTTCCAGCTTTGAGCTGTCAGCACAGAGGCCGACGTGGGGCTCAAACCCATGAACCATGAAATCATGACCTGAGTCGAAGTTGGACGCTTAACCGATTGAGCCACCCAGGCACCCCTAAAAAATATTTTTAAGTTTATTTATTTATTTTGAGAGAGAGAGAGAGAGAGAGAGAGAGAGAGAGAGAGAAAATACATCTGGGGAGGAAAGAGAGAGAGAGGGAGAGAGAATCCCAAGCAGGCTCTGCACTGTCAGCACAGAGCCCAACTCAGGGCTCAAATTCATGAACCATGAGATCATGACCTGAGCTGAAATCAAGAGTCAGATGCTTAACCGAATGAGCTACCCAGATGCCCCTAGTTTTGTTAGGTTTAAATCATATATTTTATTTTTTGTGAAACGTGCTTAAAAATCATTCCAAATTTATATTGTCACAGACTAAGCGTGTTTCGATAATACATAAAACCTCAGTGAAAGCACAGTGGGTGTATTATCAGTGTTCTGTGGCTAATACACCGTTTTCTGCTCTAGCAAATTACCACCCATTTGGTGGCCTAAGAGAAAAAATATCTTCTTTCACAGTTCTGTAGACCAGAAGAAATCAGTGTGTTGGCTGGCCTGCACTCTCTCCTAAGGCTCTAGTGGAGAATCCTTCCTGCCACTTCCAGCTTCTAGAGGCTCCAGGTGTTACCCTGGCGTGTGGCTGAGTGACTCCAATCTCTGCCTCCCTCCTCACAGGGCCTCCCCTCTTCCTCTCTGTGTGTCCCCTCTCTGTATGGCTCTTATGAAGACACTTGTCATTGTATTTAGGGCTCACTCAAATGATCCAGGATGGTTTTCATCTCAATTGTATCTGCAAAGATCCTTTTTTACAAATAAGGTTACACTCACTGGTCCTGGGGATTAGGATGTGATACCTCATTCTGAAGGCTATCCTTCAATCGACTCCAATGGGGCTGTTGTGCTTACCATATTTTTTAAAATAGCTGAACATTGGCATCTAAAATGTGTTGTAATTATGAGCTGAGCTTTGCTGAGCACTTTCCCTATGCTGACATGGTACAGAGTCTTTGAGTTTTTGTTTTATAATAATCCCTCACGACAGTTCTATGAAGTAGCTCCTATTGTTATTTCCATTGCACAGATCAGAGGCTGAGGTGTGGAGAGATTAATCGACTTCTCCAGGGCCACAAAACTTCTGTGATGGGGAGAATTGGGGCCAGGATTAAGCCTAAGTCAATCTGCTTTGAATTTAGACCCTTAACAATTATGTTGTGGAAGAAATAAATACACCTCAAGTGTCTCAAAGGTTTTGATTCAAAAAAAAAATATATATTTCCTAATTATCCATGTGCATATCTTGATCTCAAATCCAAGACATCTAGCAAAATCTGATAAATGAATTTATTTGAAAATGAAGCAAATATTGTGCCTCTAGGAAATAGCCAGTGGTAGGGTCTTCTTTCTAAAATAATTCTAAAATTTGGGGAAAGGCAAAAAGCTAAGTTTTGCTAAGCAACATTGAATTTCCCAAATTCCCCTCAATTTCAGAATCTGCATGGTAGGAACACAGAACACAGCACACCTTCAATGGGGCATTTTCCTGAAATTCTCAGTTGCGTTTCTTGTGGCTTTCTTTGCATACAACAAGATCCAAGGATTTTGAATTAACTTTGCCATATGAATTAACTATGGGCAAGAGGAAAAATGCCCTCGTGTAGCCTGTAATCATGGAAATTGCAGTTGATCATGACTCTAGAGAACAGTTTCCAGTCTGACTTGAGTCACACTAGCTGGTGTGACTTTTTAAATTAATTTATTTTTTTTAAGAGACAGAGAGAGACAGTGAGAGCAGGGGAGGGTCAGAGAGGGGGGGAGACACAGAATCTGAAGCAGGTTCCAGGCTCTGAGCTAGTTGTCAGCACAGAGCCTGACGCGGGGCTCGAACCCACGAACCATGAGACCATGACCTGAGCCGGACGCTTAACCAACTGAGCCACCCAGGTGCCCCTAATGTGACTTTTAAAAAGTTACATCATTTCTCTGAGGCTCAGTTTTCTTACTTAAATGGCCAGGATTAGACCATTTCTTTCATCTGTGATGGCTTGATAAAAGCTATGAACTCTCTTCTCAGAAGAATGCCCATATACAATTTTATACCCAATCAAAGATTCACATGCTTCCTGTAGCCCATTTACAAACCTCCTAGTTGTCTGGCGACCTTGAGTTATGAACTCTGTTGCAGACCATCTCTAAAGCTCCAATATGCTACGACTCTTTTAATACTTGTACTATTGCAATGTATTAGAAAGGGAACCATGTGTGACTTTATGAAACACAAATCCTTTAATAAACAGAGAATGAGGATAAGGCTGTGTAAGAGCTGACAGCAATCACCTATTTTACTACAGAGAGAAAGGTGCACATTACAAAATGTTTTTAACCTTTATTTTTCAGAGAGAGACAGAGAGAGAGCACGTGTAAGGAAGGGGCAGAGAGAGAGGGAGCCAGTGGATCCTAAGTGGGCTCTGTGCTGACTGCAGAGAGAGCCCTATGCAGGGCTTGAACCCACAAACCGTGAGATCGTGACTTGAGCTGAAGGCAGATGCTTAACTGACTGAGCCACCCAGGCGCCCCTGAAAACATACCGTTTTGAGTGTCCTCCTGGAATATGAAGACCCTATGAAGCTCTTTCAATAGTCTGGCGTCTATTGAAGGGTTTTGACTTTCAAAAGATTTTGACTTTGGAGTTTTCATAAAATTACATTTTCCATCTGATGCCAGGGAGGCAGTACTGCTCCTGTCACAGCCAGGATCCAAGTGAAATGGCTGCTGGCAGTTCCAAGGAGTCAGAAAGAGTTCATGTGGCAGAGGGATCATGCCCCGTGCACAAAGAAGCTGTGCTGTTCTTCCAGGGTGGGTCTGTGTGTGAGTGGGCACTCCCAGGATGCTCAGCTGGCACAAGAGGCGATGCCCAGAGACAAGATTTCCATCACAGACATGACCCAATTGTGAGAGCTTATGTGTTAAATGAATCACTCTTTTTTTCTGAATTGGTTCTCCTGTGCAAGTCCTCTTGCTTTGCTGTTTGTGTTTCCCCACATTTAAGTTGTCACAAAATTATTTAGTTTTGCGGGCTTTCGGTCAGCAGAGGTTTGGCTGTTGGCTCCCTGATGGCCGTGCACCCCCTGCACCAGACAATGCGATTCTGGACGTGTTTGTCCTTGGTGTCCTGTTGGAGATACCTGACCACCGGCAGGTGCAGCCAGGTTAGCAGAGCGGGGCTCGTGGGCTGACGTCTTCTTGGGGCTTCACGAAGCTTCCTGTAATTGTTGCTTGTCAGCCTCGTTCAGGCACCAGTGCGTGTGCGTTTGTATGTGTTTGTCCACACGCACAGGTGTGGGTGACATTCGGGATGAGAAAGACAAGGGAGAACCAAAAAGGACCCGGTCCCTTGGCCACAGCAATGAGAAGTGAGTGTCAAACTGTACCTTCCGACGTGATGTCCTGGTCTAATCTGGCCGCATTGCTCTAAAGCGCTGTCTGCTAGAACTTTCTAAAGTGATGGCAGTCATCTTTATCTGCACTGTCCAATAAGGTTGCCACTGGCCATATGTGGCTATGAATAAGGCTCTATGAAGGAAAACTGAAAAATTTTAAGTAAATCAATTTAATTTAAATGTAAATAGCCACATATGACTAGAGGCTGTGGTCCTGGGCAACACAACTCTGGATGGTCCCTTCGGATTTCATCTTTAAGGAATGTTCTCCAAATACAAGACACTGTGTCTTAAATCACTGGCATCCCCTTGATAGGCAAACCTAATGATCAGCTTAGAGTAAAAAATAAAAAGAGCCTTATTAGCTGGTCTGTACAAATAGAGTTGTGGCTCATCACTGCCATCTCAGTAGCTTGGATTCTTAGTAATATTTGCACCTACCTATGTGCATAGGTATCTCACACCCAGCAAGGCGGTCTCCTGATGGGTGGCCCCTGTTTCTTACACATCCCTGCCATTTCTGCCTAGGTGGTACCTGCCAAAGCCTCCTTTTCCTACCCTTAGAGTTTTTTATTCTTATTCCATTCACTTCAAAATATCATTACCATTGCAAACAAGGAAAATGTGTTTATCAGAAACTGCAAACTCCTTTAGGGCCTCATAGGATTAATCACGGTTATAAAGTTTTATTAAACACAATTTTTGTTTAATGACAAGCTCCACCAGTCCTTCCCATTCCAAACCAATCCTGTCCTAAGGGTGAATTGCGCTTAGCAGATTGTTTTCAACAGACTCTTCAAGACAATCCCTATTACTTTGTCATGCACAGAGATATTTTTCTTCCTGGATAATTTGAACTTCCTTAAAAATCACATCTGTTTCATACTTTATTTATTTGTAATTTAAATCCTTAAATTGAATCTTTCATTACTAACATCTGGGCTTGAAATGCAGCCCACTTGAAAAAATACAAATTTTATTTTATTTGTAGTTACCCCCCTTCACTCGGTAGCACTGGTACAAACATTCTCTGGCCAGAGGCAAAACAGCCGGGTATCTTAAAGCTGTGATGCTGTACCACGTGTAATGTGGCTCACTTGATTGTCCCTGAAGTGACTGGCAATTTGCCCAGAATTAGACTGAATGCATGTAATAAGCTGTAGAATTTCCACAATATTGACAATTAGATATCTCTATACAGCAGCAGCTGTGTATTGTTCTCGTGGTATGGTCCCCTCAAAGCACCTCCTAAAAAGAAAAAAAAAACCTGGCAGAAGGTTGCAGGCAGCAGAAAGGTAATATACATTGTATGAAATATCTCAAATTCAGATTAATCGGGATGTTTCTATTAGTACAGTTTTCTGCAATGGAAATCATGGCTGAAACAGAATGCTTTGGAAGAAGAGTTTATAACAGCACATCTGTATCGGGTAATTGCTATATTTTTAGCATGTTTCGGAAGGAGATACCTTTCCGCATTTCCATGCATTGTGGAAGGAAGGGAATTGTTTTCTCCAGCACTCCTGGAGCGTTTCAAGTCTTGGAGAGCCAGCGGTTCTGACCCCATGGACATGTTGATATACCTTTACCCTTCTGAAAAGGCTTCGGTCATTGAAAATAACTTTCACTATCCCCTGAATGGAAATCAGCCCCAAGAAATCATCTCATTTGTGGATAGTTTTGACAAAAAAGAGCTCGGCTTCTATTTTGTCTTTTTTTTTTTTTTTTTTTTTTTTTGCACTGGTGATACACAGGGAGCCATTCGGACAAACGTGGAAACATCTCTCCACGTTTAACCATTTTTCATAATATTTCCTCACCAACCCATTTGTGCCATGATTATAGAAAAGAAAGGAGAACATGAAGGAATTGAACCGATAGTTTCTCACTATCTAGAAGCCACTGCCCACAGTCCTAGGATTTGAATATTATTTTAAACCACACGTTTGAAGTGTGCATTGTGAATGGCTAATCTTTGATATTTTGCCCAGTGGATCTGGGGCAGGCTGTTGTCTGGAGCCAGACTCAGCAAACTTTGGGTTTTGTTGTTTGTTGTTTGTCTCTTTGCAATAGAAATGAATGTTTTAAAAGAAAGCTGCTGTTTTTAGAAAAATACCATAAAACCTCAAGGATAATACGATGCCATGTTTTCTACTGCAGATCTTAATTTATCAAGCTAATTACCAACAAAATGTAGCTAAATTGCTGATAGTCTTGAGACTGATTACTTCGGGAACAAGACATTGTTGAGCTCTTCAAAGGTTAGCAGGAGTGTTTGGGTAGCACAGTAGTGTAGGATTCTTTCTCACCTCAAATTATGTTGTATCCTTCTTTTAGAAAGCTCTACATTATTAAGAATGCGTTCAGTTTGGTTCAACACATACATTTATTTCCCCATTAATGTTAATTAGAGGAGAAAAGAGAAACCAAATTTCTTATCAGTGAAGGGAACTTACTTTGAAACTTGCAATTTCTCTGTTGCAATCCAGTTTAAAATTCCTGTGCACTCTGTGTCCTTTAGAGTTTATTTATATTTATACTTCTATTCCTTTCCCTCCCCTGGGCCCAGTCTTTGATGACCACTCAATAATGATTGCCTTTTGTATTTAAAAAGCACCAGGAGATAAGTGGCAGTCCCCTTCCAGTAACTGGGAATCCTGTGAGATCATGACCTGAGCCGAAGTCGGATGCTCAACTGAGCCCCTAGTAACCAGAGAATTCTGAATTCTCTCCTTTGGGCTCTGCCCCTAACAAGCTTCAGACTAGCTGTTTCTGCCCCCCAGGGCCTCAGTTCCCCCACATGTGAACAAAAACATCAGCAGAACTCGATGATCTAGAAGATAACAGTCGATCACGACAGCCAAGTAACAGGTGCCACGGCCCCGAAGTCGGCTGGACTCTGGGGAGTAGGTTTCCTCCCATCAGGCGTGGGAAAGGCGCTTTCTCGGCAGCCGCGCTCACGCACCTTCGGCCCAGGGTGCTTGCGCTGGGCTGCAGCTGCATCAGTGCCTAATGAGGTCAGATCGGGATGCGGATCCCTGTGAACGGGACACAGGGCTGAGACGGCACGAAATGGCATCGCTGGGGTCTTTCTTTTGCCAGCAGCATTACATTGAGTCCCTTTGGTGCCTAATGTACTCTAATAAAGGAGGTTAAAGAGCCAGTACATTAATTGACTTCAGTCCTAAGTCCCTTTTATAACCTGTGTTATCAGCATAAGTACGAGTGTGGTATAGTAAGGAATATCATTATGAAACAGATTTCCTGAGAGAGGAATTAGCCGGCTCTGGTGGGCCTCCCTCCTGTAATGAACACACTTCCCTGTTTATGAATACAGTTATAGATGTACTCTTAACAATTCTATCGGGGGGGGAAGAAAAGCTTTGCTGGATGTCTAATGCCTAACGGAGCATTTTCTCCGATTGGTTCTGGAAGGGTTAATTTGCAGTTTACTATTGAATAACATAAAATGAGCTGTAAATAATGTAATGATATGTATTGTTAAGCTGCATATACTATACCAGGTGCTAGTACACCCACTCCTCACTTAGATATAGTCTGGGGGCAGTCAACAAACACAGATGTATTTTAACAAAGGGAGAGAGAGAAAGATAAAGACAGAAAGAACAAGAAAAAAAATTAAAACATATGTAAGGTAATTTAACCAAGATAGAGATCCAGGTAAAACTTGGCCTATTTCTTCCCCCCTCAGAGTAGCTTCACTGTACTGGGTGAAATACAACAGTGTTTTGGCTTGTTTTTGGAACACACACGAGCCAAACACGTGGGGAACACCTTGACAGGCCTTTTGTATAACTACAAGGAAACTGATAATCCTAAATAAATTACACGGGAAAAATATGAATCTTTGAATACTAGTAATTATAATGGTTATTTTTCACTTTTGTAGCACCTGCAAATGATGTATATATAACAAAGCTTCAAAAAGGCTCTAATTAACTTTTTTTTTTCCATTTACTGGCTTTAACCAGTTTGCATTAATTGGCAATTTATATCTATATATTTTTACCAAATATTTCTATTACTTTTGAGTGGTTGGAAATCACACATTATTGAATTTATTTCCACTGAGTTTGTTTTTAATTTTTGTCAGCCACTTGCTCTAGACTTTTCTTTGCCTGCCCTGCTCTCAAGAGAGTATGAAGGGAAGTGGAAATTTCTAGGTTGGTCTTGTGGGCAGAAGAGACCCACACTCGCTTCTATGGTGGAGTGACATGACTTCTGACTAATAGTGCCAGTCAGAATTCCTAACTGCTCCTACCAAATGTGCAAGGGCTCCGTTTGGAAGACGTCCAGGCTCAGCTTTGCGAGAGATTACTCTGGGCTATTCATGGCACCAGATTAGTCCGACCGCCATGAAGATGATGCTTTGTTCTGCTTTTGGGCTTAGGGCAAGTCAGACCCAGATGAAGCAGAGCTCTGAGGGGGCCTTAAAATGGACACCAAATTAAAAACCTCCCAATATGCAATCCTGATTATTCTGAAATTGCCCAAATGCTGCCATTTTGGGTGGCAATGCCAGGGAAAGACAGAGTCTGAGATTGTCTGAGGGCTAAACTTGTGACCTGGGAAGGGGAAAATAGGCACTATTTACCTCAGGAAATCGGATGAAGGAGGAAACAACCCATACTCTTTAGTTTATTCTTTCTCTCTTTCTCTCTTTCTTTCTTTCTCTCTCTCTTTCTTTCTTTCTTTCTTTCTTTCTTTCTTTCTTTCTTTCTTTCTTTCTTTCCTTCATTCATTCATTTTAAAGGAACATCTGGGTAGGTGCCTATATCATCTACATAGACGTAGGCACCAGTGGGAGGTTTTGATAACTATCAACCAAAATCTCTCAGTTGCCAGGGAAAAAGAAAGGCTACTATCTAGGGGTTAGATTAGTTGTCTGAAAAGAGATAAAGATGCATGTTTCCCTCAGGAAATCTGAAGTAGGAAGAATCAGATCAGGGGTGTGTGTGTGTGTGTGTGTGTGTGTGTGTGTGTGTGTGTGTGTGTGTGTGTGTTATACTTTCTTAAAGGAACAAATATTTTTTTAGCTGCTCTCCACTTAGGAGTAGAAGCTGGTGGAAGGTCTTGGCTAGTGTCAAGTGCATCTCAGACCAGGGATCTGTCTTTCTGGCTGACCATAGGCCGAGGCCAGAGTGAATGCTGCCTGAAAGTAAGACGCGGCCTCTCAGGAAGCAAACGCAAGATGGCTGCCGCAGCCATCTGCAGGACATCAAAGGCTGTTGCCTGATGGCGCTTGGGCTGCCAAAGCTTCTAAAGGGTTTGGCGCCTGACTGGAAATCGGATGCAAACTGTCCATCTGCCGCATGGCACCGGCGACAGCTGATTCTTTTGCAGTCTGCAAGATGGACCCGGCCTAAGCCAATCACCCCTCGTCCCTGATTGCACAAGGTTTGTCCGACCCGTTTCATTAGCCAGACACACAAGATACAGTATGTGGTTTTTCATTTTGCTCAGTCCGCGACACTATAAACACCAGGGCTGTGGACGAACTGAGAAACCAAAGGGGACACACTGCTGCTTCTGCGGAGAAAGCACATTGGCAATGTTCAAAGCATATTGGAGCATAACAGTAGCCTGAAAACCCCAATATGGATTAGGACAGCTGACCAGATGTCTTGACTGGCATTTTTTAACAAGTTTCAAGGGTATCCCTATAGGACATAAATGCTAACTCTACATCTGTGTACCTCTTTTTCTGTCCACCCCCTCCCAGCTTCAACAAAGAGTGTGATGCCTGGAAACTCAGAATGTAGCTAACAGCTCCAGTGACAAAGAAAAGCTTTGACATGCACACACTGTGGACTACCTACCCAGGAAATGCCTGCCCTCCGTTGGGAGGGAATGACCACTTGCCGCCGAGGGAATGAATGAAAGCATGGCCTCAAAGTGGATGTGGACAGCTCTTCAGCAAGCTGCCCCTCTGAGGGCAGAGGAGTATTTTTTGGAATTGGGGATGGTTTCCTTCACTACCGTCTGCAACAAGCTTTTATGGGCGCGCCAGCAATTCAGTGTCACATGGTGAATTCAGTTTTGCTCCTGGCTAATCTGGTTGGGCTGTGCTGCATCGGAAAGCCAGGCAATATGCAATCATTCCGTGGTGAGATGGAGGGCGGGCATGAAGAGAGAGAGCTTAGAATTTTAGGAAAGAGGAGCACATTTATAATTCTAATTTTCAAAATTATAGGCTTGTTGGCATGGGGGGGATTAAATTGGATTTTAAAAGTTTGAAAATCCAAAGGAAAAGCTATAGTATTTCTATTTGGGTTCTCAAGTGTTATGGTTAAGTTCTGGACTCTGTGGTAATGGCACATTTAACCAGAAAGGATTCTTACTTAAGATTTCAAATGTTCCAAAAGATTATGGATTTTTGTGTGTGTGTGGATTTAAAATTGCCTAAAGGTTAATCCCAAACCACATTTTGAGCTCTTGGAGGCTATCGTGTGGATTAAATGCAGCACCTCCTGTTCTTTAAGAGCAAATTAAGCATATAACTTGTCACTGGGTGTCTTTGTCCGACTTCGTCTGGATATCTGGTTAGCTTTCTATCTGCAATCATTTGATCAGAGCAGAATGTAATATTGAACCTGCAAATTTAATGTGACTGACAGACGGAATCGGCAGGTTTTCTTTCTCAAAGCTTTCTTTTTCTTAATAATCAGCATTTAAGTGCATTGGAAATAAAATTTTCACATTCAACTAAAATGTGCATGATAGCAAAGCTAGACTCCTCTTAGAACATCATGGACTCGTGTTAGAGTTGGAATGGAAATTTGAGATTATCTTGGCCACGATTTGCTTTATATCTATGAGGAAGTTTGATGAAGGAAGAGAGGAAGCAATGTGTTCAACAAAACACAGCCTCAGTCCCGTGTGTGTTTCCCTCTTTGCTTGAACGAGGTTAACCCAACAACTAGACTTGCTCTCCTTAGCAGAGTAAGATATAAGTACATATATGGATCATGTTTGCTTTGGTTAAAAAAACAGAAGGGAAAGATAATGCTTTTAAATGTTAATTAATTTATTTTAAGTGTGTGTGGGTGCAAGAGCACGAGCACAGGAGCAGGGGAGGAGCAGAGAAAGAGAGGGAGAGCAAAGAGTCCCAAGCAGGCTCCATGCTGTCAGCACAGAGCCCAGGGCAGAGCTCCAATCCAGAACTGTGAGATCATGGCCTGAGGTCAAGAGTCTGATGCCTAACCGACTGAGCCATCCAGGTGCCCCAGGATAATGCTTTTAGATGAAGGTAGAGACTTTCTAATTACAAACTTCAGAACCTTGCCTTGACTAGGAGGAACTATGGATTGGATGAAAATATTTCCTCAATTCAATGTCATCCATCTGCTCTTTTCAAGGCTATTTCAGAGACCATTTTGCCTGCAGATGGGTAAAGCACTGAGATTTGTCAAGTGCAGTTGTGAGCTGGCACAGCCTTCGAAGGCTCAGACCAGAGCTCCTGGTCATCATCCTCTACACGCAGAAGCCAAGAGGCAGACCAGCCCCATAAAGAGTGCAAGCCTGCCTCTCCGGTACCAGAGTCCTTCGGTCAGAACCCATGTCGCTGACGGCAGCCCGGGGTTCACACGTACGTGACAAAAGTTTAAGTGTTGGATGGCAGAAACACACTATTTCATTGTCTGAGTTGGCACAGGCAATTCTGTTCCACAGATAGTTAAAAATAATGCCAGGTGCGGCATAAATAAAAGTTCCTAACAGACACTGTGCCATTAGACTTGCTTTTGTAAATGAAAGTCTTCCTTTGTTCCCGACTTTTTGCTGAAGCAACTTTTATGTGGGCCGATGAAAGGAGAAAGCTCCCAGACTCAAACCTTCCAAAAGAACATGTTGTGTGAATGTGGAGTCTTGTATCTAGGGTCCGACTCTTTATATCCCTTCCTTCCAGCTTGAAATCCACTTTGCTTTTTAGTTGTTTTTCAAAGATGGATGGATGTTGTACAAAATCTCTTTCTTACCAGATGACGCCAAATTATATGACAGTTTTGACTCCATCCCATGTGGTAGGTTCATAAAAGTCATTCCATTAGGCACAGTCACCGCATTTATTTAGTCTGCTCGGGCGATCTGAAAAAAAAAATCACAAGTGTGCTGAAGTTGCGATTTGAAAAATCACAAATTAAAATTTGAGAATGAAAACTGAAGGCAAAATGCTTCAGCACAGTTTATGAGGGTATATTCAAATACTGCCGTTCCTGCTAATAACTTGTGGACAAACGTTTACTTTTTTACAAGACAGAATGAGCAGAAATTATTTAAAACTCCTCCCTTACAGCCTCATTATTCTCCCATCTGTGAGTCTGGTCTCTCTGTGGACTCAAGTCTTCCTTAGATGCCATACAAGTGAACATCAAATATTGATATTTCTTTAGCAAGATTTCATCTTGAATTCTGACTTGATTTGTGCAGGAGATCCAGGTGAAAACAACTGTTTTGTTGATGGGCTTGTAGGGGGAGACCTGGCTCCTACCTCTAGAATATCTGGGTTGTAGAGTGTGGCCAATTCCTTGCCTTTGGAAGGAACATGAAGATAGATTGAGAAGTTACAGGGAGGAGCAGTGGTTTCAGTGTGGATGTTTCTTCCGTGTGCACCTGGGCACCTTTCTTCACAAACAAGCAGAGGCCCAGCATTTGGCTGTTTTCTGGATTTCTTTGGATGTACATGATGATAAATAGCTGGAAAGAAAGTAAAAATTAGGCTAACCATCCAGGTGTTTTGACTGGCTGTTCCGGGCACTTCAACAAACATTTTCTGAGTGCTCTTACAAATAAGGCTGAGCGCTAAAGGCATTGGGAGACACCGAGGAGGATAAGATACATTTTCAATCTGTGCGAAGTTCGGAACAGAGTCAGGCTTTTGCATAATGCGACGGAGCTTAGCTATAGCCTGAGAAATATGAGTCCAGTGGGTATAGGCAGAGGAAAGTCATAGTTCGATAGGCCATATGCCAATGGGTCATGTCGATGCATCAGACAGCAGAGATTGATCACCTGTTCCTTTTAAAAATGTGCCATTGCATATGGGCAGAGAGGTTTATAAATTCTGGCAGATATTTGAAACTTCGCAGACTGCCACGTTTCTTAGGCTGGGTCAGGACTAGAATTTGTCCTAATGTAGCAGTTTTGGGGTATCTGTCATAGATCGTGTTCTGGTTAGGAGACCTGTGTCATTAGTCATCCCTAAACCGCGGCCTTTTTGAAAGTGTGAACGGAGGCTGTTGATAATTATGCTGGGAAGGCCTGAGTAAAGGGACACACGGTCACTCCGGTTATGGCCAAGACAGCCGAGGGTGCGCTCAGAATACCTGCGGGTGGGCTATTCCTCGCGTGCTGTCTCCAGACCCCAGCATGTCAGATTGAAATGATGAGTGAATGCAACTTTAATGGTCATGGCCTCAGCATTTATTTTGCCATCCCTTGCCTGGAACAGGACCCTTCTTAGCTACCTGCACACTAACTCAAACGGCCTATTCTGCTTGGAAGCAGATGTCTGGTTGAGAATTCAGCCTGACAGTGGTTTGGATCATCTACTCTCAGGTAATCCAGGGTACCAGATTAGGGGCATTTTTTAAATTAAAATTTTTTATGTGTTTATTTCTCTTTGAGAGACCAAGAGAGACTGGAGAAAGAGTCTGGGAGACAGAGGATCTGAAACAGGTTCTGCACTGACAGCAGAGAGCCTGGTACAAGGCTCGAACTCACAAACTGTGAGATCATAACCTGAGCGCTTAACTGACTGAGCCACTCAATTTCCCCTGTTAGTTGCATCTTTAAAGTGAACTGCAATGGGTCATATATTCTAATTACACAAGACTACCTGGGATAAGATTTTGAACTATTTCTAGTGATAACATAAAAAAAGATAGTTAAGCTAGTATCTCTTTAATTTTTCTTGGATTTTAAAAATTGGATTTAAAATATTTTATTAACAGTATCTTATCTATTTCACTTGGTTTGCAAATTTTGTGATGGAAATTCTTTAGGAATCAGAGTAATTTCTTTCTTGAGCATTTTATTTCTGTTATGAATTGTACCAAACTTAGCAAAAACATGTTGTTTGGCACATAGCAAGAACTCAAGAAACGCTAAATAAACGAATAAATAAGTGAGTTTTGTTAAAACAAGTAAAAATAGATTGTCTCATTTCCTTTCAAAGTTCTTTATGGACCATCAAAATTCTTTAAGAGATGATTTCCTCCCCCTCCCCCCCGGCCAGAAATATCAGTTTGGGATTGTGCATTGTTCTTAAGTCACTTGCCTGTATTCCTGAGCTTTGTACACGTTTGTGTGCATGTGGGTGCATGTGTAATTAACTGTCTGCAGGAGCAGAGCATTTAAAATGCAACACTTTTCTATGTTTCTGGTAGGAATTCTACCCGATGCTTCTATTTCATAATCGGCGTGTTCTGTGCGGGTGAATCTATCTTACTGTTATCCCTTGTTTGATCAAGGTCCGCAGTTCCAATCGCATATACGTCTATCTCCCATGCCTAGCACAGTATCAGACAGAATTCAACTACAACGTGATTCATTTAAAATAATGATGGCGAGGAAGTAGAATCTTCATTCATGTGCACATTACAAGTAGAAGCTCAAAAGGAAAGGGACTGGAATTTTGGACTATATTTTCACCTAAATCATGAAAAGCAGTATCAAATGCAGATTGCTTAGTCCGTGAAAATTTTTATGTTAATTTGATATTTGCTAGGAACTCTGCCTTAATAAACACATCTATCTTCACTTTTAAGATAAAAAGCAGAGATGCTTAGCAAAATCTCAGTCATGTGAGAAAAAAACTCACAGACTGTATTTGGAAAGACTGTGGAAAGTAACAGGCAAATTGTGGATTCTGTACACTAACATTTTATGCTCTAACCCAAACAAAATTAATAGTTCACTTGGGTTTTGGAAAGATTGCTCCTGGACCAGCAGTGTATTTCTGAATGACATAAATATAAGAAAATTAGAAATTAACTTTAAATGGGTTTAGGCTTCTTACATAAATGAGAGCCACCCTTACACAAATTACTAAATCTATTCAGAGTAATTTATCAAGCAGTTACATGTTGTTTTGCTGTGTTGAAATTCCAGAAAATTTAATAACAGTATACTTTCTGGAAATTGCATTAGCATAGACCATTAATAAGTTAGACCTATGGAGCTCATGTGGGGGTACGCTGCCATTAGCAATGTATAGTAAAGTGGAAACTGGTTATCATTTACACATATCTATGGTAATGCCGAAAGACAAGATTTTCCAGGAGCTTTCAGTATCATCTGAAAGCACTTAGAAAATTGTTCTATGGCATTTAGCAGTTAACATGAGCCAACAGTGGTGACATAAATGGTCCCGAATGAAAAGAATGTATGGGGGCCGGTCGTAGAATTTTACAGCCAGAAGAGCTGTTATCAGTGAACTACTCGGAACCCCAGATAAACAGGCTCAGAGAGGTCAAGTGACTTGCTCGAAGTCGCACAGCTAGTTGGCGGTGGAGCCAGGAGAGAGCAGTGGGTCCCCCTGACTCTCAGCACCACGCTCTGCTCACCCTATCACTCGGAGATTGGGGAGTGCTGGGTTAACACTGCTTACAAATAAGCAGGGCTCTGGCAGCTGATGGATACATTTGGCTGGGGCGAATAATTAAGCGGAATAACCACAAAACTGCAAAAAGTGTGACAATTAATTTTATCTATGATTTGGGTTTTTGGAAGAGAGGGTTCTAGCCGGTCACATTCGAATAACGGCTAACTCTTTGCGGAAGGTTGCCCTCCTTTCAGAGAACTGTAAAATAATGATTCGGCAATGTGATTCATGCTTAAAACCTGTTGTCCATATCCAGGAATCGTGGCAAAAGCACTTATTGCAGCCCTGTCCCTCAGGTCCCCTTCAAATAAGTAGGCAGCCAAGTAATTTTGTGCAAGGAGAGATGTCATTTGGGCCACAACCCGAGCCATTTTTGTCTTATTTGGGGATTTTCCGACCGTCTTAGACACATCAAACTCGGAAAACAAAGACAGCGTATCATTAAAAATTAAACCTAAGTGCATTCGTAAGCCACCTCTCCGGTTGGTGAAGGGAAGGAGGTGTGAGGGGAGGCTCGAGCTGTGTTCCAAGTTTAATGAAGGGTTTTCACCCTCCTTGCCCTTTGCCCTCATGGGCGCCCCTGCCGCCCTCCTTTGTGTGGCCCTCCCAGAAATACAGTCCTTTTGCGTGGATCTGCTGCTTTTTGCAATTACAGTGGTCTCGCCGAGCATTAAGAAAGTCTAGGTTATCAGAAAGCCACAAGCTTACGGTCTCAACTGCAGCTCTTCCCAGTTTTGCTGGAAACCCAAGTCTCATTTCAGCGGCGGGGAGGCCCTCCGACGAGGCAGCCATAGCGGCCAGAAATTAAAAAGATAAATAACTTGGGTTGGAGTGTTCTGACAATGGCAGGTGTGAGAATAGATTCTTTCTTCCCTTCCCACAGCTCCCCGTGTCACTTTCTACCCTTATTCTTTTGTTATTATCGTACATATTTCAGCATTATTATATCTGCCGCGTTGCGTGACACTGCAAAAACACGGTTCAGAAAAGCTGAACTTAGAATTGTGGTGAGAAAGAAGTTAGCTTAATTATTCTCCGGGAGTAGAAACGATGGGTTTTGTCTCTCTCCCTGAGTCCCTTCCCTCCTAATCGCAATTCAACACCCCTTTCCCCGGCATTGCTGTGTATGAACTTCCTGCGGCTAGACAAATAAATTCTTTGGAAAACCGCACATTTTTATTTGGAAATAATGCCATCTCTTTGTTAGATTTGCAGCAATCCTATTTTGCCTCTACTGTTTTTAAGTCGAAAATGAAAAATTATATAGAAGATGTTTGTGCATCACATTGTGCTGAATGGTATGTAGGTCAGCGTGCTGCAACGCGGAAGATAAGGGCCAGGGAACAAGTGTTCTATGTACTTACAAGCAAATATCAGTCATAATAGAGGAAGACAGATCTACAAGAGCGTTTTGGCTTCGGAAATGTTTCTTGTCATTAGCATTTAAAAAAAGCTATGAGATTCGGGCCTATCAGCACCGATTCACAGCAAACCCTGGCTTGCACAGGTTGTTATCTGTTTCGCACAGAGGTACAGCTGGTTAGCAAATGGATTTGCAGATTTTTTTTTTTTTGCAGGGATGAGTAAAAAGGCAAAGAATCAGGTACTTACAACCCATTCAGAATGTAACAATTTTGTTTGTGTTATAAACCAAACCTTCTGTTTTTGCAAACTGCATTATTTTTAGAAACAGAACCAAGGGGAAAAAAAAAAACCCCAACTGATTTAAAAAAAATCTTTATTCATATTCCAATATCCCTAAGGGTTCTAATATCCGTGAAGTAATACCAGCAAAGAGAGCAATAAGGAGCAGCAGACTCTGTTGATTCGGTTTACAATGCGGCTTTATTGTGTTAGCAGTCAAGTCAAAAGGCAATATCTAATATTTTTAATTTTTTATTTCTCCCTCTACTCTCGATGGGAAGGGGGAGAAGGTGCTGGGTAAAGGTGTGTGCGTGCATGTGTGCGGGAGAGTGAGAGAGAACGAACGCGAGGGCATATTATTGAGCCCACATTTCGAGGGAAGGATGAGGGTAATGTATCTTAGTATTTATGTGAACTGGTATCAATTATCATAAAGGATACCATAATACAAGGAATACAATAGTTTTTTTCTGAAACCATATTGTATGATAGATGTAGATGATTGAGTTCTTTGGAGAAAAAGGCAATTACTGAGAAAACAGACAGCAAGGTGTTTCTGTCTCCTGGGTCTGGAGATATTTTAATCCTTGGCTTTTATTAAAGGGGTGCTTGGGGAGTTTCCCAAATGAAGACATGATGCAGGGCCCACATTTGATCACGTAGGTGCATATAGATACCTGTCAAATATTTTCTGTAAAGACGTGGAGTTGTGATGAGTGTCAGATGTCACATGTCAAAAAGCATTGCCCCCCACATCAAGCCCAGTGGATGAATTACCACAAATGATTAGGCGTGCAATCAAGCAATCTACGAGGCTCCCGATGTCACAGTCACTGTTCACATAGAGAATACTTATATTACATACCCTTCCAGTGCTATTTGCTTCATTAATAGGGAAGTTATGGAATCCTGAGCAGTGAAGCAGGGTAAGCCAAATCCTCTGTCAACCTCTAAGACTTAGATCAAAGATTGGAATAAAGCAGGTGTGGGTAGGGGGAGATGATAAAAGAGTAAACAGAAATTAAGAAATGGATTGGATGTTCTGGAAACATTTGATAAATGAAACACTTTGTTGAAGTACAACACTGAGCATTTTTGATTACAGTGCTTTATTAGAAAATAGACAATCAGCCACTCCACTTTTAAATCAAGTTTTCTTGCATTAGTTTGTTTCTCTGGCAAGGCAAATACATTTGTCTCTAGTTAAATCACAATACCCTAGCCAATTACCTTTTGTAGAAGCATCTAGGGCCTTGCTTTCCCTGTTTGGTTGTATTATCCTAGCCTGTCCTCTCAGGAAGGTCCATGATTAGGACGACATCTCAGTGTAATTGGTTCCTTTGCAATCTGTATATTTTTTATTTCATGCATTTAAAAACATTAGTCTGAGAAAAGGTCCATAGGCTTCCTTAGGAGTCCATGGTCCAAGAAGGATTAAAGAGGTAGACTTGAAATAGACCATTGGGGAAAGAATGCCAACACCCGAAACACAAAATGTGAGAGGTATGCATACAGACCACACCTCCAGTCAAGTAGCAGATATGAAGTTCTCTCTTCCTTTCTCACCATCTCTGAAGAATGCCTTAAAATGTTGAGGGCTCAGCAAAGCTGAGGAACTATGGAGGAAAGTATCAAACGGGGTGTGCTTTGGGAATAAAGAAGTAAAATCCTTACCATTCATGTCTGTACATCTCCTTTTCTCACAAAACTTGCCTTTCTCTCTCCCCTGCCTATTATTCCTTCCCTTCGTTCTTTCCTTTGAAGAATCCTGACTTCTTGTGCTAAAATTCCCACAAACTATAGACTTCAGGAAAACAGAAACTGTTTTTTGTTCTTCATGGGATCTGGTCCAAATAAATATCTGTCGAATGAATGAGTGAATGCATGAGTGAATGAATGCATGAATGAATCAAGTTTGTATAAAGGGAAATGATACTCTATACTGGAGATTTCCCGTATGGACAAGCAAAGGCTGAAAAGAACCAACATAATGTCAATCAAAGCTGGAGATGAAGTATTTTTTTTTAAGCTTATTTATTTTTGAGAGAGGGAGAGAGAGAGAGAGAGAGAGAGAGAGAGAGAGAGAGAGAGAGAGAGAGAGAGAGAGAATGGGGAAGGAGCAGAGGGAAAGGGAGAGAGAGAATCCCAAATAGGCTCTGCACTAACAGTGGGGCTCAAACTCATGAACTGTGAGATCATGACCATGGTTGAAATCAAGGGTGGGATGCTCCACCGACTGAGCTACCAGGTACCTCTGGAGGTGTCTTATAGAAAAAAAAATTAATTCTACCAGATTAAAAACTCTGGGCCTCAGATGTGAGAGCTGTCCAGCAGAGACCTGGTTAGATTGTATGGACAGTGTCTTCTCTTTTTTGTCTCTCCCAGCGTAGAGTGCTCAGGCAGAAAGGACAGCCTCTCTGGACAGGAGGACTGCTTGACATTTCCCAGGCACATCACCTGGGTCATAAGGGGGTCTTTCATGGGGTAGACTTGCCTGCTAATAGCACCTTATTGGCCACTACCTTTGTAGCCACTAATGCCCTCTCTAAAAACATTACAAAAGCTTTCATGCATAAAACTAATGTAAGAGTAGTAAAACAAACATCCAATGTCAGCAGTAGAACTGTGCAAATATCATTGGAATCCATTTTCACCTTCTAAATCCATGCTTCAGCCTCTCAACGGGAGGTATGGAACCAATGTTCTGATTGTGGTTTATCCTTCTTTGCCTTTTGTTATGGTTCTATCACAGATGTTTATCAGTGATGCATTGTTTGGCTTTGTACATTTTTTTTTTTTACAAGCGGTATCATATTGTCTTTTGTAGGTTTATGTGATTTGGTATTTTTTCCACTAAATTTAGATATCAAATTCATTCACATTAATACCTGTAGCAATAGTTTGCCAGTTTTTCAGGGTTGCATAGTATTCTATTATGTGAGTAACTTCAATTTGTTGGTATACTTGCCTGCTAATAGCACCTTCGTTTTCTTCTGTTTATTTGGTGCCACAATACAGGATGTTACGGATACTCTCATCCAGTCTCCTGGGGAAGAATGTCTGACTTTGAAGAAGAACTTGTACATGTATTTTTAAAATGGATGTTGGACATTATCATGGTTTATCAAACTATTATAGTTTTCTGATCTCTTTGGATACATTTATAAGAGATGTAAACATTTCAGTATTTATAACATGCCAGAAACTGTACCTTCCGTGACTGTTCAAACTGGTGATAAAATTTTTTAGAAGGACCCAATTAAAAACATTCTTTTGAGGCTGGGAGAGAGAATAGTTTTAAAGATCACTTAGGAATGGGATTTCTGAGTCACAGTTTATGTGCATGCTCAACTTTTCAAGGTAAGACCAAATTGTTTACCAAAACAGTTGCTCTGATGTGCATTTCCACTAGCAAATGGTGGCCTGTTGTTTCACAGTCTTGTCAAAAACACTTGGTGTAGTCAAACTTTAAAACCTGAGCCAGTGGGGTGTGGGTATGATGGTATCTGTCAGGGGTTTTATTCTGTTTCCCTCATGACATTAAAGCACTTCTTCACATGCTTCTTGGCCATTCACATTCTCCCTTCTATGAACTGTCTATGTCCATCCCAGAGGAATTTCTGCTGTTACTATGTAGTCTCATCCAGCATCCCTGATTTCCCATCCTCCTTCCTTAATTAGGTGGGATCATGTGAATGTTTCTGGCCAATGGACCACGAGAAGAACTAGAGCATTTAAGGGTTGGTGCATAACTCCTGAGCTCTATCTTCTCCTACAGAATGACCACGGAGGCTTATGTAGAGATGCTGGGGCCCCAAGATCAGAACAGCGTGTACCACTGAATCACTTCATAAAGGACAGCTGCCCAGAAGAGTTGCTTAACCTGCAATAGACAATCTATGAACAAGAAATATACCGAGATCTTTAGGTTTATTTGTTGCTCTGGCGTATTTTAACCTTATATGGTATTTTGGTTCACTTTTTAAATTTTTACTTTTTAGTGGTAAATAAGGATTCTTTATTATTTATTTATTCATTACTGATCCTTTTCTGTTTTTCATCTGATACAAATATCTCCTTCCAATTTGTGGATTATATTTTTATTCTCCTTATGGTGTCATTTGATGAACAGAAGTTCGTCACTTTAATGGAGTCAGATTTGTTAATCTTTTAATTTATGATTTGTGATCTTATATTTTTAAAAAGAAATCCTACCCAACTCCAAGGTCATTTAGATAGCATTATTTTTCTAAAAGCGTTAATGTTTTGTTTTTTACTTTTCAGTTTTCATTCATCTTAGAATTGCTATTTTGTCTACAGCAAAAGTAATGATCCCATTTTATTTTGCTTTCCTCTGTAGATACCTACAGTCTATTTTTTCCTCTCTGACATTCAGTGCTACCTCTCTCATAAATTGTTTCCATATATATTTGGGTCTGTTTTGTCTAACTGTTCATTTGGTCTACATGTCTATTTCTATGCCAAAACTATGTTAATTACTATGGTTTTAATATATGACTTCTAGTAGGACAATTTCCTCCATCTCCTTGTTTCTTGTAAGTGACTATTCATGATCCTTTGCTCTTCAGTACACATTTTAAAATGGCAGATAAAATTCCTTGAAAACCTCTGTTTGAACTTTAATTAGAACTGCATTGACTTTTTGGATACATTTGGGCAAAGCCCAAATTCTACTGATACTGTCTATCCTTTTATTAACTATCCATTCCATTTACTTAGGCTTTTATATTTTTATGAGCAAGACTGAGTATCTTTCCATTTCTGTGAATTGCCTATCTATATATTTACCTAGTTATATATATGACACATATATGATATATATAACATATATATGTATACATACATATATTTACTTATTTTTCTGTTGGAGTTTTGGTTTTCTCAACCTCTCAACTTTCTCAACACACAACTTTTCCTTGCATGTTAGAGAACCTGGCCTTTGTGCTGTGTTACAGATTCTCTTTTTTCCAGTTTGAGACTGGTATTTTTACTTATGGTATTTTTTGTTGTTTTCACCATGAAAATGTTTTGTTTGATGTGAGCAAATAAAGTTTTTTAGACTCCAGGTTAAAAGTATTTTACCCATGTTTTCTTCTAGTACTTCTATCACTAGATAGGACCTTAAATATTTTTTAATCATGGAAATTTTTGAACATACAAATACATGGAGAATAACGTAATGAATTCATTTTATTCATCAGTTAGCTTCAACACCTTTAATTACATGTCCTATCTTGTTTCATATGTTCATCCATTCTCCTATTTAATATTGTTTTAAAGCAAATCTTAGATATTATATTATTTCATGTAAGTGGTCTTTTTAAAATTCACATTGTGGGGCGCCTGGGTGGCTCAGTCGGTTAAGTCTGACTTTGGCTCAGGTCATATCTCACGTTTGTGGGTTCAAGCCCGCTTTAGGCTCTGTGCTGACAGCAGGCTCAGAGCCTGGAGCCTGCTTTCGGTTCTGTGTCTCCTTCTGTTTCTGCACCTCCCCATCTCATGCTCTGTCTCTCTCTATATCAAAAATTTAAAAAAATTAAAAAAAATAAAATTCATATTGTATGTTTGTTGCTGGCTGATGCAATTAGTTTTATTGTACTAATTTTTATTTAATGTAATTAATTTTTATATATTAAGCAAATGTCTTGTTTAAAACGTACTTTAAAATAATTTGTTGGTAGAAGTGTCTGAGTGACTCAGTTGGTTAAGCATCCAACTTTGGCTCAGGTCATAATCTAATGGTTCACGAGTTTGAGTCTGGCATGGAGGTCTGTGTGGACAGCTCAGAGCCTGGAGCCTACTTTGGATTCTTTGTCTCTCTCTCTCTGCTCTACCCGACTTGCTCTGTGTCTCTCTGTCTCTCTCTCAAAAATAAATAAACAAGAAAAAAGTTAAAAGTAAAATAAAATAATGTGTTGGTAGATGAATTTTCTATGTGAAAAATCCTATCATATGTTAATTATTATAGTCTCTCTTCTTGCTTTCTAAACTTATATCTTTTATTAAATTTAAAAAGTTACTGTTTCATATTTTGGTGACTAGGATTACTATAGAGGATTTATTTTTATAATTTTAAAGACGATGATTCCAATATTTTATTTTATGTTTTATGTACTGTAGGCTTTCTCCCTCCTTTTCTAAATTGTGATGAATTATAAGACTTTGTATAATTAAACCAGATTTGTATTCAAGGGATAAACCCAACTTGGTCAAGATGCACTATGTTTTAAAAAACTAAAAAGCTGGAATTAATTTTTTAATATTCTGTTCAGAATTTGGC
>NC_043704.1:131945976-132022129 GCF_006229205.1 Suricata suricatta
ATGATTCCAATATTTTATTTTATGTTTTATGTACTGTAGGCTTTCTCCCTCCTTTTCTAAATTGTGATGAATTATAAGACTTTGTATAATTAAACCAGATTTGTATTCAAGGGATAAACCCAACTTGGTCAAGATGCACTATGTTTTAAAAAACTAAAAAGCTGGAATTAATTTTTTAATATTCTGTTCAGAATTTGGCTTCCAGATTCATGAGTGTGATTGATCTGCATTTTCTTCTTTATTGGAACTTTTTATGATTTCAATATGAAAATTACACTAGCTTCATAAAAGGAGTTGGGAACTATTTCCTCTTTTTGTGTTCTCTGTAGAAGTTAAAAAGTTTTGTTCCCTGGAATTTCAACAGAATTCACCTGTAAAACTATCCAAGCCTAGTGGTTTTGGGGAGATTTTAAAACAGAGACAATATTTTAAAAGGTTTATAGGATTATTGATATTTTCTAGCTCATCTTGGGGGCATTTTCTTAAGTTGTATATTTTTAGTGGAATTTGTCTGTTTCACTGAAGTTTTAAATTATTAGCCCTATGTTCTTTATGGTATTCTTATTATCTTTTTTATTGTCTTTGTCTTAATTTCTGTAACTCTATTTTCATTCATAAGATTGTTTATTTATGTTCTTTTTTCTTGACCATATGCTTGTTCAGCATTGTTGTTTATCATTGTATCCCATTTTACTTAATTAATTAATGATAATGATTTATTTGTATTATTTAATTTTTTTCTTCCTTTTACTTTACGGACATTAATTTTCTTTCTATTTTTTAACTTTTACTTTGGATACTTTATTAAATTTCAGCCTCTTTGCTTTTTTATTACAAACTTTAAAAAATAGCTATGCATCTTATTTATTTTGGCTTGTATTTAAAATTTTTCTTCTATCTGCGACTAAATTTTAAATACATTTTAAGTGTCATAAACTAAGTTTTAAAAGGTTATCCTCTTGTTATATTTTAGTGAGGAAGTATGAAATAAATGATATTTTTTAAAATTCATGGATACCTAGTGCCTTGATAGTTGATCAATTTTTATAAATGCTCCACATATATTTGAGGCAATGTTACTTTCTATTTATTTAGAGCAGGGCTCTTTATATGTCATTAAATCAAGTCTGTTAATTTTGTTATCCAAATCTATATCCTTACTAATTTGGAGCTTTTAATTACTAAGGTAAATTTGTTAATGCTCCCACTAGAATGTGAATTTATTCACTTTGTGTATCTCAAAGCTATTTTATTTGATGCAATAAATTTTGGAATTTTTTTCCCTTTCTGTTCTGAGATATGTCTATATATCTATATCTATATCTGAATCTATATCTATGTATCCATATCCATTTCAATTGTGCAGTTCATAGAAATCAATTTCACTTGTAAACACATTTGGAGGGAGTGTGATACAAAATTTAGAGAGACTATTATTTCTACTGTAATTGTTCTTGGAGTCAAGATTGGATCAGACAGGTTTTCCTTAGCATTCCCTTTGGGGCAGGCAAATGGATTTTTTCTCATTCATCCTTTCATTGAGTATGGCCTGTTTGAAGTTCCCATTATTACGTGGGGGCCTAATTTCAGCCCCTCTACATGCACAGGCTTGAGGCCTGGTCCTGTCCTGTGAGTAACTGTCAGTTCCCACAACTCTAGGTTCATGTGCTGACTTTTACCCTTATGACGGTCCTGACTTCCAAATTTTCTTACCACCCTGGTTTTGATTTACTGTTAATTTTTTCCTTTAGTGGATTTCCTTTATTTGCATGTAATTTCAACAACATATTTGTAAAAGCATGTTTATTATAATATATCCAGCAGAGGTTATTTTGTGATGGACCATTTTTATCCCAGAATATTTAATGCACCATATTGCCAGAAGTATAAACCTCTCATCTTGCAATAGATTCTTAGCTGATTTCCTTCCTCAATCCATTCTCCACAAAGTAACCAGAATAACATTTTTATAATATCGATCAGCTTATGCACATAGACCAAAATTCTGGCACAGATGGTATACAAAGTTTATATAACCTGGCCCTTGCCTACTTTTCAAAGTCATCCTCTAACTATCCACTCTACAGATTTAGATCAATCATGTTACCTTTCTTTCTACTCCTTGATAGGCAATGTTATCCTTATCTTAGGTCTTTTATTGATCTGTCACCCCTGCTTAAAAATGTTCTTTCCCAAGATCTTTGTGGTCTGATTCCCTCTTATTATTAAGATTTCCACCCAAGTGTCATTTTTCCAGAGAAAACTTCATGTATCATTTCATCTAAAGCTGCTTCTCCATGACTCTCACATCACCCTGGCTATTTTCATAGCATTTATTTCCATCTGAAATTAACTTATTAGTTTACTTGTTAATTTTATCTCTTCCCTCTCTAAGGTATAAGCTCCATGAGGACAGGGACATGAATCATTTGCCCAATGCCTGGGAGAGTTTAGGTATTTAGTCTACATTTGTCAAATGAAATTCATTAAAAAACTTTCGTTGAATAATTTCTAGGAACCAGACATTGCTGTTGGTACTTGGAACACATAAGTGAAATGAGCAAATAAAGAACCCTGCCTTGTGTAGCTTATATTCTAAAGGGGTAGATAGACATTAAACAATAAACATACCACATACGTAAATTACATAGCATGTTTGAAGGTCAAATGTGCAATGACATTGTGAAAAAGAAAGAAGAATAGTGTGGAGAGGAAGTTTGCAATTTTAAATAGAATCGGGTAGGCCTTATTGAGAAAGTGATATGAGAGCTGAAAAAAAAAAATGAAATGAGAGACTTGTGTATGGTGGGTATCTGGGGAAGAACATTTCTAGCAAGTGTTAGGGACCAAAAAGAGTCAGAGGGGTAGGACTGGAGTGGGAGTGTAGGGGCAGATGAATTTAGGGAGGTAACTGAAGGTGAGATTAATGGGTCTTAAAGACTATTATAAAAATTTTGGCTTTTCCTTTGAGTGAGATGGAAACCACTGCAGTATTCTGAGCTGAGGAGGGAACCTTCTAGAAGGTTCATTCTGTGGTGTTGAGAACAGACATAAGGGCAAAGCTAGAAGCAGGGAGACCTAGGAAGAGACATTATAGTCATCCAGGCAAGAGATGATGGTGGCTTTGTCTAGGTGGGGGTGGCAGAGGTGGTAAGTAGTGGTTATATTCTAGAAATACTTTGAAGCTTCAGTCAACAGGATTTGCTAACACAGTAGGATGATATCAACAATGGAAGGATGGAATTGTAACCACGTGATACAAAGATCTTATGTGTAGTAGGTTTTGGGAGACCAGAACAGGAGTTTTGAATGTGTTGAATTTAGACAACAAGCAATAATATGAAGAAGGCAGTTGGAGCTCAGGGCAGGAGTCTGGAGAGATTAGAAATTAAGATGTAATTAGCATGGAGGTGGTATTTTAAAAGCCAGATAAAGAGTGTAAGTAGAGAAAAGAAGAGGCCCAAGGCCCAACCACTGGGTGACTCTGACAATAGCAGTCAGGGGGAGAAGGAGGTGGCAGTAAAGGAGATAGAAGAAGCCACCACCCATTGAGCTAGGAAAGGAGCAGGAGGGTGAAGTCCTAGAGTCAAATGTGTGGTTACTGGACTTAAAAGAAAAACTCCTATAGACGTATAACTTTTGAAATTTCCATAAATGTGAAATTAAAATGGCAATTATTGAAATAGTTCCCTGATGGATACATTTTGTAATAACAAAACATCTATTCAGAGGAGAAATCCCCAATAATTCCCAACACCAAATAATGTGTAAGTTGAGATTTTATAGGACTGAAATGGGAATCTTTAAAGCTGGCTTTGTGTTGTTTTAAGTCTCCTTGGAGAAGTTAATTGTCTTTTCTTTTTTTTTTCCTTTTTTTTTTTTTTGCCACTGCTGGGTCTCCCATGCTATAGGGCTGGTAGTGACTTCAGGCTTCCATCTTCCCCATCTGAGACCTCTTTGTTGTTTCTGTTGCAATAAAAAGAATTTCCTAGAGAAAGAACATATAGAAAGTTGATGGAATGGCCATCTTCTTACTGGTTACTTGTCCTAGACTTGCACTTAGGACAGTTCCTAATTGCAGGATAGTCTTTGTGCATGGAACTGGGTTTGGTCCCATACCTCTGGGCTCTCAACTGAACTAACCATGTCACTTTTGTAACTTCTTGCCACCAACCCGCTTCCCTTCCCCTCTCCCCCTGCCAAAAAACTGGCGTATTATAGGTATTCAGTAAATGTTCGTTCATTTGAGTTGGAAGATTCAGCCTCTAACATGGCAGACACAGTGTTTGTTTCAAACAACAGAAGATTTTGTTTTTAAAATTCTCAATTCCTGGGAGTGAGCTGTGGCTTTAAAATTACACATACATCTATGTATTCTAGGGAACATAATGGCTTAGGCATACCTAAATTACAAATTACCACCTCAAAAAATTTAAAGTAGTTTATCCCTGTTGGTTTTCCTTTCCCACTAAAGTCATCATCTGTTCACAAAGCACCATTAGCAGCCGAAAAGACATGCCAGGGGATTGAACAAATTGAACATTCATCGCAGACAGATTTTCTCCTTCTGTGTGTATGGATTGGACATGACTGTGAACAGTTGGAGGTCAGACCATCACTAATATGTATAAAACTTTTGGTGTTAATTTACCGTTAAAAAATATATTAATTTTTGGCAGAGGTGTGAGTATCCTTGTCTTGCCTAAAGCTTTATTTCCCGTGATACACAGCGAGCGAAAATCCACACTGGGCCAAGCTGAAAAGCCAGCAAACTTTTTCTTTGTTAAAGCCCTGTTTTGTTTCTTGGTGAAAGTACGTATATGAGTTGCATTTTCATTCACTAAAAAGGCCCTTGCAAAAGACTGGGATGATCAGTGAGGAGAAGAAGGATCCTAGGAACAGGATACGCACGTCCTGTGTCGGTTGAATTTGGTAGATTCCCCTGAACTGATCCTCTCAGTTGCCATTTTGGCTGAGCCTAACTCCACTTCAAACAAATATCTTATCAAGGAACAAAAGGATCCATAAAATTACGAGTGGCTATGACGAAGCATGTTAGTAGACTATACTTTTTGTTGTAATTTTTTTATGGTTTTTATTTATTTTTGAGAGACAGAGAGAGACAGTGTGAGCAGAGGAGGGTCAGAGAGAGAGGGAGATACAGAATCTGAAGCAGGCTCCAGGCTCTGAGCTAGCTGCCAGCACAGAGCCCGACACGGGGCTCGAACCCATGAACCGTGAGATCATGACCTGAGCCAAAGTTGGAGGCTTAACCAACTGAGCCACCCAGACGCCCCTAGACTATACTTTTTAAAGAGGAGCTTCTCTTCAATTGCTGTAAAACAGGTGCCTCTCCTGTGGAGTGCTGGGTCAGGGTTAGAGGGTAGCTGGAGTAGGAAAAGAAGAAAGAGACAAGCCCGCTTAGGAGTCTCTTCACAGCCTAGTACCTGGCTACGTTTTCCCATGGACGGACAGCTAAAAGCCAAACGGCCTCTAACATCTTTTGTACCACCAGGTACCCAAATTATACCAGGAGAGTAAATATTGTTTCAGAGCAGAAAGACACAGTGGGAAAGTGCTTGCTTTATGTGGTATGTGCATTTATGAAGAAAGAAAATAAAAGAAGGGATTTTATTTTATTATTGCAACAAAACACAATTATTTTTGACATGTTGACATCTGACATAAAATGACATTGATACTCACATCTTCTATGAATAAATCTCCTTTCTGTTGATATTGCTGAAAGTGCTTCAAACAATTTTCATTGGCTCCTCTTTGTTCTCTTTGTTCTACTCGGTACCCATTAATTATGCAGACTGGGGTTGGCTTTTAATGTGATGCTACTATTAAAATAAAATAAAAACTTCTTAAACATTGAAGAGGAACAGTCCTCAGACAACGCAGGCATTAAATTAGCATTTACTCTTGATTTTCTTGATTTCTTTTTTCCCCCTGAAGAGTAAAGTAAAACTTTCAGGTGAACTACGGCTCTGAGAATGCCTCATGAGAAACATCTTGAGGCACGTTCCTTCAAAGATGCTGTTTAGAGGGACTTTGGTGCCATTAACCAAAGAGAAATCCTGTTTAAATGGGCGATGGAATACTATTTGGCAGGATTCTAGAGACTCTGCTGATAGCCAATCCCTGAGGTGCTCGTAGCCTTGTTTCATAGTAAGTAGGCGAGACCAAGTCATAAGCAGTTGTAATTGTGATCCTGGCCTCTAAAGCACAGTGCAGGTGACTCTACTTTGAACACCAGCCTTCTGTATCCATAGTCAGCACCCCATACATGATATTAATTCCCATAAAGTATTCATTTGTGACAGAGTTGTAAAGCTTGTCTTGTCAAAAGCTTTAATTTTCATGCTCTCTATAGAGATAAAAATCCATCTAGAGATAAAGTTCAATTTGAAAAGCAAGTGATCTTTCTTAAAATTTCAAGTTATCAAAATTTCCTTGTTATCAAGGGCCCAGCCCTGGGCCAGATGTTTTGGAAGATAAAAGGAAACTGGAAATCATGACCCCTTCCTCCCTGTAGACCACCATTGTATAAATAACCCCTACAAGAGAACGACTAAATTACGAGGCAATATAAGCAGATGCTGAGCTTTGTTGCGGAGACCATGATGACGGGGGAACCAGAGGGACAAAAAAGGTCTCCGAAAAAGTTTCATAACTTACTTACACTGAGCCTTGAACAGATGGTGGGAGGGGAAAGTCAGCCTGAGAAAGAGAAATAATCTTTCCATCATGCACAAGGATCATTAATGGGAAGGGAAGAGTAAAAAGAGAGAACCGAGAGGAATATGCCATTTGGTCCAAGGTAGAGAATAGTGAGATATTCACAGTGACCTTGAAGAGCTTTGTTTCTCTCAAGAATTTTGTAAGAGTTGCATTTTAGGATGTTGAGGGCCTGGTCCTATGTCTTTTATCAATCATTCAGCTATTCCACCAAAGAAACATGAATATACAAGAGACCATGTAAGAATAGTTAAGAAGCTTTAATGTTTGACCTTAGTATCTATTAGACTAGATGTTTAAAAAGGAAAATGAGAGCCTGGTAACATCCCCACCAGTAAATAAAAATGTCCTTGATTTTTATATGAAAATTCTTGCTTATTATACTCTCAAATTCACTCATCTTCTGTGAGGCCTGGAATGAAGTGACAAAATCAACATCTTCCCTCTGATGACAAAGATTTTGCATTTTTTTACCAAACATATTTTGTACTGAGTTTTTCAGGTTGACAAGTCTGAGCACTCATTTGGGTGGGACAGTAAAGGTCTTCGAGTCCTCCATTGGCTTCTTTATTTTCTTAGAATGGACGTCTAACATGAATGGACAAAGGGTTCCCCCCCACCTTTTTCTGATTTCTAATGTTTCAAGAAATCATGGAGTCCAGGTGGCGTATTTCACATCTTCTGACATTTCACTGCTCCTGTTTCCTTATAGTATTTCTAGTTGAACAATCACAGAAAACTTCCTTACAAAAAAAATCACTGGATCTTTGAAAGCCTCCTACAAATCCCCAGGATCAGAATGGCTTGCTCAACTCATAACCAAGATGGTATCTCAGGCTGCCCCAGTAGGTTCTACACGCACCTCCCCCCCCCATTCTATTGATAATTTCTTCTGGAAACTAGATAAAGGCAAATAATAATGGGGAAATCAAACCTAGACGTTTAGTAACCTGTGTGAAACACAGTGTCGGCTTTGTTCTGATGTGCTGTGGGATGTAGGAGAGACGTAGAAAGGGACCTGGCCACATCAGTCTTGTGAAAAAAATGGACTGTGGACAGGAAGAGCATTTTTTTTTTTATTTGAAAAAGGAAAATGGGAGAAATGGTTCTGAGTGTTGGGTCTGGTCTTTTCTTTTTGCAGGAATTCTGTTGTCCCTTTAGAAAATATAAAAGCCGTTCCAAGGCACATTGGCACCCATGTGGCACTGCAGCCTTCTCTTGGCACCGCCTCATCCTGTTGCTGGCAGGACAGAGCATGGACCTCTTTAGCCTCAGCCTCTGTTGTTTTCGGCACCGGAGCCAGACATTGTGGCTACTCACGAGGCAAGGCTGGCAGCTGAAGAACCCAGATGCCAAGCTCTGGACTGGACTTCTGTTCAGTTTGCGGCTGGTCCCTTCCCTGGCATCTGCCCTGGCTTTGCAGCAGCCTGTGTCCCCGTCTGCAGAGCTGGGCTCAGGATTAGGCTTCTGTTGGCTCCCATGGATGTTCGGTCACTGTTTCCCTTTTGAATTATCCTTGATTATGAGGAATGTGCCTTTATGACACATTCCTCCCCAGGTGCCTGCTCAGACGATGTGCCTTCGCCACTAAAAAGGCGGTTTTCTCTCAAATTACTGGCTGTCGTTAGCAAGAAATCTTGTGGAATGGAACATTCTTCTTTGGTAGAAAGATGTAAAATAAAATACAAAAGCTTATATTTTAGACGCAAACCTTTCTTTTCTTCTTAGTGATAGGAAAGGTTCTGAATGTTGGTAAAGAGAAAACAAAAACAACCCCTTTTCAAACTCAGGAACTTGAGAAATTCCTGAAGCCTCTTCATTCTTTTTCAGTTCCTTTGACTTCCTTCTCTACCCGCGCCATTGTCCTTGACTGTCAGAGATGATTTCTTTTCCTTCTCCTGGGACTTTTGACTTGACAAAAGGGAGATGGGTTCTCCAGGTTATAGGAGGTAGTATATTTATGGTATTTATCAGCAAATAGACATTGAATTGGGCTCCCACTGGGTTAGGAATATTGGATCATGTTTTGCTGGTGAGGGGGTGGCGGTAGGTGGCAGTAAAAGGATCAGCCAATAAGTCTGACTGTTCCTGAATGGAGCTCATGAATAGTGCCCTGAAAAGAGGAAATCTCAAGCTTACCTAAGAAATGTAAATCCACTTCAGAAGTTCACCAACTACAAGGGAAGCTAAATATACACAGACACACTTCAGGAACACTCATCTCTAGAATATCTTTGTAGATCTGAGAGGCATCTGACATTTGTTCCAGAATCTTTAGGTATCTGCCCTGCTTCTGACTGACTCTTGTTCACTGGAATTATAGATACCATTCAAAGGGAAGGATGAGTTACAGCTAAATAGAAGGTGTTTCGCTTTACACAGCACAGTATCTAAACGACCTTTTGGGAATTTGAGCAACCTTTGACTGAAAACTGAAAACTGTGATCCTATAGGGTAATGATTTACTGCTGGACTTGTACAGCTGGAAAAGAAGCTTGTCCCAATGGCAACCTTTCCAGCTTTGTGATATCTCATGGGAATTGAGGTCTTTATGTCAGACAGACTTGAGTTCTAGTCTCAGTTCCATTCTTTATTAGCTTCATGACCTTAAGTAAATTCCTCAACCTCTTTTGTTTTATGTTTATATATTTTACTTTGAGAGAGAAAGAGTGAGGGAGCATGTATGTGTGAGTGGGGGAGGGGAAGAGAGAGAGGAGAGAGAGAGAATCTCAAGCAGGCTCCTTTCTGTCAGTGCAGAGCCCTATGTAGGGCTCAGTCTCATGAGCTGTGAGATCATGACCTGAGCTGAGATCATGACACTTAACCAACTGAGCCCCTCAGGTGCCCCCTGTAAACCTCTTTAAGCCTCAGTTTGCTGCTCTATAAAATGGGAGGATGACAGTATTTATCTCATGGCATTGTTGTGAATGTTAGATTGCAAATTCATGGCACCATGTATGTCATGGAGTAAGACCAAAAGAGATGTTGTTTTGTGTTAAGATTTTTGCGGGTTGGAGCAGGAAGAATACCACCTGTCAATCTATAGACCTATGTCACTATTATCTCATTCCTTAACCCTTGTGTTTATTGACTTACCTGCTTTTTTAATTTTTAATTTATTTTAAAGATTTTTTTATGTTTATATTTTTGAGAGAGAGAGAGAGAACATGAGTGGGGTAGGGGCAGAGAGAGAGGGAGGCATAGAATCTGAAGTAGGCTCCAGGCTCTGAGCTGTCAGCACAGAGCCTGATGTGGGGCTTGAACTCATGAACTATGAGATCATGGCCCGAGCTGACGTTGGAAGCTTAACCAACTGAGCCACCCAAGTGCCCCTTGAGTTACCTGCTATTAATGAGGCAGAATGACATGTGTTCTTGAGACCCTCAGAGCTACATATAACATGAGGCCAGACAGAGCATGTGAGAGCTAAATGTTCGCTAAATGAAGCAGTGGGCATGGTGGACTTCAGGTTTATTCCCCTAAATGTATTATTTTAGAAAGTAAAATTTACTATCAAAATTGACATCTCTGGAGGGGGCCAACAAAGGCGATTTGAAGTCTTAGGTATATGGGTACTGAGGAAATAAGTCTTTTAAAACAACACTTTCCAAATTTGGAACAGTGGCCATGCTAACCTAGAAAACAAACTATTATTTATTATTTAAAGTTTATTATTTATTTTGAGAGAGAGAGAGCAAGCAGGGGAGGGTCAGAGAGAGAGGGAGAGAGAGATTCCCAAGTAGATTCTGTGCTGTCAGCACATAGCCCAATATGGGGCTTGAAC
The DNA here is from genome assembly GCF_006229205.1 of Suricata suricatta. Taxonomy (NCBI): domain Eukaryota; kingdom Metazoa; phylum Chordata; class Mammalia; order Carnivora; family Herpestidae; genus Suricata; species Suricata suricatta. Next base: position 131,956,505 of record NC_043704.1, read on the forward strand.
TTATGAGCTGTAAGATCATGACCTGAGCTGAAGTTGGATGCTTAACCAACTGAACCACCCTGGCACTCCAGATTGAGGTAGGTGATCTTAGCAGATGTAAAGTGCATTGGGAAGGAGCAGTAGTCATTAAGTGAAGCTTAGTGCCATTTGTAGGCTTTAGAAATTGAAGCCCATCTCTATCATAGAAAGAAGTGGGAGTTGGTATACTTTCTCTATAAAAGGCCATATAGTAAATATTTAGGCTTTGCAGGTTATATGTGTGGTCTCTCAGAATTGTAGTGTAAAGCAGCTGTAGAAAATATGCAAACAAATGAATGTAGCTGTATTCCAGTAAAACTGTTTGGTGGTAGGATTTGACCCAGGCATGGGCCACAGTTTGTTGATTTCTGCTATAAGGGATTAATAATATGAGTTAACATCCAGAATTTTATGGGGCGCCTGGGTGGCTCAGTTGGTTGAAGGTCTGACTTCGGCTCAGGTCATGATCTCACGGCTCATGAGTTGGAGAGCTGTGTTGGGCTCTGTGCTGACAGCTCAGAGCCTGGAGCCTGCTTTGGATTCTGTGTCTCCCTCTCTCTCTCTCTCTCTCTTCCCCTCCCCCTCTTTCTCTCTCTCTCTCAAAAATAAATAAACATTAAACATTTTTTGAAACGATATCCAGAATTTTATTTTTGTAATCAACTTTTTAAATTAAATTTTTAATTTTAATTCTAGTATAGTTAATACACAGTGTTCCATTCATTTCAGGTGTATAATATAGTGGTTCTACTATTCTATACATCACCCAGTGCTCAGCATGCTACGTGTATTCTTTTAAGTAAGTCACAGTCCTTAAATAAGGCATCTCTCGTTTTTTCTGGTTAATAGCTAATTGTAAGATTTATAAGGATTTCAAGAAATATGGAGATAAGCATCAGAGGTAGGAGTCTGCCCTCCAAACTCAAAGGCTAGACATATGTGAGGAGCAGGCAGTAATAAGATAACAGGAACTGGAGGGGTGGGGGGTTGCTAGAGAAAGAACACACACTATTGCTGCTGACCTTTGCCATGGGGAATTGGAGCCCAATGGTTTAGATGTTCTAATTTTTCAAAAGATCCCGGAGACCACATCACATCTCTTGATGTTTAGATGTTGGCTTACCAATTTTAAAAACACTGAGTTGGGGCACTTGGTTAAACGGCAGACTCCGTTTCGGCTCAGGTCATGATCTCATGGTTGGTGAGTTTGAGCCTCACCTCAGGCTCTGGGCTGACAGTGTGGAGCCCGCTTGGGATTCTCTCTCTCCCTCTCTCTCTGCCTCTCCCCTGCTCATGCTCTCTCTCTCAAAATAAATATATAAACTTAAAAACAAACAAATACTGTTTGTCCCCCACCCCTCCAAACATACGTATGGTTGAAATGTAGTCTTAAGCTGGTAGTTTGTGACCTCTGCTCTCAGCCTACAGATCTTTACCTCGAAATACTTCTAGTTGCCATAAAATGGGGCTAGAGTTTTTTGCAAAGCCAGTCTGAATTTTACAAGCACCAATCAGATTTAAGACTGTTTTGTTAAAGTCACCCCTCCATTTCAAAACTATTTACTCCAAGATGGCACCTCGAAGCTTCTCCTGATCTAGGTACAAATGTATGCCAAGCATGCCCAGTGGAACTCTGTAGAATTTCATTAGAATTTGAGCAGCCTCAGGGAAAAGGGGAAGGCTTGGCAGCTTGTTTATTAACAACGGAGATTTACAGACAGCCCACCTAGAAAATTCAGAGAGTATCAGTCCACGTTGGGTTTGAGATTGTCCAGCTATGCTTGGCTTTGCAAAACCCTCCCTTATCTCTTCCCTGCTCTTCGTGTTGGCAGATTTCGTTCTATGATTCAATACAAACCATTCTCTTTTCCTAAAATTAAAATCTCATTTTGTTCTAGACTCTAATAGTTTGAGACTTTGTTTGCTGAGCTGGGTATCAGCAAAAAATTACCTTTTCATCATGTGAAACTTTAATCCCCTAATTTTAATGAACTATACAATAAATTGAATAGATTAGATAAGGCCTGTATTGTTTTTATTTGACGATCTCTGACTGCATTATTGTGAAACTATTTGGGGGTGGAAGTTGTCATTTTCAATGTCCCTGTGCCTATGCTATGGGTACTAATCTGTTCAGGGTTCATGTGTACCAAAGCCATCTGAAAATCCTTTTGTGGAATACACTTACCATGCTAGAAATCTTTGGAGGCTTTTAAACCCAAACTCTTTTTTTCTCTTTCCTTTTTAGCAGCATTTCTCTCTGAAATAGTCTATTGTGCCTGACAAAATGTATCCAATCCTGAACTTGAAAAGAATCCACTTCTATTTGTAACTCAGGGACCCCGAGGCCCAAATTGGTATTGAACTTTCTGAAAAAGCACTCTTGGTTCTTTAATAAGAACTTATTGGTAATTAGCACCCTAGCCTGGGCCTACATTTCGGGTTGTCAAAATAAAAATAAAAATTAAGTGGCATCTGTTGATCTGGAAAAAAATCCACCAAAAAACAGAATACAACCTCAACCAGTTACACGCATTTAGCTCTGCATTTTAGAAATTCTTAAGTTAATCCCATTTTAGTGTTCTGGAAAAAGGTGCAATGGAATGAAATGATCCCATGAAATCCTTGTGTTCCATAAGGTGTCTTGAAGTTTGATTGGATATTAACTAAAAGATCATTTTGTTTCTCTTTTATAGCAGGAGATGCAATGTGTTCATTTTATAACATCTCTGCTGTTTGGAATAAATCACCAAGGACAGATGCTCATCACATTTTGGTTCAATAAAATTCTTTGCAGAGTCTGAACAGATACATGGCTAGTTGCTTTAGGTCTCTGTCCAGGCCATTATTTTGTTTGGAAAATCAAATTCACAGAACAAAATAGAGTTACACTAAGGACATTGAAATTAATATTTTACTTGCTGTCTACGTGTTTGTTGTTATTCGTTGGAGGGACCCGAGCCTATAAGACTTTGCCTTCAGTTTCCCAAGTTCCACTTTGTAAGTATCATCGACCACCTCTCATCTTTTCTTCTAAAACAGCACAGTTAATCTGATTTCCTTCTGTTATGTCTTCTAGTAATACCGTTTTAAAGGTTCTCAGCAGAAAAATTTGCCAGTGCTCTTGAAGAAATGCTAAAATTCCATATTCAGTCTTTTCTACGGTGGCGAATCGGTTTTCAACAAGCAAAAATGAGGCGTTTATTTTAAAGTAATATGTGTGTGCTGCAGAGCTGTTGGTGAGTTTTGGACATCTTTCATGTGCTGTGTGGCGCTTCTCTTGAATTTTTTAAAAAATCAAGAAGACGTAATCTACTGACTTGCCAATATTCATTTTTTTAAAGGAGGAGAGATTTGAGTTTAAAAAGTTGTGACTGTACATCTTCAGTTGATATTTTCTTGAAGAAGTTTCATATGGTTTTAAATTATTTTTCCAAGATGGCATGTGATAAACAGCTGAAGCTTCCCATAATGATGTGCAAGGTAAAAATGTGCATTTTACCAAAAATTCATAAATGCCCGTTCCTGCATTTGACAAAGCTGCAGTCTCCTGAGAAAATATTAAGTGTTGTGTGTGTGTGTGTGTGTGTGTGTGTGTGTGTGTGTAGGAGTAAAGAAACTGCTTGTATGTTGAGTAAATAGATCAACCCATGGCTAGATTGGTTGTGGGGATGAGAATCATTCCCAAAGGGCCACAGAAAATGCTTGCTAACCTGTCATGGTAATTTTCCTGGAAAACGAATCAAGGAAATCCAGGGTGTATAATAACCATTTGGTGGGGGCTAATGTTCTGACGCCATCTGACGGGACCGGAAAAGTGGGAAGTTAGGCGCGTGGCTCTAACCACCGCCCGTGAATTTTGCTTGCTGTTTGTTTATTAACTACCATGTCGGCGCTGGACTGACTTCTGAGCTTTCTTTCTTTCAAGAATGTGTTTCTCACCCTGAAATTCAAAGAGCATTTTTATTGGTGTATATTTTTGTTCTGACAAAGAACTCAGGGACCGCCAGGCCATTTTAGGGTGAGCCGCACCTTTTCCCCCACCCTGAATTAGGTTCCCCAACTGCAGAGAGAAACGTTCCCCATGTGCAGATGCTGAAGTTTATAGTGAGTCGACGATAGGAAATAAAAATTATGCCCTTTCTTTTATTTAAAGATCGCCTTCGTGTTGAACCGGTTTTTTACTGCCATTAAATATTTGCTTTCTGGGAGCATTTGTATATATTTTCTTAGCTCTTAACTACCATTTCTGCTCGGTTTTGTATCTGCTAGCCCCAGCATTTACAACCTACGAAAACCTCATAAATCTACTTCATTTTTCTAATAAGACATGAAAGTCCTTAATTGGCCTTAATGAAATGCACTTAAAGGGCAATAAACGTGTTTAAACCCTCTTTCAGGGTGAGCTTCAGTACTCTCTCTCTACTCTGTTTTAGCCTTTCTGGTAATTAATCATTTATTCATATGTGACGAATCAGTAACAAGATCAAGCAACTACCGCACAATTGCATGATAATAAGCTGCTCATATATGTGTCAAGATTTAGCAATCCTTTTTAAAGCCTAATTTAAAGTCATTTTACAACTAACCAGACTGCTTCTCCGAAGCATTTTCCCCCCAGTATCTTTTCTACATATTTTCATTTGGATGCCATCTTTTTATTTTGTTTATAGAGCCCAGTCCGCCTTAAATCCACTTACGGCACCAGCGTGAATTTCAGCAATGCAAACATTTACCATTGTTTTGCAGCAGGGTTGGAATTCTCTCTTTGATCCAGAGGGGAGGGGGTGGAAGAGAAGCAAAAGAAAAAGGACCACTTTTATAAATAGAAGACCCAAGAGTCCCTGCCATTTTTAGTATGTATTTAAATCTTAAATCTGCAGTGATTTATGGAGACGTGTTAATCATTTGTCTGCACCTCAGCACTCTGAGAATTCAGCAGTTTCCCATGCCATAGATATGCCAGCGGAGGGGTTTCTTTTTCTGCAGAGGAATTCTTACCTTTTTTTTTTTTTTAAAGAAAGAGATATAATGGCCATATCCCTACCACGAAAGAGAAATTCTTACTTTCAACGCAAGCTGACGGATCAAATATCCGAATGCCTGTTTATGTGTACACACACTGGAGACTGGATTTTCCTAGCTGTGTGTGTCAAGTATGTGCTCACCAGTTAGCCCAGATGAGGGTATGTGAGGACAGACTTGGACCTGCCATGCGGTATGTCTTGAGTTGACCCTGATGTCTAATTGAAGAGTTGGTCTCAGCTGAGGTCAAGGCAAGTTTGTTCAGTCCAAGGAATCCAAAGTCATTAAAGAGAAGAATCAAAAGTCCTTCTTCAGCACAAATATTAACATAAGTATGTCACTTGAGGCTTAATCATTTAGGTGTTTTTCATATTTGCCCCAAAATAGCAGGTGACAAGACCAGACACACACGTATGTTTTAATAAGAGACCCTGACAAACTCAGTAGAGATGGCACCTACAAGTAAAAACTTGCCATCCGCATTGGTTTGCTCTCTGAATTTTTACCTTCTTCTAATATGTATGTTAGAATTAGAATGAAGTTGTGAATATGTGAGTGGACCCCCACTTCTTAGTCTTTCTCATCCAGGGCCGAGATACCCTTAAACCTTATTCTTTCAAACGTGAGGTGAAAAGGGGTGAGGATGAATTGGTTATGAAGTTGAGGAGTATACTTTTTGAAAAGAAATGCCATTTTATTACTTTAAAGTGTAAGAAGTGGCTACTCCAGTGTAACCAGGCAGAGGAGACTCTGGCCAGGTCCACCTGTATGTCTGGAAATGTGAGCACCTTGACAGCACATTAATTGTCGGTTGGTAGTAAATGCTCCTGAAGCATCTCAAAATTGTTTTCTTATGTACCTTAAAAATTCCCCTGCAATTCACCTGTAGATAGCCTCCTCTAATGTAGAAATTTTATTTTTTTTCTTTTTGTGGCCCATAATACCCAATCAATGGTGGATTGAATACACATCTTTCAATTTACCTTGACTCAGCAACAATGTTTTTTATCTAGGGTCAGTTTTGTTCTGACCTCCTTGCAATTACACATTCCTAAATAGAAGGCCCCAAATTACTAAGATTTAATCAAGACATCATTTACATTGCAGTCTGTGTAAACGGCGCCCCCCAGGAATTGTGCAGTGCACAATCCGTGAATCCATACATTGCAGCTCTGTTTTTCTGTTTTGTCTGTGTACACCTGGCCTTGATCAAGAAATATCTCTGACTTTGGTTGAAACATCATTTTTCTATCATTTTCAGATGGCATGGATTCTGTTTTATCAGGTACCCTTAAAGATCCTTACAGGTAGCAAAAGTGTTTTCATGTGTTAATTTTTATACTGCAAACCTGATTGCTCTAATGTTTTCTGCAATTCCTCATGTGCACGATAGCCTATTTATCTAGCTCTAAATCACTCGATGGCTACAGTGGGAATCGTGTCTTCATTCTATTTTGTCTTTCATTTTGTTTGTGACAAAATAATATTGCTTCAATTGATGACAAAGTTCCTTAGGCCAAATAACTTTACAAAAAGAGTCGTTATGAGCCTTGAGTGAAAACAGAAAAAAAAAAAAAAGGCCTGGCTACTCAAGTTCCACTAATCAGCTGATTTCGATGATTTCTAGGAGGAAAGACACAACTTTAGAATTTGAAAGCTGAACTCTTCACTGGGCTTGAGATGTGAAGATGGAGTGTGGGAGCCTAAGCTCTCTGACTGGCACCATCCTGAATTTTGCGGAAATAATTACAATGTATAAAAATGATCACGATGTGTAAAAATAATTGCAATAAGGTGGTAATTTCGCAGTAAAAGGAGAATTCCAGACTCAGTTTAATCAGTTAAAGTGTCTCTCTGGTTCTTCCGATTTGTTGTTCATTTACGCTGGGCAGCTGGACAATAGGATTTTGCACGGGCCACAAACAATGAAATAAAACAGCAAGATGTACTGTATTTTACTGAAACATACAATAAAGGGCAGCAGGGGACTAGTCAAAGCCCAATATTCAAAGACTGTAATTTTTTATCACTACTTTATTTCCTAAACCAAAATGTTTTTTGGGTATAAATATTGGATGAAAGCAAAAACTGCATGACATTTGCTCTCATGAAGGCAATACCTAAGCCTACTTTTTATTAGAATTAAATTAATATTGTGTAAGTAGTTTTATGGTTTCAGCATTTTATTATTATTTATGTTCTAACTGCTCTGCATAAATAGAATTGTTCCTTGCTTCTTTTTGTTTTTACTACTAATAAAAAGTAATAGGTATCATAATTCAGGGACTGTTTGCATTTCAAGGCATTTTCTCTTTGGTCTGGGTGGCCTGGGGAAGGAGACATACCCCAAAGTGGAGCGCAAGAAGCTTTAATCACACATCCAGGAGGCTCTTCTAAGGGGCATTAAATGTTCAGGCAGGAATGGTCAAAACAAAGATGGACAATTAAAAGATTTTAAAACTGTTTGTCAGAGAGCTGGTCCATCCAACGGCTGCCCTGTGTGAGCAGAAATATATCTGTGCTGCTCTCTAGCTTCATTTCTGTATGTCCGGTATTTATTCATCAAGATCTGCCCTTAATTTTACCTGCTGATCTCTCAGAACACTTCGGAAAGAGAAGAAAATAGCCTTATTTGTGATGGGCAAGAAGGCAGCTTTTAGCCACAACAACCATGCTGTCTTCTATCTTCTAAAAAAAGACTTTTCAGAAGTAGACGTGATAGGAGACAGGCAAGTGAAAATCAGAGGATGGGAATCATTCCTTTGTGAACGTCATAGGTCTGTGACGTTTTTGAGGGAACTCTGCAAGAACGCACAGTGGGAAATCTGGACAACTGGACCAGGGGCTAGCACCACATGCCTTAAGTGGGCAGTCATAGAAGTATATGTTAGTGATCCTTTGATGCCTCCAACCTGTCCTGCTGTCCTCCTTCGAAGCACGCAGGCAGCGCAAATCGCCCCTGACATGCACGTGATTCCCAGTCTCTTCTCTCCCAGAGAAAAGAATGGATCCTTTTTAGTCGTTATTCTAGAGAAATCTGTTTTACAGTTCGGCAAGTCCTACGAACATATAATGGAAGACTATACAACCATTCAAAGGAACGTTTGGAAAGGATTTTTTAGCTACATAGAAAATACTGATTCTACGAAGAGAAGGGAAAAATACAGCATGCAAAATTATACCCTTAGTGAGATCTCAGAGAGAGAAATTGCTTTGCGGAAGGACTCTACAAAATATCCTACAGGGTTAACACCACTTGCTCTGGGTGGCGGGGTTACAGGTGACTTGTTTTTCTGGTATGTTCTCTAATTTTCAAAGTTTCTGTAAAGTGCATTCATCTTTGCAAAATCAAACTAATATAAACTATAAGAAAGTAAATAAAATGATAAAAACAGACTTATGGATACCTTTTTAATGAGTTATACTATGTTAAAATTTTAGATACATTGTCAGTAATGTTGAGAGAGCTAATAGGATTATTTTCCTGTCTTATGGATGAGAATACTTCAGCCTAAGGGACACAAGGTAAGTGTCCAAGGTCACTCCACTAGAGAAGGAGAGAATTAGAATTCAAATTGGGATAGATTTGTTCATTTCCAACCATCACATGGCCTAAGTCATTGCTCTTCATGCATGTATCATGTATAAATAAGAAATTGATGGGGCACCTGTATGACTCGGTGGGTTGAGCGTCCTACTTTAGCTCAGGTCATGATCTCGAGGTTCATGGGTGTGACCCTGGTGTCGGGCTCTGCGCTGACAGTTCAGAGCCTAGAGCCTCCTCTGGACTCTGTGTCTCCCTTTCTCTCTGCCCCTTCCTCACTCATGCTGTCTCTCTCTCTCTCTCACTCACAAATAGATAAACATTAAACAAAATTTTAAAAAATCAGAATCGGTGTTACTAATTCTTCTTTGCTAAAGGAGGCAGCTGTGTGGCCACATCTCCCACCGTGCTGGTGGCTGGCATCACGTCTTTTCTTTTTATAAGGGATATCACTTTTGGTGATTCTGCTTTTCTCTCGAAATCAAAGACTATGTTTTTGTTCAACCCGAACCGAGGACCGGGGCTTCTGGATGCTGGCGTTCCAGCTTACGAGAGCTCGCTCCTTCAGGGTGCCCGAGCTCAACTTTCCGTGGTGACTTGGGCATGTTTCTGACGGCAGTTTTCCTCAAGCTCTTGGGCTAACTTTTTTAGACCCTTTCCATCCTAACACATCCCATCTATGCTACAATAAATATTGAACTCAGGTCCTTCTGATTCAGACCAGGCTGGTCATTGTGTTCCATAAAACTTGAAAAATATCAGATCTCATACCTGCAGAAACAGACTTGTTTCTACTTCTGTCACTTACAACACATGCTTTTATTAGCTTTGACTTTCTTTGGAGTAACCCCTGAGGCCTAGGGATTCTCATACAAACATATTGTCAGTTAAAATTTTCTGAGATTTAAATTTTGCTTCAGGAAAATACTTTTTTTTTTTCTTTCGTTCTATGTTTGCTTGTTTGTTTCATCCTAAGGTCATTTGAATTAAGCTCAGAGGGCAACATGGAAATCGGTTCTATCATGTTAATAATTTTTAGGAGGGTTTGAATTTTATGCTTCTAGCAAACCAGGCTGAATTTCCATGGTAGCCTCCACACTGCATTTGCAATCTTCAGTGACAGTGCGGAGTGACTGATGTATGTGATGATTCCGAGAGGACAGAGAGATTGAAGAGAAGGTTTTCTTGGGCAAGATGAATCCAAGGAAAGATGGCGCCATTGACCATCATTTGTTCTGGAAACTTGGATAAGCCCCAATGTTACTTCTGCTCTGCAGAATTTAGACATCAAACTTGGCACTTTAAAAATATACCCCCAAATATTTTGCTGCTTTTCCCACTGAGAGGGAGTCTACGGCCCCTCCCCTTGGACCGGGTGGGTTTGTAAGTGCTTCCGCCATGGGTAGACTATCAAGACTGGTATCTAAAGGCCATGCCTTTCACCCGGTTCTTGTACACCATTTCCTCTCTAGACGCTCTCTCTGGATGATCCTTCTTGGAACCCAGACATGCTATGACTAGCCCACGTCCACAGAAAGGCCATGAGAAGATGCTCTGGACAACTGTCTCAGCAGGGCCCAGCTTTCAAGTCATTCCAGATCAGGGGCAGATATGTGAGAGAAGAAGCCTTCACATGGTAGTAACCTGACAGCAGTTCCAATCTGCTCAGCTGGGCCCCGGACAGAGTGGAACCGCACGAGACATTCCCACCAAGTGGCATCCAAATCCTACCCACAGAACTGGGGAGCGTGATAAAAGGGTTGTTGTTTTACACCATAAGGCTTGGAGTGGCTTGTTCTACAACATGGGGAACTAGAATAGCAAGCTTTTAAAATCTCTCTCCCGTTCTTAGTTGTTCAAATAATGTCTTACTGTTATCTTATTTACTATGGACTAAGAAGCCCCAAGGAATGTCAGAGGCAAGGCAATAAAAAGATAAAGATGATTAAGAGATTCCTGGGGGTAGGGTTGGGGGTTGAGGAAGAACATGTGACATACCCACAGATGCTGATACTTATCTCCTGGCTTTTGTGGTATGCAAAAGCAATTACAAGTATGTGGACATTACAAAGAACTTTTAGATGCATTTAAGGCAACTGAATTGCCTTAACAGTCTTACAAAGCGAATATTATCATCATCACCATTGTCATTCTTATTTTACAGATTAAAAAACTGGGGTTCAGCGTAACTAGCTTGCCTGAAGACACACAGCTGTTTTGGGGGCGGAGGGGATGGGAACTCATGTCCCCTGGCCTCTCATCCCTTGCTCTGCTTGGCACCAGTTGCTTTATGGGAAGAGAGCTGCTGCCCCTTTGTGGCAGCTGGTCTCGCTTCATACAGTCCTAGACAGCAACCTTTATAGGAAGCCAGAAGGGTCCCCTTTGCTGACCAGGGCCCCGGATGGCAGTCCTATAGGTCTCTCCTCAAGGATGGAAGGGTTAGCGAGTGGAACAATGGCTGAGCTTTTAATTTCTCTGGGAAGAGAGCAAAGACTTTTGAGGATTCTTAGTGTAGATCTCATGCCTCAGTCCCCTGTATTTCATTTCTAGAAGTTTGGGTTTTTTAAAAATACCTTCCATGCCCCAGTTTACCATGTCCAGTCTTTCCTCTAGCTTCTTGAATATCTGGAATATAGCTATAGATTCTGTTTTAATGTCCTTGTCACTAATTCTATCATCTGTGTCATTCTGGGTCAGTTTCAACGGACCCAGATGGGTTGCATTTTCTGCTTCTTTGTGTGCCTGGTAGTTTTTAATTTGATGCCAGCCATTGTGAATATTATCTTGTTGGGTGCTGGATATTTTTGTATTTCTGTATTGCTGAGCTTTGTTCTGAGACATGGTTAAGTTATTTAAGAACCAGTTTCTCCTTCTGAGTCTGGCTTTTGAGCTTTGCTAGAGATCAGAGCTGTGTTTCACATAGAGTTAATTTTTCCCGGCTACTGGGCACTACTTCCTCTTAATCTCTTGACACATGTGCCGTGGTTAGTCCTCAGCTGAATGCCTGAGAGGGACCCTGTGAGATCGCTGAAATTCTCTCCCTGTACAGAGCTCTCTTCTCAGATTGTCTGTTCTCTGGAGTGTAGCTGTCCTCACCTCGCTAAATTCTCAGTCTCCTCAACTCAGGGAGACCACGGGACTCTGCTTGGAGTTCCTGTCCCTGTACCATGGCCTAAATATTTTCTTTAGGTGGAAATCTAGAGCAATTGTAGGGCTCGTCTTAATTATTTTCCATCTTTCGGGGATTATTGTCCTTTGTGATTCAATGTCCAATGTTTCAAGAGCTGTGTCTTATATATCTTTTTCAGGTTTTAGTTGTTTTGGTGAGGGGGATAACAAGAAGCCCTGCTGTGTCCCCAAACTGCTGAGATAACAAACACAGCCAACTGGTAGACAGTTGCAGTTGGGCCATTCCTGAGAAGCCAATCTTGTTTAACTATTTTCTTTTTCTCTGGAGCTCTGCCTTCACAACTGTCAAATGGGATCAACGTGTGGGTCTTTTAAGGACTTCAATCACCAGAACACCTCTTGAATATTATTTGAGGCCAATACACCCAATTTTAAATGCTGAGATTATAGTTTGAGTGTGTTGTACACTTTACGGCTAAAATGCAAATGCTAATTTATGACTTCAGTAGGAGAAAACCATTCATTTTCCTTTACTTAGACTTCAGTTTTGATCTTTAGATATTTGTTTCTGGTTCTTTATGCACCGTTAAGTATTTATTACATGTGTACTTCGTGTCTACAGCTTATTACATTATACTGCTGCCGGGTATTGGATGCAATACTCGCACAGTTAGACATCTTTCTTACCCCTTGCATTCAGATCATTCACGTCTCCTCTGAACTTCCATGGGCTCCTCCTCAGACCTCCCAGACATGGTCATTTCCATTGCAAGAATAGAGGCTCAATTCCAGGGCATTATGGGAGTTCCAGGGGAGGAAGACCTGACCCTTCTGGAATCCAGAAATAATCCAAGGCAACTCCTTGGCAGGAGCTCCTGGATCTTATCTGAATGGCCTACCATCAGTGTGACCCCACCTCTTCCCATGGGTCGGCTGGTCTCAGGTTGGATTACCCAGGAAACACTGAGGTGGACTTTGGAAGATGAAAAATTGGATGGGGGGTGGAGGAGGGGGGAGATGCCCTTAGGATTGATTACTGAGAGGGACAGAAACAGGACTGGGCAGAGGGTGAAGTTGGACACAAAGCCCACACCACAAAGGCCCCAGCTGCCAATGGGGAGCTCTGGAGCTGGAATGGCCCTTCTGAGTTGCCCCGAACTGAGGGAGGAGGGACAGATAATTTGTATGCCCCTATCCACTAGTTCTTGGGTGCAGGCTGGCCCAGGGCCGGAGGTGTGGTCATGGATGAAACTGGTGAGGGCAATTCCCAGGGAGGGGCTCATTCATTGCCATCAGCCTCCAGCCCTCTCAGACACTGGAGGAATGAGGGTTTCAAATAAGAAGCCACCTATTGGGTTTTGGAGTTCCACATGGTGATTTCAACTGTGTATTAGCTGTGAGAACTTGGGCAAAGCCATTCATTCATTGGTTCATTCAACTAATATTTTTGAAACGCCTACCATATGTCTTAAGTTCTGAGGATAAAAAGGGGAGGTGGTCAAGTTAAAAAAAAAAAAACCCAAGCTTTTGTGGAATCTACAATCTTGTTTAAAAATTCCATACTCAGGACCATATTCAAAATGACTGTGAAGAATAATAAAAGTTACAGACAAGTAACATAAACTAATATGAAGTGTTTCTCCAACTTTAATGTGGTCAGCAAATCACCCGGGGATCTTGTTGAAATGAACATTGGGGCGCCTGGGTGGCTCAGTCCGTTAAGCATCTGGCTTCAGCTCAGGTCATGATCTCCCGGTTTGTGGGTTCGAGCCCCGCGTCGGGCTCTGGGCTGACAGCTAGCTCAGAGCCTGGAGCATGTCTTTGGATTCTGTCTCCCTCTCTCTCTGACCCTTTGCTGCTCACACCTCTGTCTCTCTCTCAAAAATAAATGAACATTAAAAAAATTAAAAAAAAAAAGAAAGGAAGATTATAATCAGTAGATCTGGGGTGGGGCCAAGATGATGAATTTCTGATAAGGTCCAACTTGATGCTGTTGCTGGTCCACAGGTAACACTTTGAGTATCAAAGTCAGAAAGGACATCAATAGGATGGATGAGGAGGGCCCGGTGGTGGTCTCTGTAAGAAGAGTGTGTTTGAATTGAGACCCAAAGCAAGTGAATTGCTTCATCAAGTCTTAGCTTCCTCAGCTATGAAATGAGAATAATAACACATAGTAGGCACTCAATAAATATTAATGAGCAGTGTGGCTGTTGCAGGGCTCGCCGAGGCCCGTCATGGTCGTTCTGCCCTTATCTTACCTCACAACCTTTCATCTTTTACTCCTGCTCATTGTTGCCATGTTCTCGCCATGTTTTCTATTTTAAATTCTCAAGAATAGGAATTTGATTGGCTCAGCTCTGTGTGAACCAACTGCTTTAAGCCCAGCTACCTCGTAGCTGCCGGAGCCTGCCTATCGGGAGCCGTTGGCTTTACTGCCCTTCACTGGTCCATCAGCTGCATCTGGAGGAGAGGGGCATCATATGGTACGAACAAGCAGCTGAAGCTGCTCCCTTAGCAAAGGCGCTTGGCAGGCACTAAGGCTAACATTTAATATGTGTGCCTTGGTAGGTCACTGGTCCCATTTTCCTGGGGCCAGCTCTTCAGGCATTCATTTCTTCTAATGGAGAGGGAGTTCCTTGAGGGTAGGCACCTGTTTTTTTCTGACATCTGGCGAAGTGTTGGGCATACAGGAAGAACTTCATATTATGGGGGTTCGCTTAGCAATATCAGTATCACAGAGGCGCCATGTGGGTTGACGTGCTTTGGGGAAGGCTTGCAGGAGGAGGCTGACAGGTAGAGAAGGGATGTGGAAGACAAAGCGTATTTCAGTAGATCAAGAGGACAATGCAGAGGGACACTTGCAAAAGCTCGGTGGTTGAAAAGACCAACAGTTCAGGCAAGACCCAGACGAGGTTTCGGTCCATCCAGAGGCTGACCTAAATTTTAGTAGGGCTTGTGCCTGCTCCAGATATGAACTGGCATTTTCACTAGCCTTTCTGTGCGAGTCCTGGGTACCTTGCTCTTGTGTGCATGGGCGCACACCGTATCATAAAGATAAAACATTCCGTTAAAGCATATTCCGCTCCAGCGTTTAGTTCACTAGCCACAGAGGCGTGGAAATCCAAAGCCAGGGGGCATGCAAAGACAATGAGAGGCAGCTTGCCCAGAAGGCGGTTTGTTTTAAGGGTTCCCAGATCTTATTTTAAGGCTGAAGCCCCCCCAGGTGTCCTTCCGCCTCTTTTCAACGGACAGTTGTGGTTGTGCAAGGAGCGCGGCTGGCCCCGGTGACCTGCCAGCCGGGGCTCGAACAAACAGCCGCTGTGGCTGTGGATTTCCTCTTGGCTCTGCCTGGAGGCAGCAGTTAGCGTTGGGGAGATTGGGGGCTGGAGGCTGGGGCCACACTTTGAATGGTGCTAATTCTGACTCCAGTTCCCTCCTTGTCAGGACTGTTGTGACAATTTTAGCTTCTCCCTTGGACATTAACAGTGCCCGAGAAGAATTTTTGGGGGGGGGGGGGGGGAGCCATTCCAAACTGACAGCCTTTAACTTTCCAGTGAATATGACTCCCGATTGAGGGGCCTGCCACCAGGCTGTTTTTTGTGATGTGGTCGAAGCTTCCTTCTCTCCTATCCCTGAAGAAAAGTTCTGCTTCAATGAGGAATACAACTGAGGGCCAGGGGCATGTTGAACCTGTTCGAGATCACTCTGCACCTGAAAAAGTTCCCAGTTCACCTCTCTCCCACTAGTCTTTGCCCTGGAATCCTTATTGTAGGGCCACCTAGGTAGCTCAGGTGGTTAAGTGTCCGACTCTTGATTCTGACCTCATGGTTTGTGGAATCAAGCCCCATGCTGGGCTCTGCCCTGATAGCACGGAGCCTGCTGGGGATTCTCTGTCCCCTCTTGCTGCCCCTCCTTCTCTCTCTCTCTCTCTCTCTCTTTCTCTCTCTCTCTCTCTCTCTCTCAAAATAAATGAAGATTAAAAAAGAATCCTCACAGCACACTGTGCCAGGCGGATTCCAACAATTTCATCAGGTCATTACAAAAATTTCCACGACTTCTTAAACTTCCAAGATAAAGTGTCTTCTTCCTTTGCTCAGATTTAATTTTGTCTTCCCAATCTGGCCCCAAACGCCTGCCACTCTTGCGTACTATTTTCTGTACACCAGGTCTCCAATCTAGCTGGCCTGGTGAATTCACTGTTTCTATATCCTACAGCTCCTATCTTCAGATCTTTGCCCACAAAGTTCTTTATGTTGGCTGGCTACGTACTCTTGGGTCCTGTCTCTGAGTTCACTAGTTCTTCACCAGTAGCTGAAGCCCCACTTTCTACAGCCTCCAGAATGGCTCTACTCCCAAATTTCAAACTCCTCCAGTGTCTCCCAGGACTCTTCATGGCCCAGTCTTAGTCCCATCTGGATTATTTGTCAAGTTTTGGTGTGCCCAGGCTCTGTTTCCTCAGCTAAGACTGTCAAATCCTAGAAGGCAGGGATATTTGCCTAAGCACAATGCTCTGTAGTTTAATGAGTTACTAGCAGCTTGTATGAAGAGTGCTGTAGTTACAAATAAATTTGATTGAAAGCAGACCTCAGAGGTCTCACAGTTGAAAAAAATATTTTTTAATGTTTATTTGTTTGTTTTTTAATTTTTTAAACATTTTTATTTATTATTGAGAGACAGAGCATGACCATGGGAGGGGCAGAGAGAGGGGAAGACACAGAATCTGAAGGAGGCTCCAGGCTCTGAGCTGTCAGCACAGAGCCTGATGCGGGGCTCGAACCCACAAACTGTGAGATCGTGACCTGAGCCGAAGTCAAACACCCAACCAACTGAGCCACCCAGGTGCCCCAATGTTTATTTGTTTTTGAGAGAGAGAGAGAGAGAGAGAGAGAGAGAGAGAACAAGAGTAGGGGAGGGCAGAGAGAGAGGGAGACACAGAATCCAAAGCAGACTCCAGGCTCTGAGCTGTCAGCATAAAGTCGGGTGTAGGGCTTGAACCCATGAGCCATGAGACCTGAGCCGAAGTCAGACACTTTACCTGCTGAGCCATCCAGGCACCCCAAAAGTTTCTAATAATACCAGCATATATATAATAGAAATTAATCAGTTGGCTTATCAGTAGACCTTTCTCTCATGCTGAGTGGTTCTCTACAGTGAGTGTGGCTTAGTGGAAAGACCTCTCCAGGGGGCTGGAGATACTAGAATCCCATCTCCTCTCTGCCGCCAATGAGCTATGGTGTCTCTCGTGAGTTAGCCGCTTCCCTGGGGGCCAGCTTTGTTAAGCTGTGAATGTCAGAGAATATCATAATCCAGTTTGAATTAACAAAAAAAGGACAGGGCCAGGGTGGCACATTTCTATAAATGTCCAAGTTTAAACTCTTGCCTTTGTATTTCTTTGTTTTCTCTTGTTAGGATCCCCTTCTCTTTTTCTCTCCTTTTTCCCCTTTAAGTGTCAGTAAACCTGATAACGATCTCACTTTCCTTTTATTCCTTCCTTTGTTCTAACCACACTTCAGGGTGTTTTTCTAAGATAAACACTTCTCAGGCTTTGAGTGCTGAGTGGGGCACATGCATGCTCCAGTTAACCTTGCGCCCAGAGTCTTTGTTAAAAAAAAGAAAGGAAGAAAGAAATGAACTCTTAGCCCATCTTTCTTATAATTAAACATTGTATTTCCACCCAAGAGTGCTAAGTCTTTAAAAAGCATGATTTCATTCATCTCTCATCCCCTGTCAGCTCATAGGATGTCTAGAGATGGAGATATAAGGGAAATGCTCAAGATGCCACCCCATTTTACAGAATGAGAAATCAAATCACCCAGACCCCCCCAGTGATTTGCCCTAGGAGTTCAGAGAGTCCCTGGCTGGTAGGAAAACAGAACACAGGGTTCCTGGTTTTGATCCATTTCTACAGCCACATAGTGAGGCAAGTTTGGGCAGAATCTTAAGGAGATTATGGTGAGCCAAGCAGGGGTGACGGGTGAGTGCAGTGACGTGCTCTGACTGGAGACTGGTGAAGAAAAGGGGGTTCATTCACCCAGAGACTTTTCTAGAGCTAAGAAAAGGAAAGATTGATGCAAGGCCAAAGGGAAGATTAAAAAAAAAAAAAAAAGACCTGAGGCACATTGGATTTTATTTATTGGTACTCAATCCTAATTACCAAGCTGTATGATATATTATCTCTCCCAACTTTGAGATAAAAAAAACTTTGCCTTGGGACCTGACCAGAGATGGAAATACCAGAAAATGAAGGAAGCTTGGGTTTTGGGCCCCTCACCTGCACAAACCCTCTTCCAACACCAGGGGAGGGCCGTAGCAGTGGGTTCATGTGGCTCTAGCTTTCTGTAAAACCTGCAAAAGATGTTCTTTTTCTTAATGAGTCCCCCACACTGTACGTGCTTTAGGACTCATAAAATCTGAATCTTTCCCCTGGATCTGACTCTGCTGACATAATATCCACAGCTTTTGTGCCCCAAGAGACCGTTCCCCTTCCTAAGAGGAGCAGTGCTGCCTTAAACTGTCAAACTCTGTGCTCTGTGTCTCAACATGCAATTGTAATTCTGGGTCGTAAGGAAGGACCTGAGCACTTCATGTGGATGGGTCTCACTTTTTCAAAGTTGGGGAATGGGTTCAGAGAGGTCTGGAAACGTGGTGAAGGTCACCTGGCTTGAAAGTGGCAACTCTGCTTTGTGCCATGAGCAGGGATAGGTGGGAGGGGGAAAAGAGGTCTCTGGGGTAATGGATATGTTCTTTCCTTTTTGCTTGAGCCTCTTCTTTGTTTTTGTTTTTCCTGATCCATTTCTCTCTCTGTGATTGTGCTCAGTGGGTGTTTATGGCATCTGTGATCTCTTTAAGGCCTTGGGATACACACGTGAACATGGAAAAGTCAATTTCTGGGGTGCCTGGGTGACTCAGCCGGTTAAGCATCCAACTCTTGGTTTCAGCTCAGGTCATGATGTCATGGATTGTGGGTTTGAGTCCTGTGTCAGGCTTTACCCTGGCAGTGGAGAGCCTGCCAGGGATTCTTTCTCCCTCTCTCTGCCCCTCCCCTGCTCATGTTCTTTCGCTCAAAAGTAAATGAATAAACACTAAAAATGTCAGTTCCTTGTCATGTAAAAGAGGGAGCAAAATAACTACACAAATCATTGGAACACCGGGCTGTAGAGAGGTACAGAGTGCTAATGGGGGGACAGTGGGAAGTGGGGGTGAGAGAACAATGCTGCGGGTGACGTGAGCTCCAGATAACATTTCAGGAGGATGAAGCAGTTGGGGAAAATGTGCATGGAGCTTGTGGCCAGAGCCCAAAGGAAAGAAGAAGAAATACATATAAGTAGTGTTGTCCTTAGACCTAGACAAGAGGGCAGGGTGGCACTGCCCTGAGCCCTGTCTTTTATCAGAGCAGTGAGCCTCACACTTTGCCACATACCAGGAGCGAGGGGGGCATGTTGAAACTCAGATTCCTGGGCTCCCCCTCCCGAGTTTTTGACTCAGTAGTTCTGTGGTGGGTACCAAGGGTCTGCATGTCTAAACAATCTCCCACATGGGCTAATACTACCGGTAGGGAGCACACTTGGTTTAGAAGGCCCACCTTGGGACCCCCTGGGCTCTGCCCCTCACTATAGGCAAAGGGTCTACAGGGCTCACACCCCATGACCCACCTTCCAGACTACTCTTTATGTATTTAGATTGGAGGTCTTATATTTTGCAGCCCAAACTCACCTGAGCCAATTTCTAGGACCGAGTGAGCCTCTTCCTTTGGGTTCTTTTCCCAAAGATGGCCTATCTCACTGCTTTGTGTATCCTTAGTCCTGAGGGGTGGCCATGGGGTGGCTATTTGCTTGCGATGTGGACAGAACTTGCACTTGCCGACGTGTGTCCGTACTTGTGCACGCTGGCCAAAGTGGAGATGAATCCAGGGGTAGGAAGAAATCAGGAAGTAAGCTATGGGTCAGAATCTGGACACCAGTTCCCTCCTCACCTCCACATTCTAACATAGAGCTCTGAGGATCTGGAGGATTCTAAATCCAAGCATAGCCTTCCAGGTCATTTTGAAGATGTAGTTGTCAGGCAAGAAAATAAAACACATTTGACCTAATAGTTTGTTCACTTGATCTATAACTTTTATTTATACTCTTATTCCAAGGTCTTCAAATGTTAGAGATGGATCTGCAGATAAGAGTAAACCATACTTTATTCTAATTTTTTTTAAAGAAAAAAGGGACTATTGCTTTTGTCTGTTTTTTGTTTGTTTGTTTTTGCTTTCCACTTTGTTACAAGCATAGAAATTCTTTCCTGCAGTTGTTGACTCCCAGAAATGGAGAGTTGTTCCTGCTTGAAGTGACACAGCTCATGTGTCAAACCATGAATAAAATGAGCTATGTGTATTTTTGCCTTTGTCACCTCTCTCCTTTCTCTTGGTGCTCTCTCTTCTCTCCCCCTTCCAAAGCCTGTGACTCTACCTACACAAACTATTGATATCTGCTAAGGATGGCCCAAGGCCCCTCTCAGGAATATCCCTCAGAGTGGACAAAGTCTCTGAGCTCTTGAGTTGTGACATTCTGAGTGTCCCGAGATACGGGATGCTATGGGATGGAGCATTTGGGGCACACTTCCAACCATATCACCGGAGGGGCCTCCACCATGCAGGTTTAAGCCTGTGCAGTGGAAAGGTTTCACAGAGAAGAGGAATTGGTAAACACTGGAAACACAGTGGAGTAATGTGGGGCTAGGTGGTGACTGGCAAAACTCGGACAGTTCCCAGGGATTGATTAGTGATTCTAAAATTTCGATGGGCATGAACTCGCCTTAAAGCTGGCTACTCGTGCAGATTCCTTGGGCCCCACCAGGGAGACCGTGACTCAGTAAAGCTGGAGAAGGGACTAAAACGTGACAGGTTTCACAACCACTTCAGCTCCTGTTGCAGGTGGCTCCTGGAGCCTGCATGGAGAGCTCACTGCCAGGGTCAGGGAGAGACTATTGCCTATATAGCCAAAGAACAGACAAGTCTTCTTTGGAGGCAGGAGAGCCTAGTGGTTATGAACGTGAACTCTGGAGCCGGGCTGCTCAGGTTCAAATCCCAGGCTTACTACTTGTTAGTTGTGGGAGCTTGGGCAAGTAATCTAGCCTCTCTAAACCTGGTTTTCTCACCTGTGAGATGGGGTTGGTGCTCCAGTTTTCACAGTGTTGTTCTGAAGATCACATGAGTTCACTCAGGTGAGGCACTTAGAACAGTGCCTGGCACCATTTGCTATTATTATTATCTGCTGCTATTATTCTTCTAGTAAGAGGGAATTTGGTAGCCATGGAGTCCTTTCAGGAATACTGATTTTAGTAGATTTCTGAAGAAACCAGTGCTGAAGGAATGAGTAAATATAAAATGTAGGAAGCTACTGAAGAAACGAAAGGTAGCGTGGTGTACTTCCTCCAGCTGCTTGTGGGCAAGTACAGACCAAATCCCGCTGAACCACCAGAAGGGTCCTTACCAGACCAGGGTTACCCACACCAATTAGCCACACACAATGCTTCCCTTCCGCTTCCAGGCAGAGAGGTCTCGTTAATGCTATAGAGGGAATCTTCCAGAAAATGCCACATTCAACATCAGCACACCTGCTTCATACACCCTGAGCTCCAAATGGAGAAAACAAGCAAAAAAATTGATTTAAATTATGCAGGTGGAGGATAATTAAATATTGATATAATAATTATTAAATTATGCAGGTGTAGGATAGGTTTATGTGAAACTTCTGGAATCACTGCAGGAGGGGTATAGACAATGAAAAAGCCTGCATGGGGCTCTGAGCTGGAAGACAATGCTGTGAAGTTATGGTTGAACTGGGCAGCTGGTTAACTTCACATTCATCTGTGGGTAGATGTCTCTCTGGATGAGTTCATCCAAACCAAGGGCAAGTTGTCCCC
This sequence comes from Suricata suricatta, assembly GCF_006229205.1. Classification (NCBI taxonomy): domain Eukaryota; kingdom Metazoa; phylum Chordata; class Mammalia; order Carnivora; family Herpestidae; genus Suricata; species Suricata suricatta. The sequence continues at coordinate 131,978,130 of NC_043704.1, forward strand.
CAAATGGTCTGAGCACATAAAAGAGAAAGCCACTCCGATCGGGCAGTGCTAAGAATGAAAAGAAAAACTAGAAAAGGAAAATGACAGAGTCTCCTGAATAATCATATTTTCCCATAAAACTGTAATCTGAAACAACACCAACCACCGTGTTTTCTTCTCTGAAGGAACCGTGGCGATTTCGAAGCCAGAACGACATAGCTCTGCAGCGACCAAATGATTGAGCGAAGAGCAGGAGGCAAGGTTCGAGGGGCCTCGAGGTAGAGGTGTCGTGGGTCTGGATCAGAAATGTGCTTGTGGCCGGTGGCTGTGATGGGCACACTTGCCACAGCTAGCTAGTTTGTTGGAGGAAAATCCTAGTTCCAAGGCAGTGAATTTTTATGTTTGACCATTTTGTCACTTGTGTCACTAAAAAAGAATGGGCCAGATGGTGGTCTCTAGTATGTTTTCCACTGTGTGGCGTCTGCAGAGGGTTTACCCTGGCTGGCCATTAACAATCAGTCTGAACAGCTTAAATGAGAGTCCAATGTTGAAAGGCAAGAAAGCCAAATGCTGAAATGTTCTTTAATTTCAAATCTCAGATGAACTTGAATGTTCTGCTTTAAAAGCCACAGTGACAGTCCTAGCCAATGGATGAGATGACAACATCAAGTATCTATTTAAATAAGCCATTTCCCCCTTCTCTCTCTCTCTAAAATCCAAAAAAATTATGACTAAGCCAAAGGGTGCTGAGGTGGTAGCCTTCAGTGTTTTTGACTTTGGTTCTGTGATTTTTGACTTTTTAACATAAGTTTGGAGGTGCTCACACTTAAGCAGGTTTCAGAACCATGTGGAAGACTTGTCAAAACACAGGTTGCTGGGTCCCATCCCCCAGGATTTCTAATTTAGTAGAAATTTCCATTTTGAACAAATTCTCAGACAGAAGGTCCCAACTCCCCAGCACGTTCTCTGCTGCTGGTGTGGGGACCACACACATTGTAATCACTGTTCTAAACCATCCTCTGGTTCGATTGAGATCCTACATTTTTTTTAAAGCCCATAAACTTTTTTGAGAATCTGATGAAAGCCATGGACCTTTTCCTTATAGCTAAACATAGACACTTATAATTTTAGAGAATTTATCCTGAGGGGATTCCATGAGTGTCTGTATAAAAGCCCTTGTCCCATCTAGAGCAGGGGTCAGCACAGTTTTTCTGTAAATGTCTAGATCGTAAATATTTTAGGCTTTATGAACCATTCAGTCTCTTAGCTCTGTCGTTGTGGTGGGAAAGAAGCCATAGAAAGTATGCAAATGAATGGGCTTGTCTGTGCTCCAAGAAAGTGAATGTATAGAAACAAGTGGTGGTGGGCAGTGTTGGCCCATGGGCTGGGGTTTGCCGATGTCGGGTCCAGAGCACGCATCTTAGAGTCAGAGAAACTGCAACCCTGGGGTCACTTCTTAACCTATTTTAGCTTTGTTTTCCCTCGTCTGAAAAATTGGGTGTAATGATTCTTGCTCTGAAGTCTTCTGTTGAGAACTAACTGAGATGAGCCACCCAAAGTTCCAAGCGTTTCCCGTAAATGCTACTATATTCCTTTTCAACAGTAGTGACAACAGTAAATAAGTAAATGCTAGTGTGAAAGCCCTAGATGAATCGTACAGGCCTCACACAGTATTAGTTCTTGGTATCGTTATTACTATCAGGCAGAGAAGGTGCATGGGAATTACCCAAGTACAAACAAAGAACTAGGAATGTGGCATTTTGTTCTAGAATTGTGAAATGAGAGGGGTGAAGGTCTGTAAGGCCTATGTGGCCGCGCCATTGTTCGCTTCCTGCTCTTCTGCTCACTGGCACCCTGCTGTTCTCCTAGATCCATGTGATCTTCAGATAAGCCCCCTTTTCCCTGGAATGTTCTTTCTCCTCCTTACCCCATCCTTCAAGCCTCTAAGTGTTACTTCCTCAGAAGGGAGGTCAAACAGAACCTTGTTTTTTCCCTTGTGAATTATTAGACTTTATTTACTCATTTATTTACTAGATTTTGAAAAGTCTTCCTTGTTAGAACTGTAGGCTCCTTAAGGTCTGGGTCATGTCTGGTCATCACCATGTATCTGCAGTTTAGCACCAAGCCTGGCACTTTGTAGATGCTCAAGAAATAGTTAATGAACGAATGAGCTAAGTTTACCCAAGATTATTTTTGGCTCAAAGAAACAATGAAAGTGTGCCTTTGGGGCCTTCTATCAATGCTCCTCTTTCTAGGTACCGGTGGGAGGGTGAGCGGGCAAGGGCTTCACGTTGACCTCTGTGGTCTTTCATGATCAAGTTCTCCCTCCATAAACTGAGCTCATCAGTGTCGTCTCCCAACTTTCACATAAGTTCCAATCAGTGGTGATAGACCTTCTTTTGCAGAAGCAGCTGGTTTTAACAGAGACCTCAGGAGATACAAAGCCTTAAAGCCAGAGCAGAGCTCTTTTTTTTTTAATGTTTACTTTTGAGAGAGAGAGAGAGAGAGAGAGAGAGTGAGTGAGGCGAGTGAGGCAGGAGCAGAGAGAGAGAGAGAGAAACAGAATCGGAAGCAGGCTCCAGGCTCTGAGCTGTCAGCACAGAGCCCGACACGGACTTGACCTTACAGACTGCAAGATCATGACATGAGCCGAAGTCCCTGAACTGATGTCAGAGGCACAACGGACTGAGATGCCCAGGTGCCCCTAGAGCAGAGCTCTTTAATGGTTAACCTCTAGGCTGAGGTGGATGAGTGGGTGGGATAAATTCTGGAAGAGGAGTCATGCCTGGAACCCTTCAAATCACAGCTCAGTGTCAGCTGTCTGCTCTGAAGCACCATCAGGGCAAACGCTTGACTGTGAGAGAGGCATTTGTTCGTCCTGCAGGTAAAGTCCATTTAATTCCTCAATATACTGATATCAAATACATTTTGTAGGTGACATTAATTTAGCAACTGCTGCATGTCTTCCTTCCTTTCTTCCTCCCTTTCTCTTTTTTTCTCTCTCTCTCTTTTTTCTTTCTCTCTAATGACTTAAGCTCTTTTTTTTAATGTTTTGAGAGAGAGAGAGAGAGAGAGAGAGACATACAGAGCATGAGCTAGGGAGGGGGAGATAGAAAGGAAGACACAGAATCTGAAGCAAGCTCCAAGCTCCAAGTTGTCAGCACAGAGCCCAACATGGGGCTTGAAATAATGGACTGCGAGATCATAACCTGAGCTGAAGTTGTCACATAACCGACTGAGCCACCCAGGCTCCCCTAATGACTTAAGCTCTTACTCTTAAGTATGGGAGAGAAAGATACAAACAGTAATCATGGCTAACAATGACCAAAAGTCTATTGATAAACTCTCGAGCTCCTCAAGCTGCCTGTGATTGAGTAGGGCCAAACTCCTGTACAAAGAGAAATAAGCTTAACATGTAGTCACCAGCAATGAGGGTCGGAGGGTGTAGCAGATCTTGGAGTGCTATGTCCTTTCTCCTAGACTCATCCCTTTTATCAGCAATAGTGTTGACAGATAGTGCTGTGCACTCAAACAGGATCCTTCCTGACAGGTTTCTTCAAAGCTGGGGGAACCTATTCAGCCAGTAGGTAGATACTACCTGGAAGAAAAAGGGAGTTAACACCCCAGTGGCAAAACTTCACCCATGCGATTTGGGAGCTATAGCTTTAAACTCCTTTGGGGGTGCCTGGATGGCTCAGTTGGTTAAGCATTGGACTTTGGCTCAGGTCATGATCTCACAGTTGTGGGTTCGAGCCCCACGTCAGGCTCTGCGCTGACAGCTAGCTCAGAGCCTGGAGCCTGCTTCCAATTCTACTGTATCTCCATCTCTCTTTGAACCCTCCCCTGATCACGCTGTCTCTGTCTGTCTCTCAAAAATAAATAAAAAACATAAAAAAAAAGACTCCTTTGAACAGAGGATCCTGGGAGGCATACTGTGTCCTTCCCCGGGGGGAGTTGAGGTGCTCTCCCTGCAGCAGTAACCTCAACAACCCACCTTTATAGTCTTTCCTTTTCCAAGTGTCACTCTTTCATCTCCTGTGTGTGTTTGTGTTGTTTGGTGATAGTGGGTATCTCTCCATAAACTACCTACCTCCAAGTTTTTTCTTAGGCTTAGCTTTTGGAGGAAACCAGAGTAATGCAAGGGGTGATGTAGTAGTGCAGTGAACTTAAAATTGTTTTACATGAGAGGTGGTGACTTGCTGTTTTTTTATTGAAGAAAATGGCTTTGAATGGAAACCTTTGGGATGTAGAAAGCATGGGCATCCATTTCCTGGAGAGAAGGCTGGGAGCCAGCACTATCCAATATGGGAGCCACTAGCCACATGTAGTTATTGACTTCAATGTGGCTAGTGTGAGTGAGGAGCTGAAGTTTTAATTTAATTTAATTTTAATTAACTGAAATAACTATATGTGCCTAGTGGCTACTGGACTGGACTGCACAGCTTTAGACGTTATTAGAAAAACCTCCTTCTGGATGTTTAAAAAAAAAATTATGTGGCTGACTCTACTAGTTCCTTACCTAACATCTATTCTTGCAGAATCCTAATTTTAGGTAGGGAATGGTTGTGCCAGCTAAAAAGTACAAACAGGGGCACCTGGAGGGCTCAATTGGTTAAGTGTTGGACTCTTGATTTTGGCTCAGGTCAGGATCTCACACTCAGTGGAATCCAACCTCATTTCAGTCTCTGCACTGACAGCGTGGAGCCTGCTTAGGACTTTCTCTCTCTCTTTCTCTCTCTCTCGCTCGCTCTCTCTCTCTCTCTTTCTGCCCCCCACCTCCCATCTCGCTTGTGCTTTCTCTCTCTCTCTCTCAAAATAAATAAATAAATAAATAAACCACCTAAAAACAAAAAATCCAACCCAGATACAAAACATGATTTCCCAGACTTTCTTGCAGCTGTGCATGGTCACAGGCACTTTCCTTCCCATCTAAAAGACATCTGGAACAGAGAAGGAATCTTGCCCTTTGCCCTTCCCCTGTTCCTTTTCTTCCTGCCTGGTCATGCATCAAGCTTGAAGGTACAGAAGTCATCTTACTAATAACAGGAAGACAGCTGCCTGTAAATAATGGTGAAACCATGAGATGGAAGAAGCCTGAGTCTTAATACCTTCCTCATTTTGCTGCATGGCCTGGCCTCCTTACTTCCATGTTGATGGAGACAAATAAAACACTGAAACTTGCCGCAGAATGCATCATGGCATAGATGATTTTAGCAGATTCTAGTCGAAAGTAGGTGAATACTGCTCTGTCCAGCTTTCGTACCGGAGGTTGGGAAGTAGTGGAACAGATTGTAAAGCTCTGCAAAGGCGTTGCTTGGAAAACTTGGAAGATGAGTGTAGACTACAGCTATAAGGTAGAGAACGTGATCCTCTCTGCGCAATTATTCAACCAATACCAACTGTTAGGGTATAAGGGTGGTGCCTTGAAATAATACAGAGTCATTCTTCCTGAGGATTTCTTAGATGTCTCTAGATGGCTGAAACACTTAGTCTCAGAGAATGAAAGATGGGTTTGCACTGGTGTGGTTGGGACCACAGGGTAGGGCTGACACGCTATACATCATTGACACAGAAGAGGGTCTCGGTCAGAAGAGAGTCAATGCGGGACTTTCACTGAACAGACAACCCCACTCCCCTTTCACCTCCAATTACGATGGACAACGGAACTGAAACATTGCATAACCCCTTGTCATCCATTTGCAAATGTTTGAGGAATATTTGGGGACCAAGTCTATTTCTCCTACCATGTTGATCATTAACTAACTACGATCCATACACTCCTGCCACAGGAAAAAATATATTTCACTCTCCCAGGCTTTCACTGAATAAAGAAATTTTTGAACTGAGCTCCTTAAAATATCAATGCTCCATATTACTCCCTAGATACAGATATAAATCTTTATAATGGCGCACTTTACAAGCAGCACTCTGGAGTCTTTTCTGATTGGTAATCACAGTGTTTCCTTATTAATACTGTAAAAAATGTAAAAGGCATAAACATTTTGCAATCTATCTGTTCTTTCTGTGCGGGCATACATCAGGGGCTGCTTTAAGCATTCCTAATGGTTCACCCATCACATTTTTTATGAGTTTATATGGGAAGAAAATTGTACCAGAAAACTGAATTCAATGACTGCCATTCTATGAATAAATTCTGTTATCTTTGATACTCTGGGTATAATAAAAACATACAAAAGTTAAATTTCAGCATCCTTGCAGACTTATGTCAACTGTTTTTAATGTCAATAAGACACTTCTATTTCAACCAATGTCTTTTCCCTCCAAAAAATACTGCTTGATTTTCAGGTTATGTTTTCATTAAAACAACTTGTTCTTAACAGCGAGATGCTCTGCATGGTTGCTAATTTATGTATACTACAAAGTCTGATCAAAATGAAGAGTTATAATTTTAAGACATGGAGCTCAGTAAAAATCCATCTATACTTTGGATGAAAGATTAAAATAAAAGTCAGGTGTCCATAAAATGTATTTTATATATGTTAGATCAGAAAATGTCTTGAAATAATAACTTTTATCAAGTGGATTCTTACATATGTATTTGAGTTTGCACACATTCCCCTGTGGTTAGAGGGCACATTTTACATTGTATCCTACAGGTACAGCCTATGAGTAAGATTTTGGCCTTTATGGTCAACTGGGAGATTTCTTTCTCAAGAAAATGTAATGATCTAAAGACTTTGAACCAAAGAGTAGATTTTCCTGAAGTATTCAATTTCAGTATTTGCAAGTTGATTTACTGTGCTGCCTTTACACTATATCAAACTCTAAGCAACTTCTTTATGGTATGGATGCCTGAAGCTCAAAAAATGTCCCCAAGGTAGGGACCCAAAGGCTCTCACCTATCCAACCGAAGGCCTGTCATTTTCCTTTTGGCGGAGATTTTTTCCCCTAAAAGATTTAACTTATTGATGTGGCCATCTTCTGATTAATGGATTAATTGTCAAGATGTAGGGAAACTGACATAAAAATCTCGAAGATATTCAGAACTTCCGAAGCTCTGAAAATCCTCTGTTGCTCACATTCTATCACCTGGAAAATCCTAATGAGTCCGTGCATAGAAGCTACAAACCAAAGAAGACATTGCAGGTGCTTTCTAAATGTGGACCCATCCCCTGGATTTTTTGTGTCCCTCCAGACTTAGGGAACTCAGGGTTCCTACATCCTCTTAAGCTTTGCCTCAGGGTGATTTCTGCCTCACTCCCTGGCCTCAGGCTAATTCTTAGCCTTTCAGAAAGTAGGAAAAGGAGGAAATGATTTGGACAAAAGTATGTTTTAAGGTACGTAAAACACACTTTATTCATAGATTCAGTCGAGTAAGAACAGAATTCCTTTTCTGGAAATAATCAGATATTTAAATAAAAGTGCCTACTTGGCCTAAATATGTGTCCAATGACCTCAATTCTCTATTTATCTGTGGAAACAGCTTCCTATCTTGGCCACAAGCAGCGATTTCCCAGAAGAATTAGAGTCCCAGAAAGGCTTCAGGAACAGGTCCATTAGGAGGGCTAATGGAGTTTCACTAGACTCCCTCTAAGTTCGTTTAGGGCGTTCGCAGGTTTATTTTCATGATTGGGCTAAAGCATCTTTTCCGGAAGTACCTAGCCGGAGGACTCCATCTGAGAAAATGAGTGTTTTGTTTTCTTTTAAAAGTGCACATGAAGATGCTTATTTGTGAAGTAGATTCCAGAGTTTGTATCTTTGGAGGTTAATCCTGATTAATAGGTGCTTGGTGATATAATTTTGGCTCTTACTTGAGGTTGAGATTCTGGCCTCCAGCCACCCTGCAATTATTACCAAGTCTCAGGGCACACCTTGTGGGCACCCTTTATGGAGGAGATGGCTCACTTAGATGGCATAAACAACACCTTATAACCAGGAAACACTCATTAAGTATTTCATCTTGCAGAATTTCATGATCATCTCTCTCATTTTCCCATGTCCATTAGCGCCACGAATAGGTATTTTGTTGTCTTTGTGTGACACTTGCAGAAGTTCTTCCTTGCTCTGGGCTGATGGTCAGCACTTAGAAGAAAATGGAATCAGCAGTGCTTGAGTGTTTTCATCCTGGAGAAGCTAAGTTGACATGTCAGAGAAGTGATCACACTTAGACACACATTGGACCAATTGGGACAAGACTGTGTATAGCTAATTTTTTCAGAGTTATGTCTTTATTATTTTAATTGGATAAGCAGGGTCAACTTTATACAATGTTTCTCTCAGCTTATGGAAAATACCTCTACTGGGCATTCTTTCTAGATACAACAACTGTAAGAGTTTGATGTTGAAGTAGAAGAACTTCAATGAGGGAGTTCAAGAAGGCAGTCCTATCAGTTATTTCAAATTTCACTTGAAACTAGTGGTATGGAGATTTGCACAAATGTCAGCTTCTTAGATAAACCACAATTAAATAAATGGCCCTGGCAGTTGAAGGAGTCAGAGGCATCTTGAGCTTCTGGCTCCCGAGACCCTTCTGCCCTCTTTGTGATTCACAAAATCATCTGCGAAGGACTTTGAAAATCTGGTTGCATTTTTTAACAGATCAGAGAAGTTAAATATTTACCAAGCATTTCTTCTGTGTAGAGTACAGAACTAGATGCTGTGAGGATAAAGGAACTTTAGGATATAGGTCTTATTGCTAAAGAAATCCATAATCTAGTTGGAGAGTTAGTGTCAGGCCTAACTTAGTGGGTTGACATCCAACATGCGATTGTGATTCGAGAGACCAATTTTAATGTTCTTAGGTTCCTGATATTTGTTGAACAAAAGTTTTAAAAGAACCAAAGTATTAGTAGAAAGAACATGAGACACTGAGGTATAAAGTTGGACATGTTATTTAACTCATGTGAGCCTCAGTTAATGTAAATGGATGTTTCTGGGCTGTTTAAGAAAGAAAGAAAAAGTATGATAAATGGCATGTAGCAGTCAATCAACTGCTTTTCAACTTTAAAAGGTTCAACTTCTGGGGTGCTTTTTCCATGTCACACCAATGAATATTCCCTATATTTTAATAGAAACAACAAAAACAAAACAAAGGGTTTCAGAAGTAGCTGTATGATTTACTTTGATACATATTTATGTAGCTTTTTCTCACCCCCCCAGTAAAAAAATAATTCTGATCACATCTCACAAATTCTATTCCTCAAACAATCTGTTAAATTGGAAGACCCAATTTAAATGAACATGCCAATAGCCTTGACTTAAAGGCGTTTGAAGAGCTAACACTCTGAACATGTGCTGATGCTTCAGAGATGGGACCCAGGAGTTCCTAATGGTTCATTGGCGTGACATGGAAAAAGCATAGTGGCTGCACAAATTTACAGTCCTATCTTAATATGCACAGGGGTTCAAGAGAAAAAGTATAGCCTTAAAGCAGGTGGGTATTTTCTTCATTTCCTCTCTGGAATCATAAGAAGAATTACATGGTGCCAGAATCAGTCTTATCATTTGCAAAAAGTCAGTGACAAGAGTTGATAAGTTGCAGCTAGCCAGTGGTGTCCTCATAGAGCCGGGGTGAGGGGAGCATAGGGGTCTGGGAAGCCTAATTTGTGGCATTTGTCAATTTCATCAGGGCCGCAATGGTTTAACAATGGGCTCACGCGACTCCTGCAAATTTAACAATTAGCTTTCATAAACTAGTATAATCTGGTTCCAGCATGTCACTACAGCTCTTCTCTGAGAACCGACAGCCCCTGCCTCTGGTAGAAGATATCAAAGATATCCTTCTTTCTTGTGCCTGCCCAGGATTTTTCAGGTGGACCTCCCTGGTGGGGGTGATTCTGGTCTCATTCATCACATTTTCCTCTAAAATGGCTGGTGACTTTTTTGACTTTTTAAAATAGTTTTATTGATATATAAGGGACATATTAAAATCTGCATATACTTAATAGATTGAATTCTGTTAGTTTGAACATATGCTTAGATTTGCGAAACTATCAACACAGTCAAGGTAGTATTTATCACCTCCAAATGTTTACTTGCACCCAATTGTTATTGTTGTTTTAGTTCTAAGAACAAGAAAAGCCCCTTTCAAAGAAATCTCTTAAATATACAGAACTTTGTATGAGGAAATAAGGCATTGAAAATTCTTATAAAAATCAAAATGCCAATTTACCAGAGAGATATATTAAAAAAAGATTAGAAACAATGCTGAAACTCTAACAACTCAAAGCCAAAACCAAATAACCCAGTTAAAAGGGGCCATAGGACCTGAATAGACATGTCTTCAAGGAAGACATATAAATGGCCAGCAGGTACAAGAAAAGGTGCTCAACATCACTAATCATTATGGGAATACAAATCAAAACCATAGTGAGATATCACTTCATACTGGTTAGGATGGCTAGTATCAAAATGACAAGAAATAATAAATGTTGGCAAGGATATGGAGGAGAGGGGACCCTCGTGCACTGTGGGTGAGAATGCAAACTGGGACAGCCACTCTGGAAAACACTGTGGAATTTCCCCAAGAAAGTAAAAGTAGAACTACCCTATGATGCAGCAATTTGACTTCTGGATAACCAGAAGGATGAATGACCAGAGGAAATGAAGAGGGGAGAGCAAAGAGATCTCTGTAACCCCATGTTCACTGCAGTGTTATTCACAATGGCTAACATATGCTAACAGTGTAAGCACCCAGTAATAAACAAATGCATGAAAGAGATGTGGAATATGTACACAATGGAATATTATGCAGCCACAAAAAAGAAGGAAATCCCACCATTTGTGACAACATAGATGAACCTAGAGGGCATGATACTAAATGAAGTAAGTCAGACAGAGAAAGACAAATACTGTGTGATGCCACTTATATGTAGAATCTAAAAAATACAAAAAGAAAATTAAACTCAAAGAAACAGAGAGTAGATTAGTGGTTGCTAGGGGCTGAGGGATGAAGGGAATAGGGAGAGGTTTTAAAAGGGTACATACTTTCCGTTATAAGATAAATAAAGTCTCGGGATCTAATGTGTAATATGGTGACTGTAGTAGATAATACTGTATTGTATAACTGAAATTTACTAGAAGTAGCAACTTAAATGTGTCACCAAAATTAAACAAACAAAACTTTATGTCGGAAAAAAGGAAAAGAAAGAAAGAAGTAATGTTCAAATAGCTTATAGATTTAATTTATCAATTGGACACTGGATGTGGTTAAATGATGTCTTATATCTTAGGATGAAACAAGGAGATTCCAAGCTGGGCATATTTTGGTCTGCAAACAGGAAGGTACTGCTGTGGAGGTAAAGGTGTGCTTTGATTCGTCTTCATTGGCCAGCCTCCCTAGGAGAGGAAAGGCTAGGGTCACATCAAGGTGTGTGCTCAGATGTGGCCAGCAAAAGTTTTGGCTGTATTACTGTGGCTATGTCTCCTTTCTGTGGTGTTTTGGGATATTTGGCTTAGGTAAAGTGACTTTGTCTTCTGTGGTTGAGCTCATGGAATCATAATATCATAATAATATTTGGAAAGGCAACTAGGTCAGTACATAAATATGTTTCTCAATTTCTCTGACACATGATCTTGGGCTGAAAGGCTTCCACTAAAAGGGACACTCAACTTTCTGAGACCTTTGCTTACATCTTCAGGCAATTCTATTTGTTAGAAAAATTTTTAGGCAGAGTAGGATCTTTATTTCTGCAACTACTTTTTGTTCTTCTATGGACACCTAGGACCGAAGATGGACACACAGCTTTAAAAGTTGTCAGATGCATTTCAAGTTCAGTTCTACAAACTTTTCCTGGGCGTTTTCCATGGCCAAGATTCCCAGATGCACTAGCCTCATTTCTGTTCTGGAGAAGCTCAAAGTCTGGCAACCTAGAAAGGTTCACAAACAGAGAACTTAATTCCATTCTAGCATTCTGTAATGTCCTAGCAATTGTCTCTCCTTCCATTCTACCACATGATGATGACAGGCCCTTCTTAAGCACATCATTTTGAGGAATACAATTGCTTGGGCTGGGGAAGGGTTCCTGACCAAATTGCACTCATCACAATGTTCTGCCCTCACTGGTGTTAAAAGAACAAAATTCAATTGAATACATTTTAAAGATCTTATTGCTTTACTCAGTGACTCATGAAATGTGCAGCATCCCATCTAGCAGATAGAAAGGAACTTTAAAGACCCATCCAAGATGTAAGACTTCTATAGGCAGAAGGAGGCAGGACAAAGAAGTTATACAAGCAAGGAGCTGATTATTTGTGGCAAGGTCACCTTCCTTGAATGGATGGCAAGGGTCTATCAAGCAGATTACTTCACTAGAACTGATAAGGTAATTCCAGATTGACTGGTTTGGGATTCCACTCCTGGTAGAAGCTGAAACTTTAGATAGTATGAGACATACTACTTAGATAGTATGCACCGAAGAGAGAAAGGCTCGTGTTTTCTTGGAAGACATCTGGTTGCAGGTCAGTAAGAGATGGAGAATAAGGCAGGAATACTGTTGAGTGGAGGCTGTTTTCTTGGTGAGATGTTTCTATTCACCACTGCTTCCTGGGGGCATCTTGTCTGCTTACTTTGAGTCTGCTGCTAAAGCAGTCAACTTCTGGGTGGTTCTGTAAGCATGAATAGAGAAAGAGCCATCTTTGTCTTTAATAGAGGGCTTACTGCATACCTGACACTTACAGACACTTAAAAATAAATACATATTTATATATATTGCATATGTACTTTCAATTGTCTTTATATCTAAATCTCATAATATCATAAAGTTGGGGATTCTTATCCACACATGAGAACCAGAGATTCCAAAGGTCACTATGCTGTCTGAGGCTCACACACTTATAGAGTGACCATTGGGATGGGGGCCCAGCTTCTGACCCCAAACTACACCATATGTCCCTTTCTTCCTAGAGAGAGAATCTGGCCTCTTAGGCTCTGCCTGGTTCGAGGCTTGCTGTGACAATAGTCCTCTGGTAGTGTGGCCCAGAGTCTGTGTTTCCTGGAAAGGTCTCTGCTTGCCCCCCGCTCTCCCTGGACCTCAGACTTTGTCCTCTGAGCAAGGGAGGCATGAATGTTTCAGGGCAGGTTTTTGTTCTGGCAGAGGTCCCAGACTCAGCAGGTTGAACGAGAGCCCTATGGCCAGGTGCGTCCGGCTGGAGTCACTGCGCCGGGCCAGGTGAGGCTGCGAGGCGGCACCTGCCTGTGTGGTTGGCAAGGCTTCTGAGAGGGCTGCCTAATCCCGAATCATAATAATGACAACAATGGTGGTGCTAATGGAGGGCTTTTGTGCGCAAAGTGTGCTTCCATCCCAAAAGGTCCAGGAACTCTACAAAAGGTCCTGATAAGTATTATTATCTCTTGGGAGGGCAACAGGTTTACCTTGTGGGCAAATTCTGTGTGGAGAGGTAAAGAGCCTGAGAGATAATGAGAGCAACGGATAGCAAGTGCTAATGCCCATGGGGGGATGGGGGGGAAGGACCGGCAGAAAGCCATGTCTGGGGAGTCAGGGGTAGCTCAGGGAGAACTTTTCTTCCCTATTTCCCTTTGGACGTGAATTATCAGAAGTAAATTAGAGTGCAAGCTCTGGTTCTAAGGAAAAACAATGAGCACACGGTACGGGAAGCCATTTGCTCTGCATGTGTGTCTGCAGATCGTGCACTCGGGGTCTCTGGGGGCTGGCAGACATTGGTAGCAAATGAAAAAGGTCAAGGGAAAGGCAGACATATTGCAAGTAAAAATGAGATAAAGATGACAAATAACAATCTATGTTTGGCTTTAGTATTGGGGGATGATAAGGCGGGGTGGGAGACTGTGGCAAACAAAAAAAAAGAACACAGGCTCCTGCTGAAGGGGGCAGCTCCACTCAGATCCAACCAAAGCTGGCCCCACGGTGTCAGGTCTTCCAATTTTGGAAGGAAACTGGAAATCTAAATTGTCGTGGAACAGGTCTTGAATTTGAAATATTGGTAACGGGGGCACCTGGGTGGCTCAGTTGGTTAAGCATTCGATTTTGATTTTGGCTCAGATCATGATCTCATGGCCATGAGATGGAGCCCTGTGTAGGGCTCTGCCCTGGGTGTGGAGCCTGCTTGGGATTCTCTGTCTCCCTCCCCCTCTGCCCCTCCCCTGCTCATGTTCTTTCTTTCATCTCTCTCTAAAAAGAGAGAGATGAAAGAAAGGAAGAAAGACAGAAATAACGAAAGAAAGAAAAGAAAAGTTGGTAACTAATTTGAACATTTTCAAATGCTGTTGGCCAATGGTTTACCTTGTTGAATTACCTTTCATTTATTTCAAATTTTTAAGAAGTTCAGCCTCATACTACACATGGAGTTGGATGAGATCAAGTTGGTCTGGTATGTACCCCAGTCCCGATCTGCATCCCCAAGGTTATGAAGGAAGCCAGTGGGATGGAGGGGGGATCTTCCAGGCTCTTGTGTCTGGATGCTGAATGGAATGTGGGCTGGGTAAGGCTGCCAGGCCAGGGGTAGCCATGACTATAGTCAGATGAGAAAAATAAACAAAAATCTTGGTGCGGGTGGGATTCAGCAGGCTACTGGAGATAAAGGGAAACCAGGACAAAAGTTCATCCCTTTTAGCTTCCCCGCCCTTCTCTTTCTCTTTGCTGCCCGCCTTTCCACCCGCTTCTTTGCTAACTTTCCCTGTGTCCCTGCCTCCCTTTCTTCCTTATTTCCTTCCTTCCATCCACAAATTCACCGCCCACCAACACTGTGTCAAGAGCTTTACCAGGCTATGAGCATACCATCTATGCATAAAATTGCATTTCTGACTTCTAAAAAAAGTCACATCATGTGAAATAGCTATACAGATTTTTACCAAATTTGGAGGCAAATTGGACAAGATTGGACATTATACAACCTGTGTAAACTTTTCTTTGAGGAGGTCATCTCAGTGAGACACATAGTCAATCACTAGAGCAGCAGGAACCAAGCATTGGAAAGAAGCCTACTGTTTGTCAGGGACACGAGACCCACTGAGACTCACCTGGGTTGTGAGCAGAGACTACACACAGTAGATTCAAATCTGATACTGGAACTGAATGTCACAGAGGAAACATGACGGTGTCAACTCTATATATGTGCTCCTGGGTCAGTAGCACAGCAGGTGTTCCTTTAATGATGTTAATGGCTTTTTCTAGCAATATGGCAGAGGCTGCTGGTGATGCATACGGGTCAGCCCCGACTCTAACTCTCTACTCAAAGTGCACTCCATGGACAGCAATGTCAGCATCACCTGGGAACGTGTTAAAAATGCGGACTCTTAGCTGCACCACAGACCTACTTCCTTGTAACAGAGTATTCACAGGTACACATTCAAGTCTGAGAAGAAGCCTAAAGCAGGAGTTAGAAACCTTGCAATCATCCGGGGAGCTAAATACACTAATGCTCCCCTTCCCCAGCTCCTCCCACTGAAAGGCTCTGATTTAATCAGTTGAGGAGTGGAGTCTGGGCAATAGAAATTTTGGAATCACCTCTCTGGTGTTCCTGATAGGCTGCCTGGTTTGAGAACCACTGCTTGTTAGAAATGTTGATTTGGGGCCCTCCCTTAGACCTAACTGATCAGAATCTGTGTTTTCAGAAGGCTGCTGATGTTTGAGAACCACTGTACCAAAGGATCACAATCTATGGCGGAGACAGACAGGAAAAACCAGCCATTTCTATGCAGTGGCAAGTGGGTCCAGACAGGGACAAGACTACATTCTCCTGTGAGGGACATCAAACCCTAGGGCAGAAGAGGACAGGAAGGCCTTCTGCAAGAGGTGACAGACAGAGGGATGAGTGGAACTTAGCCCAGTACAGAGGTAGGAAAGAAAAGAATATTCCAGCAAAAGGAAGAGCAGATGCAATATTCCTGAGGTAGGAGTACACAGCTCATCCAAGTACGTGAAAATTGTTCAGTTTGGCTGGAAAGAGGGGTTGTTGAGGGTGAAACCTAAACTATAAATTGGAAAGAGGTAATGAAGGACCTTGTATGTTGTGTTCAGAATTTCAATTCTATCTCAGGTGGGGTTTTGGTGGGAGAGTATTAGAGCACTTTGCCTGCCATGTGGACAATGGATGGGGGGCAGCACTAGAGGAAGGAGGAGATGAGTTAGATATCAGCAGTTCAGACACAAGATGCACATTACTATCAACCAGTGAGTCTACTGAAAACTCACTACACTAATAATTGTATGTGACACAGTAGACAACTTTTGACCTCAGGGGTCTTTACTGGATTGTCAAGACAAATAGATCATTTCATCTAACCAGTTAATTTGACTTAATTGAAAAAATATTCATAAAACCTGTACTACAGAGAGGCGATGGTGCCAGAGACAGAGTCACACAGTGATCAGTAAGGCATGGTTGCTGCCATCAAGGAGCTTACAGTCCTCTTGGGCAAGGCAGATATGATCAGATACCATATAGCATACAAATACTGTTGTGCACAAGTAAATTGATTGGTAATGAGCACTGATTTACCCAGCCCCATCCCCTATGCTTGGCTTACCTGGCCAACCACCATCTTGGTTTGCAGTATTATCTTTATTTCCATTTTAGACGAGAAAACTGAGATTCAGAGAGGTTATGTGTTTGCTCTGACTCACAGGACTAGTGAAGTAACAGAGATGGGATTTGTATTCCAGGGCTTCTAGTCTCATGTCTCATTTCCTGATGATTATATTGTTTCCCAAACTTCATTCATCATTTCTGATTTTTACCATAATTATGCAAGCCTACACTATTATTTACTTTGTATTTTACGTTAAACTGACTAATTTTTTTCATGTTAATTAGTCTATTCTAAAACAAAGACCAAATGACTATAATGAATAGAAAGTGAGTAGGTAATAACTATAAAATTCAATACATCAGACACACACCAGTGGTATTGTAAGTCCAGTTGCATACTATAGCCTGGCCAAGGCTCTAAGCCTGAGGTCTGCTTTCTCTTTGCTAAAAAAAGAAACTTGCAGGTGTTAAGAAGTGTTAAAGTCCTGGTAACACCAACCTGACACTAAGCTTTGTTTCATCTAAAGATAATTGAGACTTTTGGAAATAACTTTCTCACTATGAGATTTAATCTTATGTAATGGTATCTATCTATCAAGTTAAATCATTGCACATCATCCATAGGGTGGACATTGTGAAGTGCCCCATTTTCTCCCTTCCCCTTTTTTCAAGACAAATGCCCTTCCCTATTATAAACACTCATCCCATGGGGACTCTAGAGGCATTCCTTCTTGGTAGACAAAGGACAGCACATCTTTGGACAGGATCACAGGGTGTAGAGAGATCTGTAGGTGTCTCAGTCTTGGGGAAATACAATTGTGGTAAATGGTGATGATCCTCATGCCATAACCTGTAAGGTTAGATTTTGCTTTGCCCTCAGCACATGCTTGACTCTTTTTCTCTTTTGTGGGTCACTTCAGCCTCTATCTCATGTTTCTGTTTCTCATATTCATAAAACCTCCCTCACTTGGCTAATTATGTTTAATGATATTTTTATGTTATTACCCTAAGACCACAGCATGGAAGTTGCCTGAGAGGAAAGGTTTTCAGCTGATGTGTCTGCTCACAGGGACCTCTAGATACTGGAGCACTGGCATCATGACCAAAGGATGAGTCTGGGGAGCAGTCTTCAGGTAGGATTGGGAGCTGTGCAAAAAGTCTGAGTACAAACTCTACCTCGAATGAGTAGGGCATATCTACATCGCATTTAGATCTCCACACATATTGGGTGTCCTCAGCCCCTTGAGAATGGTCTTCTACCCTGACCATTCTCCCTGACTTGAGAATGTATAAGGGGGGAGGTTGTCATGGAAATGCTGCCACAACTACATGAGCATTGACCTAGCTATGTGCACACTTAACTTGTACATCAACTGGGACATTGCTTTTATTTGAATCAAACAATTTATATGTTAAATACCCTACTTTAATGATCATGATTATCATGATTTATCATATGCTTTTTAGCATCTGATAATAGAAACTCTTTCAAAATTCAGGAGATTATCACTGGAGTCTGCTTTGCCAGTGACTTATTTCTGTCAATATACCAGTGAGAGGGGAATATTTTGTTTATGTGATTCACATTGGGGATTTACAAAGAGCAAAAGTGACTATAAGCAAAAATATATCTAAGCACATATAACTTCATAGGAAAGATTAAAGAAAGAAGAAAATTGATTATAGGACCAAGTTTTGAATGTCTTTGAATTTTAGTATAGTGGCTCTCCCTGAGCTCCATTCTTCAAAATTTGGGCTTGAACAACAACAATGAAAAGTCATTTAGACACTTTTTGAAAATAGCTTTTAAAACCTCATTTAAAATAAAAGACAAAAATTCTGATATCTTTCTAAGATATCTTTCCAGAATATGGACATTTGTTCCAGGCAAGGTACTAGAGATATTGGGTATTCAAAATTATAGGAAATAAACACTGCTATCAGGAAACTTAACAATCCCTCAAGGGAAAAATAGACATAAAAACCCTGATAAAAGTGAAGTAGAGGAATTGAAACATGACAGGTGAACCCAGGGGCTGGACAATTCATTTTACATCAGCTGGTAGAGGAAAGGACTATAGTGGAGATGACATTTGAGTTTAGTCTTTGTAGGTGCATAGGATTTTTCAAGGAGTGGGGAAAGAGATTAGAGGCAGAGGGAACAATGAGACCAAAGATAGAGACAAGAATGGGCATAACTACTTGACAAATGGAAATGATGATGCCTATTTGAGGGATAATGGCCGAGAATAAGGATGGAAAGGTGGATAAGAGCCCAATTGTGAAGGTCTCTGAATGGTGTTTGGATTTCATTGGGATCCAACAGGCAGCCATCATAGATTCCTAAATAGGAGAGTGGCCATAATGGAAAGTTTTGATTTAGAAAGCTAGGGAAAGGAGATCAAGTAAGAGGCTTTTTACATTGGCCCAGGTAAATTATCCTTCATATCTTTCATAATTTCATCTGATTCTGTTCTCTCTCTCTTTTTTCATCTTCTAGTAAACATGCTAAATAAAGAATCTTTATTTTGGAGAAATAAGTGTGTTTGTCACACAAGCAACTCAGGTTGTCCCCATGAATGAAGTCCTAAAACATAGCAGAAAGGATATGAAAGAGCTGTCTTCACTTTGGATTTCTAGTTTTCATTTTTCTTTATGTGGGACATTACCGAGATGGGAGTAGTGGAAAGAGAAAGAGGGAAGAATGCTATATGTGTCATACTTTGTTCCTCCAAGAAAGCAGATTTTTTCCCCTTTTTCTGTGAGTCTCTTCAGATCAAATTAAGCAGTAAAAATATTCTAATTGAGCTGGGCTGGACTAAAGATGGATCCTTATCTACATACAATTACATGGTGTAATCTATGTTTCCAATTATACGACTCTTCCTTACAAGAGGAAGAGACTGAGCTTGTAAATAGATTCTCAGTCCCACTAAGAAAGAAGTGTGGTCACTTCTATGAGAGGAAGAAAATGTGCTATCATAAAGGTATATGACCCGTTCTTTTCTGTAAAGAGTGGAAGGAAGGCAAGGAGACTGGTAGACTCTTTGATGGGGATGGGGAAAATTTAATTCGATGGTGATGGCTGCTTTTTTAATGTGGGCTTTCCTTCTTTCTGGTCACTGAGCTGCAGCCATCTCACACTCTTCTCCCTCCAAATCAGAAATGTGACACACAGACTGTAGTTTTCAGTCTTGAACTTTTAATTTTCAGATCTGGTTTTGAACAAGTCATGAGACAAATTGTAATATTTTTTTCCTTCTATCCTTCTCCCCACCCCGACCCTCCCTTGTTTCAGATTCTCTCTAGGATCTTTTTATCTGAACTCCCTGGGGAGGCGCGTTGACACTGTGGGAAACACTCCATTTTCTCATATATAGTAGGAGGATACTCAATTATCAGTTAAAAAAATAATGATCTGTAGCCCATTAAAGAACTGAGAGCCTTACGCATTGAGTCTTTTAAGTGGGTAATTCCTTTAACCCGGTACTTCTTCTAAGCGGGTAATTCCTTTAAGCAGGACCCTTCATAGCCCTGTAAAACTGAAGACCATCTAGGAACTCTTGAACTGTTTCAAATTGTTTTCAAATGGGTCTGGATGCTGTTGAGAAATGCATAATTTACGACCTTAACACTTGATTAGGTGTTAAACGCCTGTCTGGAGAGATGTCCTTGGTAATCCAGTCATCATCTAGACTCTAATTATCACTTCACAGGAGAGGTAAGGCTGGGTAATTGAGAACCAAAATTCTTAAAGGGCTTGAAGTGGCCATTTTCTTATGCAGTTAAGCAAATTATTTCTCTACCTAGAAGGTGTCTAATTGGTAACAACTGATGAGAAAGAAGAAATGGTGTTATCACTTTCAGGAATGAGTTAGTCAGGGGGCTCCAGCCAAGGAAACAGAAAGTTGCATTGAGCACGAAGAGGTCTCTCCCATTTAAAATGTTCAGTTTTTAAAAAATACTTACTGAAGGAGGGAGAAAAGAGAATGCAGGAGACAGCCAAGAGAAGACAGAATGTAATTAAGAGCTGATGGCCTTACCTCTCCCCTGTCTGTCATTACTAAGGATTTTTCTCAGATGAGACCCAATTTCACCTTGTGTTAGTTCCCATTGATCACTATAAATTATTTAAGCCACAAATGCTATGCCATCCATTAAACCAGGAAAAGGGAATGGGGATAATGGGCCAAAATCTGCCTGCAAGAAGGGTCCCACTCTCACTGCTTCAGATAGGAAATAAGAGTAAGAGGTAACAGGTGGAGAGATTCCATTCTGTATCTTTTCTTTTGACCAGCCTCCTCCTCTCTCACACCCCTGTCTTCTACACAGCACCTCTAAGTGTGTCAATGTGCACAGTTAGTGCTATCAATACAAAAACGGGAATCTAAGACATGACCCTTATTTTTGGCAGTGTCCACTCTAGACAGACAGTGATGGGTAGCGTTGGGATTTAAAGGAGGCTAATAACACCTCTTTCTTCCTTTTCCAAATGTGAGACAAACGGATGGTTGCTGGAGAATGGGAAATCACATCGCCTTGATTACTAATAACATTGATTGGAGAACACAGACTGGTGGCCAGCGAGTTTGGCCAGTCATCAGTGAAATCAGCACTTACCTCTGGCCAGTGGCAGAGCTGGTCAGCTACGGGTATTCCCCATGATGAGGGAGTGGGAAGCCATCCCTATGGAGAGATCAAAATGCATGTATCTTTTGGAAAGCCTGCCTCCAAAAGTGGCTCTTCTGAACCCTAATCAGATAATCACAGGCTACCATGAGAAGAGTGGGCCTAGATTGTCTCTCTAACCCAAGTCCTGCATAGAAACATGAAGCTCCTTCTTGAGAGAACTTGGAAAGATGTTGAATGGAGACTAAACATGTACATAGTAAATTACATGTTTAATTCACTGCTTTTTATGGGTGTGAGGTTAGAAGTGCAATTCTAGGCAATGTTCTGAGAAATAAAGCTGGCCACATCCTGAAGAGCTCAGAAAGCTAAAAATGCACAGAACCACCATAATCTGAGTCACTATCCTTTGTGCCAGGGAATCAGAAGGTGTGCAGTCTGTCTCTGATTATTAGATATCAGTCGGACACAGCGAATGTATGGTGAGCAGAAGATGATGGCTAAACTTAAGCCTACATCTTCCAGGTTCTTCTGACCTTATTTATTTTTTCTTGATAGCATCTTTTGGGATGAGTACAAATGCAATGCATGTTTATCATAGAATTTTTAGAACATACTTAAAATATAAAGAAGAATATAAAAGTCAACTTTATCCTATCATCCAAAGATATCATTGATGCCATTTAGGTTTTTTTAAAAAATGTTTATTTATTTATTTATTTTGAGAGAGAAAGAGGCAGAGAAAGAATCCCAAGCAGGCTCAGCCCTGTCAGCACAGAGCACAGAGTGGGGCACGATCCCAGGGACCTGAGCCGAAATCAATAGTCTGATGCTTAATCGACCGAGCCACCCAGGTGCTGGTATGTTTTGTTTTTTAAAAAAAGTTCTATAAATAAGGTGATGGATGTTAACTAAACTTATTGTGGTATTCACTTCACAATGTATATATATATCAAGTCTTTATGTTATACACCATAAACTTATATGACACTATGTCAATTACACTTCAACAAAACTGGAAACAAATAGGGGCGCCTGGGTGGCTCAGTCAGTTAAGCATCTGGCTTTGGTTCAGGTTATGATCTCGTGGTTCGTGGGTTTGAGCCCCACGTCGGGCTCTGTGCTGACAGCTAGCTCAGAGCCTGGAGCCTGCTTCAGATTCTGTGTGTCCCTCTCTCTGCCCCTCCCCTGCTCATACTGTCTTCTCTGTCTCTCAAAAAATAAATAGAAAGCATAAAAAAAATTAAAAAAAACTGTAAACAAATAAAATGAAATTCATACATACAATTTTCCCAGAAAATTCCTTTTATACTATGTATGGAGTTTTGTGTTCTTTTCTGAATAATTTTTCATATCATCAAGTAGACATAAAAATATGATTTTAATGGCTGTGTAGCAGTTTGTTTAACCTGCTCTTTCTTGGGTATTTAGATTATTTCCCACTTTCTCTCCTAAGGACACCTTTCTTTTTTTCCTTTTTAAACTTTTAAAAATTGTATTTATTTTCGAGAGAGAGAAAGACAGAGCATGAGTGGGGCAGGGGCAGAGAAAGAGAGGGAGACTCAGAATCAGAAGCAGACTCCAGGCTCTGAGCTGTCAACATAGAGCCCTATGTGGAGCTTGAACTCATAAACTGCGAGATAATGACCTGAGCCGAAGTCGGTCATTTAACCAATTGTGCCTCCCCCGGCCTCCCCCACCTTTCTTATATGTAACTATTTATGTGTTTCTCTGAATACTTCTTAGAATAGAGGTGCTGGAACTGAGGGTTTGAACATCTTGCAGCAGTGCAATGCTGATAAGTATCTTGCAGGGGGAAAAAAGCCTTGATTTGTAGCATTTGCCAATTTCTATGGTGTAAATACTCTCACTGAAGCTGATTACAAGCTACCAATGGTTTGACACCTGCCTTGAAAAAGTCCTGAACAATTAACAGTTGGTTCTTATAAGCCAGCATAGCAATGCAAGGCTTTGAATGCATATTTTACCTTTTCTCTTCAGGAAATATTAATATTCTTCCTTCCACAGTATGTGAGATGGCCTACTTAGATCCTGCTTAGGGTCTGACCACCCCAGTTGGGTCAGAAACTGAGGTAGAAGGTAAGCAAACCTAGAGTTCTTTTTCTCTGAAGGAACCAGGGCCATCTGAGATGATATGTAGGAAAAATAATGTTTCTTTCTAAAGAAGTGTTCCACACATACAAACGTTGTAAAAGGGGAAAAATTAAACTCAGGATTTGTTTTAGATTTTATGAAAGACCAAGTCCAAATATTTGCTAACCAAAATAGTATCTCTGTGGCTTTTCTATCCTTCATATTGATGCAATGCTATTAAATATGACATTTAATCATCCTGTATATGCCAAGAAACACGACTTCATGGAACAGAAAGGGACCCTGTAATATTGCTGGAGCATGGTAATTCTCAGAGAG
Organism: Suricata suricatta; assembly: GCF_006229205.1. Lineage (NCBI taxonomy): Eukaryota > Metazoa > Chordata > Mammalia > Carnivora > Herpestidae > Suricata > Suricata suricatta. The sequence goes on from NC_043704.1 coordinate 132,001,638, forward strand.
CTGTAGCCTTGGCTCGGCCACTAACTCTGTGACCTTCAGTAGATCCCCGGCCTTTTCGGTTGATTCCTTATATATGAAAACCAGCGGGAGCCTTAAAGTTGCAAATCTGATTCTGCCATTCCTTCATTCGAGACCTTCTCTGAATGAGTTCCCCATGTTGGCATTAGGATAAAATATCACATTCTATTCATGGTTTACAATGTTACGTGGTACAGCAGACAAACTCTAAAATAACCTCCAACCTGTCTGTCGGCAAAGCCTAGAAGCTCTGCCTTCAAAATATATCAGGAAGCTGAATATACCTCCATGGGTGGTGCTATCTCTCTGTCCCAGTCATCATCATTTCCACCTGTATCACTGGGATCACCTTGGAACAGATCTGGCCTCTACTCTTGTCCCTCCTTGCTCCACCACAGGGTAGCCAGGGTGATCCTCTTAAAATGTAACTGTTCCCGTCACATGCCTGCTCAAACCCCCAGTCAATGGCTCCTATCAATGTCTCCTTTGTGTCATACATCCAAGGAGATCTTTCAAGTCTAGCAAATTTATCTTGGATAATTACCTCACTGTCATTAAAGCCATGAGATTTGGATACAGTTTTGTGGTCTTTTTCTGTTTTTTTAAACAACAGTTTTAACCACTTGTACACACCATGGCCTGTACTAGTTAGTACTCCATGTTCAAAGCACTTTTCTGGATACAGAGTATGTATTTGTTGCAAAGTATAAATGTTGCTTGGACAGATGGATGGCTATATTAGAAGATACGAGATTAATATAGAGCAGACTAGGTGTTTTGAACCGAATAATAGAACACAAGTTCTTTGGCCATATTATTTAGATAGAACTCTGAAAGTAATTCACCCAACCTATGATCTAAGTTATTTATAAACTATGTTATGTAACACTTTTTGCAAATGCTCAACTTTAGGAGCTTGGCTAACCATGACTGTAAAGGAGGAGAATTAAGCCACACAACATAGAGAGAGAGAAAGAAGTCAATGTTTTTGGCCTGTGCAACTCACAGGTTGGGATTTTCATTTAGTGAGGTGGGGAAGGCTGCAAGAGAAGGCTTCTAGCACAGGGATTAAGAGTGTGGAACATTTCTATCATAAATCATCAGCAGGATCTCACTGAATAAATAATATAAAGTTTAACACATATCTCAGAAATTTTACAAACTGTTTTGAATGTTGGCTTCAATATGACTGTGGGTGGAGACAAAGAACATTCTATGCTTTTACCCCTTATCAGTATGTGCTGAGGTAGGTGTGCCTCCATTCACAGAGATCATCTCCCAGTGTGAATTGGATTCTGGGCTGGCCCTTGGCTCAGATTTACTCCTTGTCCTTCTGCTCTGCTCGGTATCACAGAAGAGCTGATCATTGCAGACTGGGTTTCCTGGACTCCCTAAGCGGAGGGCTTTTGCCTGTGCTGGTACCGTATGCCCTCACATGAGATGAGAGCTTGGGAGGAGGGAGAAACCAGGGCATTCCTCTTTTCTCTGTCGGACTCATGCAGCATCACTAGCAGGGGCTGAACGCCCTCTGGGACACCAGATCCCAACGGACAGGCCCTCTGTCCAGAGGGTTCTGGCCTCTCTCCTTGCCCCTGGGCTCTGATAACACTACCTCTTCCCTCTGAACCTCCAGCCTCAGGAGTCTCTAGCTTCCTGTAGTTGCTGATGTCTGGGCAGCCTTCCTGTCCCCATTTGGTTTCTCAGTTTAGAGTGGTTTCTATTTGCCTAGTTGTTTTCCACAGATTAAGATTCCCAGAGTGGAACAGAGAACTGGGATAATAATTTGCTGTATCACTTATTTCAAGGGGATTTGAGCCTTTGACTTGAGTTTATCCTCTATACTTGCTTTGTCCATGATGCTATTATCCATCTGGGCGAAGTGGGTTATGGGTTTATGGCCCTCATGCATTTTTATCCACTAGGATAGGACCAAAAGGGTTGATAGTAGTCTTAACATCATTTCTTTGATGTTTGATTTTTTCTCTGCTGTCCCCACCCTGTTTGGATATCTTCATGAGAAATTCTCTAACTTCTAAGGTTTACCATTTCGTCTTTAGATAATTCTGCTACAAATTTTAATTTTTTAATTAGAACACTTTGCATTAAAAAAAAATCCAACCCAAAGTGGCTTTAAGAAAAAAATAGCATTTATTGGCTCATTTAATTGATAAATCCAGAGGGAATTTTTAGGTAAAGCTTTACTTTGGGCTCAAATGATGTGTCTTCGATCCAGTTTTCATTTTATTTTTCCTCTCTCTCCATTTCCTAGCACATCTTTTACAGGGTTGTTTATGTCCTGAGGTAGGCTCACTTTGTAGCCCAAAGAGGGCTCTCAGCAGCTCACCAAAACTCAAACAACTCCTGGGATGGCCTCTCCCAGCACTACCTGATTCATGTCCCACCCCTCATGGGTCTGCATAGGTCAAATATCCCTAATTGGGCCTGCCTTGGGTCCTGCTCCCACGCCTGAACTAATTCACTGGCGTGGGAGCAGGCTGGGGGAATGAGCTACCTCGGTAGGCCTAAGAAAATACGCAGTAAATGGGATACTCTGATTTTTTTGTTGTTGCTGATACACTGATTTGCTGAAGCAAATACATAGCTGGCTGGCCCTGGGAGTGTGGCCAATCCCACCCACACTATATGATTCAAAAAGTCAGAGTGAAATTAGTTAGAAGGAAAGGAGAAATGGATCTTAGGGATTCCCGAAAACAAAACAAAACAAAACAAAACAAAAGAAACCGCCATGAAGACAAGGACAGAGAGTCATTTTGAGTGTCTGTTATTATTTTACCTAGGTTAGGTGAAGGATTCTTGAAGGTTTACATTGGACAAATGAAGGCTTCCAGGGCATATTAACAATGACAGGGCACCACAATTCCAAAATTTGTAAGTAAAACGAAAGGTTCTATCTTAAGAAGGTAAACTCTGAATTTCCAAAGCTCCTAGTGCAGCAGTAAAACTATTTTGATTCAGTTATACATCAATAAACAATACATGTATAGGCACATATGTTTGGAAGGGAAAGACAAAGAGAAATAAAAAAGAAGCAATTTTTTTTTTAAATCCAGGCTTTTGACATAGCAAAAATACATGGAAAATGAGCTGGTTTCTGAGACAATGTGCAATTAGAATGGAAAATATCACACCAATTGTGGAGGAAAAGGCTATCAATATAAAAAACATGTACTGGACCCCCATGAGAAATGCAGCCAAAATTTCATTCGATAATTTCATCGCTTCATCTTGCAAAGTGGTAACTGTGGCAACTGAAATGTGCTTTAAGGGTCTATACCTCCTTACACACCTCAATTTGTGGCAGGTTGTTTATTTGTTACTCTTTTTCATATAGGCCAATGAGCAGTTAAACTGAACAAAGCTTCCCTTCTTCCCCCTCCTCCTTCCTATGTCTTTTTTTTTCCTTTTGGTTTGGCAGGTGTCTAGATTTTTTATCTTTGCGTAGGACAATGAAACAGCTGATGAGCTGGTAAAAGTAACAACTAGAACAAAACTGTAACTTCAAAAAAATGAAGTGAACAGAGTCACTCAGTCCTATTCTTACTGTTAAATCATAGTTAATTATTTATAAATTAAAAAGAAAGTACTTAAGTCTTGGTAACTGCGGTTGGTTGGTAGAGGAGGGCGTAGGACTAGACGGAATTTAATTTTATTATTATTTTTTAATTTTTATCTACTTTAGCACTTTTTTCCCCCTCTTTTGTCAAAGTAAACTCTTAGTTTTTAAGCCTCCGAGACTCTGGGAGGGATAAAGGGACTTGTTGTGACAGAGCTTACCTGTTGAGGTTGTTTTTTATGTTAATCAGCTACACTAAGTAATTCCGAGATGGCTTCTTTTCGAAAGTGACTTGAATCCACTGTGACAACAATAACACACTGCAACAGAGATACCCAGAGCTGTTGTGAGATTCCATTTCAACTGCTTCTCCAGCAAAACGACAGGGGGGGGGAACATCTCAGTGAGCTGCTGTAGTGCTCAAAATGTAGTAGCTAAAAATAACAACCACTTATCATTCCTGACAAGTCAGCGTGTATGCTGGGTGGATTCGCTGATCGGAGCTGGACTCGCCCCATCTGAGGTGGGCACAGGCGTGTCCCTGTGGTCAGCGGCAGCGCTGGCTGGGGCAGGCTGGTCTGCGATGGCCCTGACTCCCATGAATGGAGCTCCACTCCATTTGGTCTCTTGTTCTTCTAGCAGGACTGTCCGGACTCGGTCAGATAGCAGTAACAGGGTTCCAGAGGAGAGTGGAAGTCTGAGAAGTTTCTGGAGGCCTACGATCTGAATCGGAACATTTTCACATTTATATTATTCTGTTGGTAAAAGGAAGCCCAGATTCAAGAGGAGAGGTTGCAAATAATGTCTCTGGTGGGAGGAGCTACAAATTCCCATTGGATGCAGGAAGGCAAGAATTCGAGCCCTATTTACATCCACTCACCACAGAAAACTTGAGTATGCTTAGCTTACATGACAAACACCTTATTTTTAGGGGGAAGAGTAACATAAAAATACACATTATGTGTGAAAGAAGTTCCCAGACCCAATTTGGAAACAATCTGGTTTATTAAAATAGAAGCACCCTACCCCAAAATCCATTTTTAGTTTTCTCATTTCTACCATTTGTTGACTTTTCCACTCAATGTAAAGAGAGAAACTTTCCTATTTAACTTACTTTCTTGTTTGGATTGTAACTGAATTATAATTAGTGTGGAGTTTAGCTTTTTAATACTATCAGAACATGTTTTATTCTTCTGAGTTTGCTTTTAGGTATTTAAAAAAAATTTATTTATTTTGAGAGAGAGAGAGACAGAGAATGTGATCAGGGAAGGGGCAGAGAGAGAGAGAGAGAGAGAGAGAGAGAGAGAGAGGAAGACCGAGGATCCCAAGCAGGCTCTGTACTGTTAGCACAAAGCCCTTTGCAAAGCTTGAACTCATGAACTGTGAAGTTATGATTTGAGCTGATATCAAGAGTTGGACGCTTAACCGACTGAGCCACCCACGCGCCGCAGCTTTCAGGTACCTTAAAATGAATTGCTACCCATAGTAGAATACTTGAAATTATTATGTGTAAAGGAAAATATTCAATTATCTGCTTTTTTGAGAAATACCAGTTGAGTGAGTCCCTCCTGAGCATTAGAAGATGGGCTGGGTGCTAGAATACAGTGGGGAACACGACAAACAAAATCCCTACCCTTAGAAAGCTTCCGTTAGTGGAGTGACAGGAAGCAAGCAAACAAATGAAGCAGGCAAACCCTCACTGATGGGGATATAGGGTAAGAAGGCTACAGCAGGGCATTGCAAGCCTTCCTTTCAACAGAGACAGTTCTCATTTATAGGGGAGCAGTAGAGGTGAAAATGAAGCAGCAATTAAGGAAAAGAAAGCACCCAAGCAGGGGGCCACAGGAAGAGAGGTCCAGAACAGAATGACCCTGATGAGGTCTGAAGATGGCTCAAAGCAGCATCTTAGGAGCAGAAGCTCAGTGGAGCAGTCACCCTCACGACCTTGTTATCCATATCCATTCAGATCATTACCCCCTGCGTGTGCTTTCTGTCCCAGCACCAGCACCTATGTCTCTTTCTTACACAGCTGCGTTCAGGCTGCAGAATGCACTTTCCCTGCAATTCCCGTGAGCTGAAATCTCTGGAAATGTGTACTCTGCAGGACAGCCTTTCACTGATCACTGGAGGGTATAGGGGTATAAATTCTCTGGCTCCTTTGCCCTGGTGGGAGTGCCTCCCCAGACCTCTCCTACAGAACTGACCAAAGTTGGCTTCATTGGGGCTTTGCTTATCTTTCTACCCCCACTTGGTTTCCTTTCTTACCTGGGCACACTTCCTTATTCTATTGATTTTTTTTTTCCTGGAATGCTTTTTAATAAATGGATCTCACACAAATTCTTGTCTACAGCCAGTAACACTGCAGTGCAGTGAAGGAAGAAAGAGGCAGGAGATAAGATTCCAGAGACAGGCAGGTCAGGCAAGGGTTTGCAGCCACAGTACAAGCTGGGCAATGACACACCTAACTTACTCTTTTTTTTTTTTTAAGATTTATTTATTTATTTGGAGAGAGAGAGAACGTGAGAGCATGAGCAGGGTAGGGGCAGTGAGAGAAGGAGAGAGAGAATTCCAAGCAGGCTCTGCATGCACTCTCAGCACAAGCCCAAGGCAAGACTCTGTCTCATGAGTATGAGATCATGACTTGAGCTGAAATCAAGAGTCAGATGCTTAACCGCCTGAGCCACCTGGGTGTCCCAGCCTAACTTACTTTTTAAAAAGATCACTCTGTTTGCTAGTGTGGCAATGGCTGGACGGAGAATTGGTTGGAGGAGGGCAGAGGAAATCCTCAAATCAAATCGAGGGCCAATTATCTTCCCCTGTGCGATTTCTACCATTATCTTTTCAACTCGGATAAAATGATGTACCCTTTGACTATGCCTCGAAGATGGTTTGAGGGTGAAAAGATGATTTGCATAAACTTTTTAGAGCTCTGGAAAATAAGTACCCAATAAAAATCACTATTATTATTGATAAAAACAAAAATAGCAATGCAAGCTCATAACCAGTCTCTGGAGAATTTTCATACATTAATGGGAAAATTAAGTGTTATATTAAAGACTAAAGCAACTGTTTCTACGTTTCTCTTTTGTTCCTACTGTTGTTGCTCTCTTGAGTGTGTGTGGAAGCTAAGGAACTGATGGAAATGTTTGTGCCCTAATCTGGTTCACCCTGGAGTACAGATGAGGGGTCTTTTGACAAATGGCACTAATGAAAGAAACATTCCAGGTTTTTCTCCTTTGAGGGGAAGGGATAAATTAGTTTGAAATTCAAAAAGAAACACACCTGATAGATAAATGGAGATAAAACTGTCGTTGAAAGACACTGGCTTATGTTCTAGGTAAATACACACACACACACACACACAAAATCTCCATGCAGGGCCAGGGAGGGAGTGGATGTGTGTGTCTGGGTGTGTGATGTGTACACGCACGCAGGCTTCGTAGACTTGCTCTGCTCACTGAATGTTGTTTCCATCCCAATATACGGAAAGTGACAGATGGACCAGCAGTGGCTGAGAAGCAGTTACACATATCTGGCCAGCATGGTTTTGATTGTATGTTGTGTTGTCAGCCAGCCGCACACCAGAACTATTATTTTCGGAGGCTGGAAGAGAATCATCCAACATCAATGAGAAGACAGAGAGATCAGGGAATGAAATAGACACTGTGTACGTGTGTGTGTTGGGGGGTGGTGGTAAGGAGCAATGGAGACAAGGTGGGAGGTGCTTTCCCATCTACTTAAGAAGTTCTCCAGTTCCTTCACATCTCTTGTTCCTCTCCGTGGAAAGACCATCCTTCTGTCTTTTGTAAAAATGCTTTGAAGAAGATGTCAGTCAGTGTAGTTTAAGCTACATCCAACTACCTGAATTCACAGATGAACTCACCTAAAGCAATGCATTCTGGTGTTCAGTTTCAATTGCTATTGTACCCGAATTCTCATAATAAAAATCTCAAACCTGAAATAAATATGTGATACATAGTTGTCTTAGGATTGCATATCTTCAAAGAACCCTGTAAATATTTCTTATCTCGTGGTTTTCTGAGTCACACTGCAGGCATAACCTCAAATGCATTAGAAAATGGCTGACATACTTGAATGTCAGAAAAACAAATATTTAGGCTCAGCACCTGAAAAGATTACATACCTCAGTAAGGCCAACAAGTCAAAAAAAAAAAGTCTGCAGGAAAAACAAGCAAGCGTTTGCTTTTCTACTTCTCCATCAACACCATTCTGGTACTTTGCTGTTTGTGCTTTAAAATACAATGTGGTTGACAAAAGACGTCAACATCAGCCCAAACAAGCTAGTGCCGTCTAGACTCTACCATGATGAGGATGCTTTAAGTCCCTTTTTTCTTTTTTCCAAATAGAAGAAATTGACTCCTCAAATCTCTCTCATCACCCCCCCCCCACTTAGAAGAAAGGGACATTGCAGGCCTGTGTTATTAAACTAGATCTCTGCCATGTCTCAACATATCATCCATTGGCCCATTGGGAAGGTTGGGAGATGGTTATAAGAGTTGGTTTTGGAAAATGGTAGAACGAATGACAGAGTTTCATGCAACAAGCCTAACAATCGCTACCCATGTAGCTTTCAAGATCTCAGAGACCCAGTTCTCAGCCACCTGTGCCTCATTCTCTTAGGCCCTCATCCTTCCCAGGGCCTCTCCAATGCTTAGCTCACTGCAACTGTTGTAAGCATGCTCACACTAACTTTTGAGGATGGCCTTTTCTTTTAGATTTTTAGGTTTGTTTTTTTTTTAATTATACCATATAACATTTCCACTACAGAAAACCACAGTTTAGAACATAGTAAGGGCTTAATAAATATGCACTGAATTCGACACCAGGGGTGGTGGTGAGGGCTCAGTCAGTTGGGCGTCCGACTTTGGCTGAGGTCACGCAACTTGTGAGTTCGAACCCCACCTTGAGCTCTGTGCTGACAGCTCAGAGTCTGAAGCCTGCTTTGGATTCTGTGTCTCCCTCTCTCTCTCTGCTCCCCCAACCCCCTAACTCATGCTCTGTCTCTCTCTCCTTCATAAATAAACATCAAAAAATTTAAACAACGAATATACACTGAATAAATGAAGGAATTAAAACTAATTAGAAGATATAATACAGAGGAAGAAAGAAACTAAGAGCCAGTCATAAACCCACCCTACCGAGATGAAGTGTAACACCACATCCTGATTATATGCTCCTAGAGATTAGCTGCAGTTTTAAAAACAAAACTTTGATCATTTGTCTTTATTGTTTTGTTACGTGCTTGTCTCTCTCCTCAAGACGAACATCCTGCCTTGACAATACATAGTCTTTGCTTTATACTTTAAATGGCTACATTATAATCCATTGTACAGAGTATTACTATGAATTGTTTAACTAAGTTTCTATTGTTTGACATTTAGGTTGCTTCTGATTTTTTGGCTTTTGTAAACAATACCGTAATAAACATCTTTGATGTTGTTCTTCAATTTTTGCATGCAAGTTTAATTATTTCTTTAGGATGCATTCTGAGAAATGAAGTATCTGGGCTAAAGAATCTGTGCATTTTAATTCCTATTGACAAATCATCCAGGAAAGTGTCTCTTTGTCTGAGTCCTGAGACTGATTCATTTCCAGGTGGAACTCTGAATTAGAACCTTCTTCGGAGTCCATGTCCTGGAGGACCTGAGACTTGTACAGCAGATGATCAATATGTATTTATTAGGTCAAGTAATTGGAATATCCCTTTCCCATGGCCTTGATTCTAGCTCCCTCAAGAAATGAATTCCCTTGTACAGATAGAAAAACAAATAAATGGAAAGCCGGAGAGAGAAGAACCCCATGTTATCTCTGAAATCTTAACTCCAGCATAACTAATTAATCTAAGCCAGGAGTCAGCAAACTATAGCTCACAGGTCACATCCATCCTGTTTCCATATGGCTCAGAAATAAGATTGCTCCTCCATTTGTAAATGTTTGAAAAAAAGGAAGAATATTTTTGATGTGAAAATTATATGAAATTTAATTTGTGTCCATAGATAAAGTTTTTTGGACTACAGGTAGATTGACAATGACTAGTTAGTGCTAAAAGGGCAGGGCTAAGTAATTTCCCCAGAGGCCGGAGGCCCACACAGCCTATAATAATTACTATCTGGCCATTTACAGAAAAAGTTTGCTGAACCCTGATCTTCCTGATTGTTAGCCAATCCAAAGTTAATAACCTGAGCCCTGGCAAAATGAAATCTGCAGTGATGTCGTGACTAGGTCAGCACTCTCCGAGAGCCACCATTATTGGCATTTCCAGTGTGTCTGGGTGATATCTCCCCATCTTCCTACTGTCTCAGCATTGACCCCAGCATTCCAGAGGGGAGAAAACCCAGCACCTTAAACCCTGGCTCCACAAAGTGCTCAGACGAGGGTTTTCCACTGTGAGCATTGACAATCTCCCAAGTTCACAGTTTCAGCCTCACTGATCCCAAGTCCTAAGGGCATGCTTTGGCTAGTACGGCTGACGGGATGAAGTACGGCTCCCTTATTAACTTGTCAAAGTGCGGTGCAGCTGCATATTTGCTCACCCATTTGCTTCACTTAAATAAAGGTTGGTGGTTAGGCTTCTGTTGCATTGTGCTCTCCTGCTAATTATCAGTGTATTTGTTTTAGAGACAATTAGCCACCTGGTTCATTCTCCCATTGAAGTCAGGTCATCATGAGTTACATCTGCTTTCAGGCCTCCTCAAGTCCAAGACATAATAAAAAGATGATGGCTATGATTATAAAAAGCGTGCGGGGCTGGGCATCAATGGTACAGCATACTGAATTCCCAAGGAGGACTGAGTTGCATCATTGTACTCACAGAAGCTCCTCTCTGCCTGTCACAAAAGAAGAATGTGAATTGAGAAGTCTTGTGTGGACCCAGAAGTCCTTTGGCAAGTGGGGACGGTGTTTGCCAAGGTAGGCACTGAGAATGGCAAATCAATGTGAGGCACAGTCCTTCCCCAAGTGCTGTGCTGATACCACAAAAAAGTGACAAGTAAGCACATCTTAGTGCTTGTAGAATTTGCATAAGACTGAACTTGTTCAGACCGGTGGGTGTTGCCTTTTTAAAAAATATGCCCGATAATGTGACATAATATTATGCAGAATACACATTTGCTTTTATAATCCCATATGCTCTGGCAAAACTTAGCATTTTGGAGCTAAGACTTTATTATGCTAGGTCCTTGCTGAATCATACTGGTGATGGAGACACTGCAGCTTTCTGAATCTGGGGAGTTGAGAGTCTGTGGCACTGAGGCAGCTTGGTCGCTCGGGATGTTCTGTTCGGAGGATGCCGTTGACTATAGAGAGGGACAGATCTAGGAGGCTCGGTGTTTCCTAGGCTCTGGAGGGCCCTGGACCTGGATTTGATATAGAGAGAGTATTAAAGCAGTTCACGTTGGCTGCCTTCATCCTCGTCAAGCAGATACGTGAGGTTCTGCTTGGGGGAAAATTAAGCATTTGTAAAAGTTACAGGTAAGAGATCGACAGGACCCACTGAAAATCTTTCAGTCTGTGTGCCAAGGCAGAATGTAACAGAAAGCATGCCTCAAGTCCCAAATTAGCAAATTGCTTAAGGTCCAACAGAAATTACATAAAAACTCACACCATCTACAAAACTCCAGATTATGATGCTCTATACAAAGGCACAGAGGATTGTTGACAACAAATTATCCAACTTAAATTAATAAAGGTGATGTAAGCAGAAGGCCAGCTTGGTGCTCGAACACTGGGTTTCCCCAAAGTGCATCCTGACGGGGCACCGGTTCCCTGGGATGTTAGGTTGAAAAGGAGATTCCGTGGCCTCTTCATCTGGGGAAACGAGGGGCTCAGCTAAATTAACTCAACTAACTTAAAAGTTTAGGTAGGACTTCTGGGAGTCCTTTTAGGTGTTAAAATGCTAATGAACTTTGTGAAATGTGCATTTCCCAAAATTATAGACTAGAACGCTCTTTTCCTGAGCATCTGACAAGAATAGTGCTCTGACACAGGCTTGTTGAGACACGTTGCCCCAAAGTTTTTGCTCTAACCCAGGCCTCGTTAAAAACTCAAGACCTCTTGTATCCCAAATCTATAAAGAAGTTACCAAACTCAACACCCGAAAAGCAAATAATCCAGGGAAGAAATGGGCAGAAAGCATGAATAGATACTTCTTCAAAGAGGACATCCAGATGGCCAACAGACACATGAAACGATGCTCAGCATCACTCAGCACCAGGGAAATACAAATCAAAACGATACTGAGATACCACCTCACGCCGGTCAGACTGGCTAAAATGAACAACTCGGGAAACAACAGGTGCTGATGAGGATGTGGAAAAAAGGGAGCCCTCTTGCACTGTTGGTGGGAATGCAAACTGGTGCAGCTGCTCTGGAAAACAGTGTGGAGGTTCCTCAAAAAGTTAAAAATAGAACGACCCAATGACCCAGCAGCAGGTCTACTAGGAATTTACCCAAAGGATACAGGAGTGCTGATGCATAGGGGCACATGCACCCCAATGTTTATAACAGTGCTTTCAACAATAGCCAAATTATGGAAAGACCCTAAATGTCCATCAACTGACAAATGGATACAAAAGATGTGGTTTATATATACAATGGAGCACTACTTGGCAATGAGAAGGAATAAAATCATGCCATTTGTAGCAATGTAAATGGAACTGGAAGGTATTATGCTGAGGGAAATAAGTCAATCAGAGAAAGATATGGTTATGTTTTCACTCATGTGGATCTTGAGAAACTGAACAGAAGACCATGGGGGAAGGGAAGGGGAAAAAATAGTTACAAACAGGGAGGGAGGCAAACCATAAGAGACTCTTAAATTCAGAGAACAAACTGAGGGTTGGTGGAGGGGGGGGATGGGGCAGGGGAAAATGGGTGATGGGCATTGAGGAGGGCATTTGTTGGGATAAGCTCTGGGTGTTGTATATAAGCGATGAACTACAGGAATCCATCCCAAAAACTAAGAGCATACTTTACACACTGTATGTTAGCCAATTTGACACTAAATTATATTTAAAAAACACCCGAATGCAAGTACATAGTTGGGGATGGAGGGCTCACAGAACTGAAGGGGCAGGCTGACAGCAGCTTCGATTCACCTGTATACTCGTCCGTTTTTTCTTCAGATCTTATCAGTGCTTGGGCTTTTCTTTCTACAGGTCTGATGTCTGAACATGAAAGTCCCACTTCTAAGTTTTTAAAAATTGCTGCCTTGTGGAGCCTTAGGCTATGATTTGAAATGGTTAGGAATAGTTTAGCTAATTGAATTGAGAAGTAAGCCCACAACTTTTAATCACCTGCATAAAATCCATTAGTCTGAAGATAAATTGCGTAGTACAAAGGGTGTACAAATGAATGCGACAGGGTGTGATCACCCTAATTTCCTAATGCAGGAGAAGCTAATGCAGCTTGATTATACAGCACCGTTGGTAGCATGTGAGTCTTACTATTTGGAAATGTTAGCCGGTTACGTAATAGAGGAGGAATATAAATAATACGGATCAGGTGAGGACGTGGGACCCGAAGCCTCCTGATCTACACACACTGATTCATAATGCCGGCATTTTAGAGAAAGACGTCTTGGGACAGCAGCTCCCTACAAATGCAGTTTGGTTGTCTACGTCTGTTTTTGTGCTGTGCTTCCCTGCAGACTTTCACGAGGCTGTTGTAAACTTAATCCTGTTTAGCAATTATGATTTACTTCAATTGGCTCCATTCATTAAGCTGTTTAAACTTAGATTTAAGGAATAATATCCACTTTGTTCCTTCACACAACTTTGGGGTGTGTGTGTGGGGGAATAAAACATTTACAAAGGGACTCTTGGCAGAGAACAATGGACGTAAGACACTAAAGCTTACTGTACCTTTAATACACTTATTTTTCTTCTTTAAAAAGGATTTTGAGTGAGAACAACAAAGCTTAGATTGGTTTTTCAGAGAGAGGAAGGAAGAATGACTCCTGATAAAGGCCAATTACAAACAGAATATATGCCACTTATTTGGACTTGAGAAAATGTATATCTTGGAGAAAATGTGTATATAATCACGTGTCAGCAGCCTCAAGTTTTTGAACGCATTGGAAGCAGCTAAGCAAAGACCAAAAGCATGTGACCTGTGGAAGCTGGAGAGCGCATGAAAGCAAGGGGACAAGCGTGGGCTTACCTCCGCTCCTGCAATTGAAGCTCATTTACTGGGAGAAGGTGCTTCTTAGATGCCTAAGTGGGTGTAGCATAGGTGTCAGGGTCGATGTGAGGACCTGGTTCTGGGCAAGACGCTGTCTTTGAACCCTTATTTTGCAAGGCTGTCACCTTCCACCCTGCTGGCCTATCTCCTCAGGACATAATTAAATAACTTTGCACATGTAGGTAATGGCCCTAAGAGGGGTTTAGGAATGACTCGAAGGAAGCATAGTACATTCATTAATTTCTCAGGTGTATGTTTTAATCCAAATCGGAAAGTCTCAACATGTTGAACTCAATAAACTACTGGATACTGGGTGATATGTCCAGGATGAAATAAGGGTAAGTCCCTGAAAGCCTCAAATGTGTTTGTGTTTTGTGGATTCTTGGGCGACACAGGGCAAACTGAGGACATTTTCATGAGAAACAAGGCAGAAAGAATTTGTTTCCTATGGTGGATGATGTCATCAGATTCTGAACTTAATAACTGATTACACGTTTTTCTGTTTGTTTGTTTGCTTTAGTTGCTGAGAGATTTACCCTAAATCTGGTAATCACTGAAATTTTGGGAATGTTGATTGCCATATTTCTTATATATGATTCTTGGGTTTTTATTTGTATTACTCACTCCTGTTGCATGGTACTTTAAAAAAAATTAACAGAGTTTACAAATATTTTACTTGTTTCAGTGTAGCTAGTACAGATAATTAGCATTTAAAATCCATCCACAGGCCAAAAACTGTGATCAAAATTGAAAGATAGAGGTGTTCTGTTACATATATTTCTGTACGCCCTCTTTTCTTTATTGTCCTTAAACGTCTTAAGCTGCATTGTCTCTCCAGTAGAGACACCTTTGGAGTTGACCAATCTTCCTCATTTCCAACCTAATTTTTCTTCTTTGGGCACAGACCATTACATTTCAAAGGTATGTTCAAATTAAGATAACCTTTTTTTCCACCATTTTAGACCTCTGAAAACTTCCGTCTCCCACTGCCATGGTCAGAATGTGTCCCCCCAGATTTCTTATGTTGAGATCCTAACCCCTAAGGCAATGGTAGTGGGAGGTGGGCCCCTGGGAGATGATAAGGCCATCAGTGTGGAACCCTCAGGAACGTGGCTCATGTCCTGATGAAAGAAGCCCAGAAAGGTCCCTGTCCCCTTCCATCCTGTGAGGACACAGGAGTCCTGCAACCAGAGAGAGAGATCTCACCTGCCCGTGCTGACATCCTACCTCAGAATTCCAGTCTCTGGAGCTATGAGACACAAATGTTTGTTGGCCACACAGTCTGTGGCATTTTGTCACAGCAGCCGGACCAGACTAAGATGCCTACAGGCGGCCCAGCAGTGAAATCGTCATGAGTGAGAACTTCAGATCCCCCGGGAAAGTCACTGGAGGCACTCGCATCCATCAGTCTCATTGCAGACCAGCCAGAAAATGCTCACTTCTCCCCCTGTGTTCACACAAACCTTATAAAAAGGAGAGGGCAATGTGAAGGGGGGCTCCGGTTGAATCACAAGAGCTCAGCAAAAAAAGACCAATGAAAATGAATAATGACTGAGATTCAAAAGACCAGATATTTTAGAAAAAAATTTTTACTGCTTATTTATTTTTTGAGAGAGTGGGGAGGGTGAGAGAGAGAGAGAGAAGTAGACACAGAAGCCAAAGCAGGCTCTGGGCTCCAAGCTGTCAGCACAGAGCCCAGTACGGAGTTCGAACCCACAAAGTGTGAGATCATGACCTGAGCCGAGGTAGGATGCTTAACCACCTGAGCCATACAGGTGCCCCAAATATACCAGATATTTTAAAGGCAGACTCCCAGGGAGAATGGACCTGCTTCAAGTCAGCACTTACATCACATCATGAAAGAACTCATAAAAATAAGGAAGGATTGAGGAATAGGAAAAAACATTAAAAGAATGTCAAATCTGTTGAATGGCTTGCTGCTGTTCTTGATAAAAATCAATCACCTCTCCTTTCTCTACTCCCAGTGCTTTGCAGCTGTATCATCAGAAATGCACTGACCTTGGAGGAGAAACCCAAGTCTGTTCATTGGAACTCCTAACATGGGTAGTATTTGTCCTCTCCACCTTGCTGCTGTCCTGTGCAATGACTTTGTGTCTAAGGTACTTCCCCTTCTTACCCACCAATGTTCAGATGAAAGTTAGTCTCCTGGTCAGGTGTCATGGCTGTGGCTTATCCCCACTGAGTCCTGGTAGTAGCCCCCCCCCAGAAGACAGAGTCCTGCACTGGAGTTACACACCCTCTCTGCTCCCACCATGCTTTCCTTGGCATGGTGTCTTTTCTTGTGGAGAGTTCTGAGTCTTTTTAGGAAGTAGCTGGGGAAAGGAATTAAAAATAAAGTAGAGATTTGTGCTCAGGCAGCATGGCTTAGAGGCTATGTTGAACACTCAGAACCTGCACACTCTAGGTCTGAATTCCAGATTTGCCATTTGCAAATGTTGTGGCCTCATGTACGTCTAGTCACCCCTTCAAGACTTAGTTTTGTCATCTGCCGAATGCGAGTAAAAAGGCTGACATCTTCACAAAACTGTAGGGACGAGTAATGAATTAAAGTGCATAAAATGCAACATGGTGCTCTAGATAAGAAGGAAAGTTTGACAGATGTACAGAGGAGAAAAGAATGTTCTGGTATTAGGCATGTGGGAATGAGCATAGAATATGTAGGGAACCCAAGAAAGGTGTCCAAAAGAACTGGATGGCTTATACTGAGGACTGTATCATAACTAATATATGGTAGGTGCTTCAGATACACTTGAGGAAAGAAGAGAGATGTTTCTGGATGCATAGGAGCAGATCAGGTGATGGAAGGATTTGGGCATAAGATGAGATGTTTGAGCCCAATGTATAGCAAAAGGAAAGATAAGAAAATGCATTGTCAGAATGTTATTCAAAAGATAAACTGTAGAGAAAAGAACCTGGAAGTAGAGAGATCAGATAGGAGGCCATGCTGATAATGAGGGTTCCAAGAGCTGACCCTCTGTTGGGATAGGGCGGTGGGAATAGCTAGAGGGAAGAGTATCAATAGGACAGATGAAAATAGTTCTCTCCCCAATCACTTTCTGTCCCCATGTTCTGTCTTACTGCTTTTGAAACACTTTCCACAATCTGCAGGCCCTTTGTTGATTTGTGTGTTTACATGTTTATTGTCTACCTCCTCCCCTAGAATGTAAGTAAGCCTGGAGGACAGAGAACTTATTGCTCCTAGAACATGGCCTGCTGGGTAATTGTGTTGGAGGGAGGCAGGGGAGGAAGCACTCTTAAAGCTAAGGTTGTCAAAGGACTGCAGTGGGAGCCACAGACAGGGAAGTCAGGACGAGCAGATTCGAGAAGAAACGAGGACATTCCATGCATCTTACACATCCTTTCACCCATAATGCTCATTGAGTGCTTATGTGGAAGTCATGCAGACTAGTTGTTAAGGCCCCGACTCTGACATTGGATGGCTTGCCTTTCAGTCCCAGGCTTCACCACTTTTCACTTGTGAAGGGACTCAGGGCAAGTTATTCTCGGAGTCTGAATTTCCTCACCTCTACAATGGTTAAAAATAAAACCCATCTCATTCACAGTCTAGATGTGAAAACTAACTGAGGTATATACATGGTGAGCTCCCAGAATGATGCTTGGTATTAATCAGGAGCCTGTAATAGTAGCTCTTGTTATTACCACGTGCCAGGCATTGTGCTACTGGATGAGGCAGCAGTGAGACGCGGCAATGGAAATATTCTAGAAGCCATCAGATATTTGGGCTTGATGTTTAAATGAGACAAGTGAGCAGATTTGCTTTGATTTCATTCCCTGTTGACTTGGGTTGCTACTATTGTCTATGTAACAGTGAAAGGAAGCTGTCTCCAAAGCGATTTCAGATCTATTTTCTGCCAGGGACTCACCATAACAAAGGAAATTACTATCAAGAAATGAAACCTGGTGTATAGTTCTTCCAGAAGGAGTAATGGAATGAAGGAAACTGCTTTTCTTTCTTCTTTTATTTTTTTGTAACTCAAAATAATGCTACCAAATAGATGGTAAAATAAATTCAAAGTCAAGTGCTTATTGATGTTTTCTTATTTATAGAAATGGAGTAGTAAAACTTCAGGTACTGTCATGCAGGTACCATGCTAGGAGTAGCCATGCTAGACAGCAAGGAAAGCTCCCTAACAAAGCTCCTGATATCTGGTATAACCAAAACAAAGAGCATTAATAGCAGCCTAGAATATTTTTCTGCTATGAAGAAGCGTTTTAAAAGTACTTCTGATATCAAAGAAATAAAGAGAGTTTCACTGCCTATAACATTGCTTATTCAATGTCTTCATAAGGATTATTTGATTTAGTTTTTACTGATGGTTTATTTTTAAAGAGTAAACTTTAGTGATCAGGGAACAGATCAACTGGAACAATAACAATGGAATGTTGAGGTGGAAAAGAAAGTTGGGGGTAATTTTAATCTTGTTGTTCTGCAGATAATGAAACCCAGAGACTGAAAGGGAGCTTCTCAGGGCCACACAGACTCTGGGTGACAGAGCTTGGTCTAGAACCCCGGTCTCCTGATTCCTAAACCAGTTCACTTTCCCCTGCATCAAGATGGTGGCCTATGGTAAAGGGGCAAATGTCCAATGAGGGTAGACACTAAAATAATATGGCAAGTGACTGACAAAATTCCATGATGATTTCTGTGATCTGCATTTACCCAATCTAACCTTGTTCATCCAAGGCCTCATGTAGCTACTGGCATATCCCAGGGACTCTGGACTCAACATGGATGGTGTATCTCCACGAATGACACCACCATCTACACTCTTGGCCAAGCAGGAGCCTGAGCATCATGATGATTTCTCTCTCTCCTCCAAGAATCACCTCTTCGGTGAATGTCATTGTCCTTCCCTCCGCAGTACTCCTTGGATCCCGCCACCTCTCTCCATCTCCATTCCCTCCCTCCACCCCCAAGAAAGCTGCCACCATTTCTCATCTGCAACACTGCTACAGCCTCTAAGATGTCTCCCCTCTCCTCTCCTCAGCTCCCCCCACTTTCCTGCTCCATCTAGTCTTCACATGTGACAAAAGTGATCACTCTAAAATCAAATCTGGTTATGTCATGGTCCTTTTTATTATTCATCAATGGTTCCCATCACCTTCAAGGTAAAATCCAAGCTCCTTTCACTTGAAATACAACTGCTGCAAAAGCTAGCCCCTAATTATCTTCCTAGGCTCACTTGTTGTTTTATTATCTCACCTAAAACCTCTTCTCCAAGCAGAGTCTGTGTTCTACCCATATTGAAGTTTGGTTTTTTTCAAACATCTGGGCTTTTGTATGGGTTGTTCTCTCTGCCCTAAACACTTCTCCCTTATAGCTTTGCCTGACTGATTTCTAATCATCCTTAGATCTATCTACATAGATATCATGGAGGTATTATCTCTTCCAAACAATCCTCCCTGACCAACCAACCCCTCTCCCTATCTGGGGGAGACTCCTCTATTGCCAGAGTCAGCTGAATAGCACTAGTCATGCTTGATTGTAACCATGTATGTTTTGTTTTCCTTCATTAACATTTTAGCCCCAGGTGAGATGGAAGTCATGTCCAACTCCTATGTAGAATCTTTACTACCTATTGCATTTCCTGGTACATAACCATAAATAGATAGTGAATGAATTTATGATAAAAGGAGCTGCTCTTCATTTGCTAAATATCCTCATGAGATTAAGGGAGATTGAGTCGAGTGTGAGGATGGATGAGGAATAGTTCAGAAAGAAACATCCCAGGTTGGAGCTGAAGAGGAGGCAGGGAATCATTTGTTCCTCTCCCTCTTGGAATTCTAGTAAAGACCAAGGTTAGCAACAGAAGAGAATGAGATACTGTGTTAAGCATTAACTTGCTGTTCTATCAAGTAAGACTCTGAAATCAATGGGAATCTCCATTAGAGACTTCTACTACACTAATGATCCGTGTTTAGTTTGTGCATATTTAAATTTGTCTGTAATATTTAAAAGCATTAAGAAAAAAACTATTCTTTTGCTTAGAATTCCAGGAAATTGGAGAGGCAATCATTTGGTCAAGGGAAAATGGTTTCTGGTTTTGTTTTTGTTTTTTTAATATAATTTATTGTCCAGTTGGCTAACATACACTGTATTCCAGTGTGCTCTTGGTTTTGGGGGTAGATTCCCGTGATTCATTGCTTACATACAACCCCCAGTGCTCATCTCAACAAGTGCTCTCTTCAATGCCCAGCACAAGGGGAAATGGTTTAATCAGTAAATGGATACTGTGGTTGCAGGCATTAGTGGAGAAAAACATGTTTATCAGATGACTTTAGCTAGAACAAGGTATCGTAATACTTGATGGTTTAGGAACCTATATTGAGAGGATGAACAACATTAGTTTAAATTATAACCATTTGTTGATAAGAAAAGGAATAATAATCTTTGCTAGATGATAATTTTTAGAACTTATCTGTGTGTATTTTAATAAAATTAAAGCAAAATTAGTATATGGTGATATGATGTTTTGTGACAATTATTTTCAAACTTCTGAATGTAAGCTAGGAACATTTTTAAATTTAATTATATTATTTCTTATTTTAGAAAGAGTAGGGAAGAGGGGCAGGGGGAAAGAGAGAGAATTTAGTTTTTTGAGAGAGAGAGAGAGAGAGAGAGAGAGAGAGAGAGAATCCCAAGCCAACTCCATGCTGT